>NC_069507.1:286924153-286984073 GCF_027579735.1 Bombina bombina | reverse complement strand
TAATGTAAAGTAACTTTTTTTCATTCCGTTTTTAAATAAATGTATTCTAAGAAGCTTAAAATGTTAAAGACTTCAAACACCTTCAAACCTGAGCAATACTTTGCTGAGGTATCTACTGAGCAGGAGCCGAACATCCCCGCAACTTGAGATCCCGTTCCCCTTCAGTCGCACAGTCTTAAGTGTTAACACGCAGTTATGTTAATCTGGAAATAAGTGACTGGAAAAAGTGCGCGCAATCACTATCTGCTTCCTTGCATACCTCCCATCGTGGGTGTGACAAGAAGCAAACTCCCGGTCTGTTAAGTTAAAAAAAACACGCCGGGAGTGTGGAACCACTGCCATAAAATAACCAGCCCACTATCCGCTTCCGATCACTAATGTAGGCAAAGAGAATGACTGGGGTGGGAGGGAAGGGAGGAGCTATTTAACAGCTCTGCTGTTGTGCTCTTTGCCGCCTCCTGCTGACCAGGAGGTGAATATCCCATTACTAATTAAGATGATCCGTGGACTCATCGTGTCTTAAAGAAATTAAATGTTCTTGAGTATTGAGTCATCTGGTGTGGAAGTGTGCAAAATGTAATAGAACTTTGTGGGTAACTAGGTTTTTGCTAGTTTAGACGAGGACAAAAAAAGAATTTCCACCAAAGATGAATGCAAGTTTTTCATACTAATTTTTGATGTTAGATGGGTTTGCAAAACACATAATTATGCACTAAAACACTGAAGGTGTGGGGGGGGGGGGGTTGATTGTTTATATTATGGGATCCTTTTGGTTTCTCACTACATACCTCTATGTTACCTCCCACACGAGCCAGCAGTGGGGGCAGGGGCTTGTCTTTGTCATTCCTCAGACCTTTCCTGTTCGGCCGACGAGCAGCTGTTGAGTAAAGTAAATAATGTATAAGCAGAGGGATGTGCAGTGGAAGATACACTTTTACACATGTCAAGCCGAGAAAGAACAGTACGGTGAGAACACACCTTCAGATCGCTCATCAAAATCTTCGTCTCCTTCTTCAGAGGCCACAGAGTAATCCGACTGGTTGTCAGACTGATCATCCTGCCAATCTGCTGAGAGGGAAAAGGTTACTGTAGTAGGTATGTGACCAGGGAACAGAGGGGAAGCAGCAGGAAACGTGAGGTTGCAACAGGATTAGGATGTGAGAAGTAATCAGTTTAACACGGGTGGCTGGAAATGAAATGGCAGAGGGGGGAGGGAGCTTGCGCCATTTCTAACCTCTATCCTCTTGGCTTCCGTCATTGTAGTTGACCTGCTTGCGGATTCTCTTCCCTTTTCCCAGGTTCCTTGCCAGGTCCTCCTGCTGCTGTTCATAATGATGCCTCAGAAGTTTCTCCCAATAATCTGGGTCCACACTCTCCTCCTGCTTAATAATCTCACGGACAACTTCCTCCTCATCCTAAGGAGGAACCAGAATACTCCCAAATCAGTACTTTTGTATTTTGACTAATTCATCCCTTTATGTATTGGGAATTGGTGCTATGAATTAAAGGGACCGTAACACCTTTAGAAAATGTTTCTCAGAACTTGAAATACACCTAACTTCCCCAGGGTAACCCTACGGCAGTACTTTATAGTAACTAGCCTTGTTGTCTGCAGACTTAAACCCGTATTGACTACTACAAATAAGGCAATTGATGGGTGGAGTTTGGCTATTGGAAACAAACCGCAGTAAAAAGGATGTTAAGTTTTTTTTCAAACATTAAAAAGGGATATGATACCCAAATGTTCAACCACTTGAAAGTAATGCAGCATAAACTAAAAAGCTGACTAGTAAAAAAAGATGATATTTTACCTTAAAATTTCCTAAGTATTCAAACCACAATGTAGAGAGACTAAGCAGCCAATCAGGATGCCAGTCCCAGGACTTGCAATGGAGTGTGCATCTGGCATGTGCAGGCAGTGTCATGTTATTTTTCTATGCAGTTTAAAGGAAGTTTACCATGAAATCTCATGAGATCACACAAAGCAATGCATGACCTCAGCACTGCTGATGGGCTATTTTCCCCCCAGCTTGCAGTTGGACAGCAGTTGAAGTTTAGCTGTTAACATAGCACTTACTCCGATGAGCTGAATAAAATTGTGATTTAAAATATCTTCCTATTTTACATAGATATTCAGATGGTATTTTCATGTCCGCTTTTTACAGTTAATGGTGTACTACTTTCAAGTTATATAGCCTATAGCAGCACAAGAGAAATGTCTATGTAATTAAAGTGTTACTGTCCCTTTAACTGAATCTATTCCCAAATAACCAGAGGAGTCTGGGAAAATACAGAAAAGCACTCTCAGCCTGAAATGCCTTTGAGCTATTTCAGTTAAAATGTTACTTATTAAAGCCGCTCTAAAAAGTTATAAAAACCAAGGGGAAACCCCCCCCCCCCCCACATTTCAGCACTAGGTGAAATGAATAGATTAGGTTAAAGGGCAAGTCAACCCAAAAAAAGAAAAATGTATGCTTACCTGATAAATTTCTTTTTTGACACGATGAGTCCACGGATCATCTTAATTACTAATGGGATCTCAGAAGAAGTAGAGCATTTTATTTTACAAAGTGGGATCATAATAAGATAATGTATTTAACGAATAGTACTGCAAACTGTAGCCCAATAATAAATATAGCGTGCAAGAAAAAACAAAACAAAAAAACACACAACTTACTAGATCTCCTTCAGCCGTTTCGAAATGGCCGCCTCACCCCTCCTTTTCCTATGTCATCTTCCACTGAATTTTATCTATACGTCTCATTCCCACGATTCACACATGTGCCGTTTTCATCAAGAGGAGCTTTTTCAGGTAGGAACAAACCGCCCCTCCCCCCAAAAAAAAAACAAACGCACAGTAGCATAATGGTCCATATATGTGGCAGAAATTGGCTTCAACACTGGAAAAGCTCTGGGACCGCTGGGCTGTGGGACCAATAAAGGGAACACACACTAGTCCACAGCATATAGGAACCGCTATGCTACTGAGCATTTTTTCGTTCCTACCTGGAAAAGCCCCCCTTGACAAACACGGTGCATTGCGCATGTGCGAATCACAGGAACAAGCCAGATAAAATTCATTCAGTGGAAGATGAGGATGACATAGGAAAAGGAGGGGTGAAGTGGCCATTTCAAAATGGCCAAAGGAGATCTAATAAGTCTTTTTACTTCACTATTAGGCTACTATTCGTTTAATACATTATCTAAAGAGGTTGGAATATTTTTTGGGTTGACTTGCCCTTTAATCATTTCCCATATTTGTTTGGTTAATATGAGGCCAGATACATTATATCGAAAAGATGCTCAGTATAAAAAAAAATATATAAACTGGAGCATTTGCTAATAAATAAAAATGAAAGAGATTATGAAGCGGAATACAGATAACCCATCTACTGCATCGCTGACATACTGACTGAGGAAAACACCACAGGCTTAAAAGGGACATAAAACCCCAAAATTTTCCTTCATGATTCAGACAGAACATACAATTTTAAACAACTTTGCAATTTACCTCTATTTTCAATTTTGCTTCATTCTCTTGGTATCCACTGTTGAAAGAGCAGCAATGCACTACGGGGAGTTAGCTGAACACACTGGTCAGTGACACAAGGCATTTATGTGCAGCCACCAAACATCTAGCTATGTATACTTTTGAACAAACTTTGTCGGTTTCATGTCCCTTTAAGAGGGCTATCTTGTATTCTTTTCTGGTTATTGTGCCGTAAACACTTAGTGGTCACCTACATGCCAACCTTCTGATGTACTTACCGGCATTTCTTCTTCTCGCACCACGTATTGAGCCACTTTGAAGGAGCTCAAATATTCATTCATTCCTTGAATCTCGGTGTCCTCTATTTCATCCTGGTTTCGGTCAAGTAGCCGTGCAATAGCTTTGTCATCATAATGTATGACACTGATATCTTCTCCCTCCTTGTTTTCACCTGCAGTAGAACATTTTGTGTGTTGAAGCATCTGTCCACCCTTTAGCTTAGGATCAGCCACCTAAGACACACTGCTACCCACTAGATCATGGTTCTCATCTTACCCTCTGTAGACTCATCCTTGAACAGCTCTTCTGTACCGAACTTGAGAATGTCATCCAGCTCTTGTTTTGACATTGAGCCCGTCTTGGAACCAAGGCCGGGCCGCACTACCAGATGAGTGAGCATCATCTTCTTTTTGGCCACCTGAGTAATTCTCTCTTCCACAGACGCACGTGTCACAAAGCGATAGATCATTACTTTCTTGTTCTGCCCAATGCGGTGAGCTCTACTGAAAGCCTGAAGGATGAGTGAAATTGTTGCACAACATGGTACAGCCTCCCCAACCCCCCCCCCCCCCCCAACACACTTGTTACTAAGCTAACCTGGATGTCATTGTGTGGATTCCAGTCAGAGTCATATATGATCACCGTATCAGCAGTAGCAAGATTAATTCCCAAACCTCCCGCTCGCGTGGACAAGAGGAAACAGAACTGCTGGGCACCAGGTGCTGCAAAAGCAAGTTTACAGGGTTATGTGTAGTGTGAACTAGCAGTCTAGAAGACTGTAGGAGGTAAGGCCTAACCACATTGTCTATGTCACAGTATATGACCAAAGCAAATTTTGTTTTACAATCCTCTGCTCTCCTAGCTTGGTCTGGACATGCTTTATGCGAGGCTCAAGGCTTTGTACAAACCTTCCACAGTTTTACAATAAAACCGTATTTATTCAACAAGAGATGTCACAAGGGAAGGATGATCATGTCCCGTATTTAAAAAGTGACATAAGTTGGGATAGAGACAAAAATATATGTACTTTAATTACTTTACCTGCAAATTTATACTGCAGTGCCTCACCATTAACCCTTTCTTTTAAGTTTGCAAATTGTACAGCTCTAACTCCCCCCACACATTTCCTTCTATGGCTGTATCTATATCCACCTTTGATTTGGTAGAATGCAAAACTAACACTCATTATCTGCTGGAGCTGCCTAGAAGCAAATAAGCAGTTTGAAAGACAGGCATTGTATTTCAACTGAGTTCACAATGCTAAACACTGATAAAGGGGGATGGATCAGACTACTCCAGACAGCATGGCTATGTTACTAATTTTGCTATTTTTGAAAATGTTAATACACTTGCCAACAATGTTTAAAACTTTTTAATGCAAACTATTATTAATTAATTAGCCCTTTTAGGATATGCACAGGTCTCAAAATGTTTTATGGCACTTTAGGAAAAAAAATGATAAAAAAAAAAATTGTGTAGTGTGAGTTACATGACCAACAGATTTAATACAAAGAATCAGGTAAGCATAAGTTATATTTTTCCTTTCTTGGCAGAGTCCACAAATTCATTCATAACCAATGGGAAATACTTAACCTGCCCACCAAGAGGAAGACAGCACAAACAGAGCACAAAATCTCTCTCCCACCTTTCCAGTAGTTCAAGCCGAGGTTAAGGAAAAGTAGAGAAAAAGTGGTATAGAGGTGCCATAAGACTGCCGCCACTACAATATTTCAGGGCGGGCTCACAGACTTTTCTAATGGCAGTGAGTCCCCAAATTCATTCATTAATTCCCTATGGGAAACAAATACTCAAACACTGGAGTCCATGAAAAATTTAGGAAGGGAAAGGAAAGCAAGGCAGTCCCAAGCACCCCGCTTTAAGAACGTCTCTGCTTTTTTGACACGACGAGTCCACGGATCATCTTCATTACTTACGGGATATTCACCTCCTGGTCAGCAGGAGGAGGCAAAGAGCACTTACAGCAGAGCAGTTAAATAGCTCCTCCCTTCCCTCCCACTCCAGTCATTCGACCGAAGTTAGGAAGAGAAAGGAAAAGCCAAGGTGCAGAGGTGTCTGAAGTTTACAATAATTAACAACCTGTCTTAAAAGAACAGGGCGGCCATGGACTCATCGTGTCTAAAAAGAAATAAATTTATCAGGTAAGCATAAATTTTCTTTTTAAAGACACGATGAGTCCATGGATCATCTTCATTACTTATGGGATACAATACCCAAGCTAGAGTACACAGATGATACGGGAGGGACAAGATAGGGAACCTAAACGGAAGGCACCACTGCTTGAAGAAACAGAATTTATGCTTACCTGATAAATTACTTTCTCCAACGGTGTGTCCGGTCCACGGCGTCATCCTTACTTGTGGGATATCTCTTCCCCAACAGGAAATGGCAAAGAGTCCCAGCAAAGCTGGCCATATAGTCCCTCCTAGGCTCCGCCCACCCCAGTCATTCGACCGACGGACAGGAGGAAATATATATAGGAGAAACCATATGGTACCGTGGTGACTGTAGTTAGAGAAAATAATTCATCAGACCTGATTAAAAAACCAGGGCGGGCCGTGGACCGGACACACCGTTGGAGAAAGTAATTTATCAGGTAAACATAAATTCTGTTTTCTCCAACATTGGTGTGTCCGGTCCACGGCGTCATCCTTACTTGTGGGAACCAATACCAAAGCTTTAGGACACGGATGAAGGGAGGGAGCAAATCAGGTTACCTAAACGGAAGGCACCACAGCTTGCAAAACCTTTCTCCCAAAAATAGCCTCCGAAGAAGCAAAAGTATCAAATTTGTAAAATTTGGCAAAAGTGTGCAGTGAAGACCAAGTCGCTGCCTTACATATCTGGTCAACAGAAGCCTCGTTCTTGAAGGCCCATGTGGAAGCCACAGCCCTAGTGGAGTGAGCTGTGATTCTTTCAGGAGGCTGCCGTCCGGCAGTCTCATAAGCCAATCGGATGATGCTTTTAAGCCAAAAGGAAAGAGGTAGAAGTCGCTTTTTGACCTCTCCTTTTACCAGAATAAACAACAAACAAGGAAGATGTTTGTCTGAAATCTTTTGTAGCCTCTAAATAGAATTTTAGAGCACGGACTACGTCCAAATTGTGTAACAAACGTTCCTTCTTTGAAACTGGATTCGGACATAAAGAAGGTACAACTATCTCCTGGTTAATATTTTTGTTAGAAACAACCTTAGGAAGAAAACCAGGCTTAGTACGCAAAACCACGTTATCTGCATGGAACACCAGATAAGGCGGAGAACACTGCAGAGCAGATAACTCTGAAACTCTTCTAGCAGAAGAAATAGCAACCAAAAACAAAACTTTCCAAGATAGTAACTTAATATCTATGGAATGTAAAGGTTCAAACGGAACCCCTTGAAGAACTGAAAGAACTAGATTTAGACTCCAGGGAGGAGTCAAAGGTCTGTAAACAGGCTTGATCCTAACCAGAGCCTGAACAAATGCTTGAACATCTGGCACAGCTGCCAGTCTTTTGTGTAGTAAGACAGATAAAGCAGAGATCTGTCCCTTTAGAGAACCTGCAGATAATCCTTTCTCCAAACCTTCTTGTAGAAAGGAGAGAATCTTAGGAATTTTTATCTTATTCCATGGGAATCCTTTGGATTCACACCAACAGATATATCTTTTCCATATTTTATGGTAAATCTTTCTAGTTACCGGTTTTCTGGCCTGAACCAGAGTATCTATCACAGAATCTGAAAACCCACGCTTCGATAGAATCAAGCGTTCAATCTCCAAGCCGTCAGCTGGAGGGAGACCAGATTTGGATGTTCGAATGGACCCTGAACAAGAAGGTCCTGTCTCAAAGGTAGCTTCCATGGTGGAACCGATGACATATTCACCAGGTCTGCATACCAAGTCCTGCGTGGCCACGCAGGAGCTATCAAGATCACTGAGGCCCTCTCCTGATTGATCCTGGCTACCAGCCTGGGAATGAGAGGAAACGGTGGAAATACATAAGCTAGGTTGAAGGTCCAGAGTGCTACTAGTGCATCTACTAGAGTCGCCTTGGGATCCCTGGATCTGGACCCGTAGCAAGGAACCTTGAAGTTCTGACGAGACGCCATCAGATCCATGTCTGGAATGCCCCATAATTGAGTTATTTGGGCAAAAATCTCCGGATGGAGTTCCCACTCCCCCGGATGGAATGTCTGACGACTCAGAAAATCCGCCTCCCAGTTTTCCACACCTGGGATGTGGATCGCAGACAGGTGGCAGGAGTGATCCTCCGACCATTGAATTATTTTGGTCACTTCTTTCAATCGCCAGGGAACTCCTTGTTCCCCCCTGATGATTGATATACGCAACGGTCGTCATGTTGTCTGATTGGAACCTTATGAATCTGGCCTTTGCTAGTTGAGGCCAAGCCCTGAGAGCATTGAATATCGCTCTCAGTTCCAGAATATTTATCGGGAGAAGAGACTCTTCCCGAGACCATAGACCCTGAGCTTTCAGGGATTCCCAGACCGCGCCCCAGCCCACTAGACTGGCGTCGGTTGTGACAATGACCCACTCTGGTCTGCGGAAGCTCATTCCCTGGGACAGATGGTCCAGGGTCAGCCACCAACAGAGTGAATCTCTGGTCTTTTCATCTACTTGAATCATTGGAGACAAGTCTGTATAGTCCCCATTCCACTGTTTGAGCATGCACAGTTGTAATGGTCTTAGATGAATTTGTGCAAAAGGAACTATGTCCATTGCTGCAACCATCAACCCTACTACTTCCATGCACTGCGCTATGGAAGGACGAGGAACAGAATGAAGTACTTGACAAGAGCTTAGAAGTTTTGACTTTCTGACCTCTGTCAGAAAAATCCTCATTTCTAAGGAATCTATTATTGTTGCCAAGAAGGGAACTCTTGTTGACGGAGACAGAGAACTTTTTTCTATGTTCACCTTCCATCCGTGTGATCTGAGAAAGGCCAGAACGATGTCTGTATGAGCCTTTGCTTTTGACAGGGACGACGCTTGTATTAGAATGTCGTCCAAGTAAGGTACTACTGCAATGCCCCTTGGTCTTAGAACCGCTAGAAGGGACCCTAGTACCTTTGTGAAAATCCTTGGAGCAGTGGCTAACCCGAATGGGAGGGCCACAAACTGGTAATGCTTGTCCAGAAAAGCGAACCTTAGGAACTGATGATGTTCTTTGTGGATAGGAATATGTAGGTACGCATCCTTTAGATCCACGGTAGTCATAAATTGACTTTCCTGGATAGTGGGTAGAATCGTTCGAATGGATTCCATCTTGAACGATGGTACCCTGAGAAATTTGTTTAGGATCTTCAAATCCAAAATTGGTCTGAAAGTTCCCTCTTTTTTGGGAACTACGAACAGATTGGAATAAAATCCCATTCCTTGTTCCTTTATTGGAACTGGGTGTATCACTCCCATCTTTAACAGGTCTTCTACACAATGTAAGAACGCCTGTCTCTTTATTTGGTTTGAGGATAAGTGAGACATGTGGAACCTTCCCCTTGGGGGTAGTTCCCTGAATTCCAGGAGATAACCCTGAGAAACTATTTCTAGCGCCCAGGGATCCTGAACATCTCTTGCCCAAGCCTGAGCAAAGAGAGAGAGTCTGCCCCCCACTAGATCCGGTCCCGGATCGGGGGCTACTCCTTCATGCTGTTTTGTTAGCAGAGGCAGGCTTCTTGGCCTGCTTACCCTTGTTCCAGCCTTGCATCGGTTTCCAGGCTGGTTTGGGTTGTGAGGCATTACCCTCTTGCTTAGAGGATGCAGAATTAGAGGCCGGTCCGTTCCTGAAATTGCGAAAATTAGACTTATTTTTGGCCTTGAAAGGCCTATCTTGTGGAAGGGCGTGGCCCTTTCCCCCAGTGATGTCTGAAATAATCTCTTTCAATTCTGGTCCAAATAGAGTTTTACCTTTGAAAGGGATGTTAAGCAATTTTGTCTTGGATGACACATCCGCTGACCAAGACTTTAGCCAAAGCGCTCTGTGCGCCACGATAGCAAACCCTGAATTTTTCGCCGCTAATCTAGCTAATTGCAAAGCGGCATCTAAAATAAAATAGTTAGCCAACTTAAGTGCGTGAACTCTGTCCATAACCTCCTCATATGGAGTTTCTCTACTAAGCGAGTTTTCTAGTTCCTCGAACCAGAACCACGCTGCTGTAGTGACAGTAACAATGCACGAAATGGGTTGTAGAAGGTAACCTTGCTGTACAAAAATCTTTTTAAGCAAACCTTCCAATTTTTTATCCATAGGATCTTTGAAAGCACAACTATCTTCGATAGGAATAGTAGTGCGTTTGTTTAGAGTAGAAACTGCCCCCTCGACCTTAGGGACTGTCTGCCATAAGTCCTTTCTGGGGTCGACCATAGGAAATAATTTCTTAAATATAGGGGGGGGGAACAAAAGGTATGCCGGGCTTTTCCCACTCCTTATTTACTATGTCCGCCACCCGCTTGGGTATAGGAAAAGCGTCGGGGTGCACCGGAACCTCTAGGAACTTGTCCATCTTGCATAATTTCTCTGGAATGACCAAGTTGTCACAATCATCCAGAGTAGATGTTCTAATTTAAATTTAAATGTCACAACATCAGGTTCAGCTTGTTGAGAAATTTTTCCTGAATCTGAAATTTCTCCATCTGACAAAACCTCCCTCATGGCCCCTTCAGATTGGTGTGAGGGTATGACAGAACAATTATCATCAGCGCCCTCCTGCTCTTCAATGTTTAAAACAGAGCAATCGCGCTTTCTCTGATAAGTAGGCATTTTGGATAAAATATTTGCTATGGAGTTATCCATTACAGCCGTTAATTGTTGCATGGTAATAAGCATTGGCGCACTAGATGTACTAGGGGCCTCCTGTGTGGGCAAAACTGGTGTAGACACAGTAGGAGATGATGTAGTGAGGAATCATCTTGGGCAATTTCATTATCTGTTTCAGTACTGTCCTTACTTTGTTTGGACGCTATGGCACAATTATCACATACATTTAAATGGGGAGACACATTGGCTTTCATACATATAGAACATAGCTTATCCGAAGGCACAGACATGTTAAACAGGCTTAAACTTGTCAACAAAGCACAAAAAACGTTTTAAAACAAAACCGTTACTGTCTCTTTAAATTTTAAACAGAAAACACTTTATTACTGAATATGTGAAAAAGTATGAAGGAATTGTTCAAAAATTACCAAAATTTCACCACAGTGTCTTAAAGCATTAAGAGTATTGCACACCAAATTTCAGAGCTTTAACCCTTAAAATAACGGAACCGGAGCCGTTTACAAATTTAACCCCTATACAGTCCCAGCTATAGCCTTTGCTGAGACCCAACCAAGCCCAGAGGGGAATACGATACCAATTGACGCCTTCTAGAAGCTTTTCCAGCAAATTTCAGATCCTCACACATGCATCTGCATGCCCTGCTCTCAAAAAACAATTGCACAGTAATGGCGCGAAAATGAGGCTCAATCTACAAACTAGGAAGGCCCCCTGACTGGAAAAGGTGTCTAACATAGTGCCTGCTGTTTAATAAACATTACCCAAGTTTATAAATTTCGAATTGTCAGCATAAATATGAATAAAATGCCCAAATAAAGCAATCTATTTAGCCCATAAAAATGTCAACCAGTTTTTTTAGCCCATATTAAGCCCTTTATTCTGTTTGTTTGACTAAGAAAATGGCTTACCGGTCCCCATGAGGGGAAATGACAGCCTTCCAGCATTACATGGTCTTGTTAGAAATATGGCTAGTCATACCTTAAGCAGAAAAGTCTGCTAACTGTTTCCCCCAACTGAAGTTACTTCATCTCAACAGTCCTATGTGGAAACAGCAATCGATTTTAGTTACTGTCTGCTAAAATCATCTTCCTCTCACAAACAGAAATCTTCATCCTTTTCTGTTTCAGAGTAAATAGTACATACCAGCACTATTTTAAAATAACAAACACTTGATAGAAGAATAAAAACTACATTTAAACACCAAAAAACTCTTAACCATCTCCGTGGAGATGTTGCCTGTGCAACGGCAAAGAGAATGACTGGGGTGGGCGGAGCCTAGGAGGGACTATATGGCCAGCTTTGCTGGGACTCTTTGCCATTTCCTGTTGGGGAAGAGATATCCCACAAGTAAGGATGACGCCGTGGACCGGACACACCAATGTTGGAGAAATCTTTCTCCCAAAAGCTGCCTCAGACGAGGCAAAAGTATCAAATTTATAGAATTTAGAAAAAGTGTGAAGAGGACCAAGTTGCAGCCTTGCAAATCTGTTCCACAGAAGCTTTATTTTTGAATGCCCATTAGGAAGCAACAGCCCTTGTGGAATTTCTAGATTGTAAGTTCCCACGGTAATAGGGCCCTCAATCCCTCCTGTATGTTTGTAAATTTTGTCCTGTCTTTTACAAGTCTTGTATTGTTTTATTTAAACGAATTGTATCCATGGACAGCGCTGCAGAATATGTTGGCGCTTCATAAATAAAGTATAATAATAATGAGCCGTAACTGTCCAGCAGTCTCATATGCAAAACGGATTATATTCTTCAGCCAAAAAGAGAGGTAGCCGGAGCTTTCTGACCCTTATGTTTTCTAGAGAAAATTACAAATAAAGAAGAGGACTGATGAAAATCCTTAGTCACCTGTAAATATAATTTTAAAGCACGAACCACGTCCAAATTGTGCAAAAGACGTTCTGAGAAGGAGGATTAGGACACAAGGAAGGAACCACAATCTTCTGGTTAATGTTCCTATCTGAAACAACCTTAGGAAGAAAACCTAGCTTAGTACGTAAAACTACCTTATCTGAATGGAAAATAAGATGAGACATACTGCAATACCGAGAGCTCTGACACTCTACGAGCTGAAGAAATAGCAACAAGAAATAAAACTTTCCAAGATAATAACTTAATGTCTAAGGAATGCATAGGCTCAAAAAGGAGCCTCTTGAAGAACTTTGAGAACTAAATTCAGACTCCATGGAGGAGTAACTGGTTTGAACACAGACCTGATCCTAACCAAGGCCTGACAAAAAGATTGTACATCTGGGACATCTGCCAGACGTTTGTGTAACAAAATGGATAAAGCAGAGATATGCCCCTTTAGGGAACTTGTCGATAAACCCTTCTCCAAACCTTCTTGGAGAAAAGACAAAATTCTGGGAATCCTAACTACTCCATGAGTAGCCCTTGGATTCACACCAATAGAGATATTTACGCCATATCTTATGGTAAATACTTCTAGTGACAGGCTTCCGAGCCTGAATCATGGTCTCTATGACCGAATCAGAAAAAACCCAGCTTGGATAAGATTAAGCGTTCAATCTCCAAGCAGTCAGCTTCAGAGAAACCAAATTTGGGTGAAGGAAGGGACCTTGAATTAGAAGGTCGTTACTCAACGGAAGTCTCCAAGGTGGAAGAGATGACATGTCCACCAGATCTGCATACCAAACCCTGTGAGGCCAAGCAGGAGCAATGAGGATCACTGATGCCTTCTCCTGTTTGATTCGAGCAATGACCCAAGGAAAAAGTGCAAACGGGGAAAATAGCTATGCTAGGCTGAAGGACCAAGAAACCGCCAGAGCCTCTATCAGTTCCGCTTGGGGATCCCTGGACCCGTATCTCGGGAGCTTGGTATTCAGACGAGATGCCATGAGATCTAACTCCGGCCGACCCCATCTGAGAATCAAGTTGGAGAACACTACCGGATGGAGTTCCCACTCTCCCGGATGAAAAAAAATAATATAATTTATGCTTACCTGATAAATTTATTTCTCTTGTGGTGTATCCAGTCCATGGATCATCCATTACTTGTGGGATATTCTCATTCCCAACAGGAAGTTGCAAGAGGATCACCCACAGCAGAGCTGTCTATATAGCTCCTCCCTTAACTGCCACCTCCAGTCATTCGACCGAAGACAAGCAAGAGAAAGGAGAAACTATAGGGTGCAGTGGTGACTGTAGTTTTAAAAATAAAAACACCTGCCTTAAAATGACAGGGCGGGCCGTGGACTGGATACACCACAAGAGAAATTTATCAGGTAAGCATAAATTATGTTTTCTCTTGTAAGGTGTATCCAGTCCATGGATCATCCATTACTTGTGGGATACCAATACCAAACTTAAAGTACACGGATGAAGGGAGGGACAACGCAGGTACTTAAACGGAAGGTACCACTGCCTGTAAGACCTTTCTCCCAAAAATAGCCTCCGAAGAAGAAAAAGTATCAAATTTATAAAATTTTGAAAAAGTATGAAGCGAAGACCAAGTCGCCGCCTTGCAAATCTGTTCAACAGAAGCCTCATTTTTAAAGGCCCATGTGGAAGCCACAGCTCTAGTAGAATGAGCTGTAATCCTTTCAGGAGGCTGCTGGCCAGCAGTCTCATAAGCCAAGCGTATTATACTTCGTAGCCAAAACGAAAGCGAGGTTGCCGAAGCCTTTTGGCCTTTCCTCTGTCCAGAGTAGACAACAAACAAAGCAGATGTTTGACGAAAATCTTTAGTAGCTTGTAAATAATACTTTAAAGCACGAACCACGTCAAGATTGTGTAATAGATGTTCCTTCTTTGAAGAAGGATTAGGACACAATGACTGAACAACAATCTCCTGATTGATATTCTTATTAGATACCAACTTAGGTAAAAACAGAATTTATGCTTACCTGATAAATTCCTTTCTCCTGTAGTGTAGTCAGTCCACGGGTCATCATTACTTATGGGATATTAACTCCTCCCCAACAGGAAGTGCAAGAGGATCACCCAAGCAGAGCTGCTATATAGCTCCTCCCCTCTACGTCACACCCAGTCATTCGACCGAGAACCAAACGAGAAAGGAGAAACTATAGGGTGCAGTGGTGACTGGAGTATAATTAAAAAATTTAGACCTGCCTTAAAAAACAGGGCGGGCCGTGGACTGACTACACTACAGGAGAAAGGAATTTATCAGGTAAGCATAAATTATGTTTTCTCCTGTTAAGTGTAGTCAGTCCACGGGTTATCATTACTTATGGGATACCAATACCAAAGCTAAGTACACGGATGACGGGAGGGACAGGCAGGATCTCTATACGGAAGGAACCACTGCCTGAAGAACCTTTCTCCCAAAAACAGCCTCCGAAGAAGCAAAAGTGTCAAATTGGTAAAATTTTGAAAATGTATGAAGTGAAGACCAAGTTGCAGCCTTGCAAATCTGTTCAGAGGCCTCGTTCTTAAAGGCCCAAGTGGAAGCCACAGCTCTAGTAGAATGAGCTGTAATCCTTTCAGGAGGTTGCTGTCCAGCAGTCTCATAGGCTAAGCGTATTATGCTACGAAGCCAAAAGGATAGAGAGGTAGCAGATGCTTTTTGACCTCTCCTCTGTCCAGAATAAACGACAAACAGGGAAGAAGTTTGTCGAAAATCTTTAGTTGCCTGTAAATAAAATTTCAGGGCACGGACTACATCTAGATTGTGCAGAAGTCGTTCCTTTTTTGAAGAAGGATTAGGACACAATGATGGAACAACAATCTCTTGATTGATATTCTTGTTAGTGACTACCTTAGGTAAGAACCCAGGTTTAGTACGCAGAACTACCTTATCTGAATGAAAAATCAGATACGGAGAATCACAATGTAAGGCTGATAATTCAGAGACTCTACGAGCCGAGGAAATAGCCATTAAAAACAGAACTTTCCAAGATAACAGCTTGATATCAATGGAGTGAAGGGGTTCAAACGGAACACCCTGTAAAACGTTAAGAACTAAGTTTAAGCTCCACGGCGGAGCAACAGATTTAAACACAGGCTTAATTCTGGCCAAAGCCTGACAAAAAGTCTGGAACTTCTGACAGACGCTTGTGTAAAAGGATGGACAGAGCTGAGATCTGTCCCTTTAACGAACTAGCAGATAAACCCTTTTCTAAACCTTCTTGTAGAAAAGACAATATCCTAGGAATCCTAACCTTACTCCATGAGTAACCCTTGGATTCGCACCAGTGTAAGTATTTACGCCATATCTTATGGTAAATTTTCCTGGTAACAGGTTTCCTAGCCTGTATTAAGGTATCAATTACTGGCTCCGAAAATCCACGCTTTGATAAAATTAAGCGTTCAATTTCCATGCAGTAAGCTTCAGAGAAATTAGATTTTGATGTTTGAAAGGACCCTGAATTAGAAGGTCCTGTCTCAGAGGCAGAGACCAAGGTGGACAGGATGACATGTCCACTAGATCTGCATACCAGGTCCTGCGTGGCCACGCAGGCGCTATTAGAATCACTGATGCTTTTTCCTGTTTGATCCTGGCAATCAAACGAGGAAGCATCGGGAAGGGTGGAAACACATAAGCCATCCTGAAGGTCCAAGGTGCTGTCAAGGCATCTATCAGGACCGCTCCCGGGTCCCTGGACCTGGACCCGTAACGAGGAAGCTTGGCGTTCCGGCGAGACGCCATGAGATCCATACCTGGTTTGCCCCAACGTCGAAGTATTTGGGCAAAGACCTCCGGATGAAGTTCCCACTCCCCCGGATGAAAAGTCTGGCGACTTAGGAAATCCGCCTCCCAGTTGTCCACTCCTGGGATGTGGATCGCTGACAGGTGGCAAGAGTGAGACTCTGCCCAGCGAATTATCTTTGATACTTCCATCATCGCTAAGGAACTTCTTGTCCCTCCCTGATGGTTGATGTATGCCACAGTCGTGATGTTGTCCGACTGAAACCTGATAAACCTCAGAGTTGCTAACTGAGGCCAAGCCAGAATGGCATTGAGAACTGCTCTCAATTCCAGAATGTTTATTGGAAGGAGACTCTCCTCTTGAGTCCATGATCCCTGAGCCTTCAGGGAATTCCAGACAGCACCCCAACCTAGAAGGCTGGCGTCTGTAGTTACAATTGTCCAGTCTGGTCTGCTGAAGGGCATCCCCCTGGACAGATGTGGCCGAGAAAGCCACCATAGAAGAGAATCTCTGGTCTCCTGATCCAGATTCAGCGTAGGGGACAAATCTGAGTAATCCCCATTCCACTGACTTAGCATGCACAATTGCAGCGGTCTGAGGTGCAGGCGTGCAAAAGGTACTATGTCCATTGCCGCTACCATTAAGCCGATTACCTCCATGCATTGAGCCACTGACGGGTGTTGAATGGAATGAAGGGCACGGCAAGCATTTAGAAGCTTTGTTAACCTGTCCTCTGTCAGGTAAATTTTCATTTCTACAGAATCTATAAGAGTCCCCAAGAAGGGAACTCTTGTGAGTGGTAGGAGAGAACTCTTCTCCTCGTTTACTTTCCACCCATGTGATCTTAGAAATGCCAGTACTAACTCTGTATGAGACTTGGCAGTTTGAAAGCTTGACGCTTGTATCAGAATGTCGTCTAGGTACGGAGCTACCGAAATTCCTCGCGGTCTTAGTACCGCCAGAAGAGAGCCCAGAACCTTTGTAAAGATTCTTGGAGCCGTAGCCAACCCGAAGGGAAGAGCTACAAACTGGTAATGCTTGTCTAGGAAGGCAAACCTTAGATACCGGTAATGTTCTCTGTGAATCGGTATGTGAAGGTAAGCATCCTTTAAATCCACTGTGGTCATGTACTGACCTCTTTGGATCATGGGTAAGATTGTCCGAATAGTTTCCATCTTGAATGATGGAACTCTTAGGAATTTGTTTAGGATCTTTAAATCCAATATTGGTCTGAAGGTTCCCTCTTTTTTGGGAACCACAAACAGATTTGAGTAAAACCCTTGTCCGTGTTCCGACCGCGGAACTGGATGGATCACTCCCATTAGTAAAAGGTCTTGTACACAGCGTAGAAACGCCTCTTTCTTTATCTGGTTTGTTGACAACCTAGAAAGGTGAAATCTCCCTTGTGGAGGAGAAGCTTTGAAGTCCAGAAGGTATCCCTGAGATATGATCTCCAACGCCCAGGGATCCTGGACATCTCTTGCCCAAGCCTGGGCGAAGAGAGAGAGTCTGCCCCCCACTAGATCCGTTACCGGATCGGGGGCCCTCACTTCATGCTGTCTTAGGGGCAGCAGCAGGCTTTCTGGCCTGCTTGCCCTTGTTCCAGGCCTGGTTAGGTTTCCAACCTTGTCTGTAGCGAGCAACAGCTCCTTCCTGTTTTGGAGCAGAGGAAGTTGAAGCTGCTCCTGCCTTGAAATTACGAAAGGCACGAAAATTAGACTGTCTAGCCCTGGGTTTGGCTCTGTCTTGAGGCAGGGCATGGCCTTTACCTCCCGTAATATCAGCGATAATTTCTTTCAAACCGGGCCCGAATAAAGTCTGCCCCTTGAAAGGTATGTTAAGTAGTTTCGATTTAGAAGTTACATCAGCTGACCAGGATTTTAGCCACAGCGCTCTGCGTGCCTGAATGGCGAATCCGGAATTCTTAGCCGTAAGTTTAGTTAAATGTACTACGGCATCAGAAATAAATGAATTAGCTAGCTTAAGGGTTTTAAGCTTAAGTGAAATCTCATCTAATGTCGCTGAGTCAAGGGTCTCTTCCAGAGACTCAAACCAAAATGCTGCCGCAGCCGTGACAGGCGCAATGCATGCAAGGGGTTGTAATATAAAACCTTGTTGAACAAACATTTTCTTAAGGTAACCCTCTAACTTTTTATCCATTGGATCTGAAAAGGCACAGCTATCCTCCACCGGGATAGTGGTATGCTTAGCTAAAGTAGAAACTGCTCCCTCCACCTTAGGGACCGTTTGCCATAAGTCCCGTGTGGTGGAGTCTATTGGAAACATTTTTCTAAATATAGGAGGGGGTGAGAAAGGCACACCGGGTCTGTCCCACTCCTTAGTAATAATTTCAGTAAGTCTCTTAGGTATAGGAAAAACGTCAGTACTCGTCGGTACCGCAAAATATTTATCCAACCTACACATTTTCTCTGGGATTGCAACTGTGTTACAATCATTCAGAGCCGCTAACACCTCCCCTAGCAATACATGGAGGTTTTCCAGCTTAAACTTAAAATTTGAAATGTCTGAATCCAATTTATTTGGATCAGATCAGTCACCCGCAGAATGAAGCTCTCCGTCCTCATGCTCTGCATATTGTGACGCAGTATCAGACATGGCCCTAGCATTATCAGTATACTCTGTTCTCATCCCAGAGTGATCTCGTTTACCTCTAAGTTCTGGCAATTTAGACAAAACTTCAGTCATAACATTAGCCATGTCTTGTAAAGTGATTTGTAATGGCCGCCCTGATGTACTTGGCGTTACAATATCACGCACCTCCTGAGCGGGAGATGCAGGTACTGACACGTGAGGCAAGTTAGTCGGCATAACTTCCCCCTAGTTGTCTGGTGAATGTTGCTTAACATGTACAGATTGACTTTTATTTAAAGTAGCATCAATGCAATTAGTACATAAATTTCTATTGGGCTCCACCTTGGCTTTTGAACATATTGCACAAAGAGTTTCCTCTGTGTCAGACATGTTTAAACAAACTAGCAATTAGACTAGCAAGCTTGGAAATACTTTTCAATTAAATTTACAAGCAATATGTAAAAACGTTACTGTGCCTTTAAGAAGCACACAAAAAACTGACACAGTTGAATAAAAATGAACCGGATTAGTTATATAAACCTAATTTAGCAAAGGATTGCACACATTAGCAATGGATGATTAACCCTTAATATCAGAAAAAAAACGTATAACAATTGACAATATAAGCGTTTTTATCACAGTCAAGCACAGTCTCACAGGTCTGCTGTGAGTGATTACCTCCCTCAAAACTAGTTTTGAAGACCCCTGAGCTCTGTGGAGACGTCCTGGAACATGCAGGGAGAAAAAGACAGACTGTGACTGAATTTCTGATGCGTAGTAAAAGCGCCAAAATAGGCCCCTCCCACTCACACTACAACAGTGAGGGAAGCTCAGTAAACTGTTTTAATTTAAAACGACAGCCATGTGGAAAATAAAACCCAAAACAATTTTCACCAAGTACCTCAGATAATTAAACGATTTAACATGCCAGTAAACGTTTAAAATCTAATATATGAAATGTCATTAAAAAGCCTGCTGCTAGTCGCTCACACTGCAAGTTAGGCTAAAAGTTATATGCATACAGTATTTTCCCAGTGAAGTGCCATTCCCCAGAAATACTTAAGTGTAAACATATATACATGTCAGCCTGATACCAGTTGCTACTACTGCATTTAAGGCTGTACTTACATTATATCGGTATTAGCAGTATTTTCAAAGTCAATTCCATTCCTCAGAAAATAATATACTGCAACATACCTCTTTGCAGGTGGACCTGCCCGCTGTCCCCTGATCTGAAGTTACCTTACTCCTCAGAATGGCCGAGAACAGCAAACGGATCTTAGTTACGTCTGCTAAGATCATATACAAAAACTCAGGTAGATTCTTCTTCAAATTCTGCCTGAGAAGGAAACAACACACTCCGGTGTCGTTTAAAATAACAAACTTTTGATTGAAGATATAAAAAACTAAGTTTAATCACCACAGTCCTCTCACACATCCTATCTATTAGTTGGGTGCAAGAGAATGACTGGGTGTGACGTAGAGGGGAGGAGCTATATAGCAGCTCTGCTTGGGTGATCCTCTTGCACTTCCTGTTGGGGAGGAGTTAATATCCCAAAAATAATGATGACCCCTGGACTGACTACACTTAACAGGAGAAAACCCAGGTTTGGTACGCAAAACTACCTTATCTGCATGGAAGATCAGATAAGGGGAATCACATTGTAAGGCAGATAACTCTGAAACTCTACGAGCCGAGGAAATAGCTACCAAAAATAAAACTTTCCAAGATAAAAGTTTGATATCTATGGAATGAAGAGGTTCAAACGGAACCCCTTGAAGAACTTTAAGAACCAAATTTAAACTCCATGGCGGAGCAACGGGTTTAAACACAGGCTTGATTCGAACTAAAGCCTGACAAAAAGCCTGAACGTCTGGAACATCCGCCAGATGCTTGTGCAAAAGAATAGACAGAGCAGAAATCTGTCCCTTTAAGGGACTAGCTGACAATCCTTTTTCCAATCCTTCTTGGAGAAAGGATTCCCAAGATATTATCCTGACTCCATGAGTAACCCTTGGATTCGCACCAATAAAGATATTTACGCCATATCTTATGATAGATTTTCCTGGTGACAGGCTTTCGTGCCTGAATTAAGGTGTTAATGACCGACTCGGAGAAGCCGCGCTTTGATAAGATCAAGCGTTCAATCTCCAGGCAGTCAGTCTCAGAGAAATTAGATTTGGATGGTTGAAAGGACCCTGAAGTAGAAGGTCCTGTCTCAGCGGCAGAGTCCATGGTGGAAAGGATGACATGTCCACCAGATCTGCATACCAAGTCCTGCGTGGCCACGCAGGCGCTATCAAGATCACAGATGCTCTCTCCTGCTTGATTTTGGCAATCAGACGAGGGAGCAGAGGAAACTGTGGAAACACATAAGCCAGGTTGAAGGACCAAGGCGCTGCTAGAGCATCTATCAGCGTCGCCTTGGGATCCCTGGACCTGGATCCGTAACAAGGAAGTTTGGCGTTCTGGCGAGACGCCATGAGATCCAGTTCTGGTTTGCCCCAACGAAGAATCAATTGTGCAAACACCTCCGGATGGAGTTCCCACTCCCCCGGATGAAAAGTCTGTCGACTTGGAAAATCCGTCTCCCAGTTCTCTACACCTGGGATATGGATAGCTGATAGGTGGCAAGAGTGAATCTCTGCCCAGCGAATTATCTTTGAGACTTCCAACATCGCTAGGGAACTCCTTGTTCCCCCTTGATGGTTGATGTAAGCCACAGTCGTGATGTCAGACTGAAATCTTATGAACCTCATTGTCCCTAGCTGAGGCAAAAGCCTGAAGAGCATTGAATACCGCTCTTAGTTCCAGAATGTTTATTGGAAGGAGTGTCTCCTCCTGAGTCCACGATCCCTGAGCCTTCAGGGAGTTCCAGACTGCCCCCCAGCCTAGAAGGCTGGCATCTGTCGTTACAATTGTCCAATCTGGCCTGCGAAAGGTCATACCTTTGGACAGATGGACCCAAGATAGCCACCAGAGAAGAGAATCCCTGGTCTCTTGATCCAGATTTAGTAGAGGGGACAAATATGTGTAATCCCCATTCCACTGACTGAGCATGCAGAGTTGCAGCGGTCTGAGATGTAGACGGGAAAACAGCACTATGTCCATTGCCGCTACCATTAAGCCGATTACTTCCATACACTGAGCCACCGAAGGGGCGAGGAGTGGAATAAAGAACACGGCAGGAATTTAGAAGTTTTGATAACCTGGTCTCTGTCAGGCAAATCCTCATTTCGACAGAATCTATTAGAGTTCCCAGAAAGGAAACTCTTGTGAGAGGGGATAGAGAACTCTTTTCTTCGTTCACTTTCCACCCATGCGACCTCAGAAATGCCAGAACTATGTCCGTATGAGACTTGGCAATTTGACGCCTGTATCAGAATGTCGTCTAAATAAAGGGCCACTGCTATGCCCCGCGGCCTTAGGACCGCCAGAAGTGACCCCAGAACCTTCGTAAAGATTATTGGGGCTGTAGCTAACCCAAAGGGAAGAGCTACAAACTGGTAATGAATGTCTAGGAAGGCAAACCTGAGAAACCGATGATGATCTTTGTGTATCGGAATGTGAAGATAAGCATCCTTTAAATCCACTGTAGTCATGTATTGACCCTCCTGGATCATAGGTAGGATGGTACGAATAGTCTCCATCTTGAATGATGGGACCCTGAGAAATTTGTTTAAGATCTTGCGATCTAAGATTGGTCTGAAGGTTCCCTCTTTTTTGGGAACCACTAACAGATTTGAATAGAATCCTTGTCCCTGTTCCTCCTTTGGAACTGGGTGGATCACTCCCATAACTAGGAGGTCTTGAACACAGTGTAAAAATGCCTCTCTTTATCTGGTTTGCAGATAATTGTGAAAGGTGAAATCTCCCTTTTGGAGGAGAAGCTCTGAAGTCCAGAAGATATCCCTGGGATACAATTTCCAACGCCCAGGGATCCTGGACATATCTTGCCCAAGCCTGGGCGAAGAGCGAAAGTCTGCCCCCTACTAGATCCATTACCGGATCAGGGGCCAATCCTTCATGCTGTCTTAGAGGCAGCAGCAGGCTTTTTGGCCTGCTTACCTTTGTTCCAAGTCTGGTTAGGTCTCCAGACCGACTTTGACTGGGCAAAAGTTCACTCTTGTTTTGTATTAGAGGAAGTTGATGCCGCACTCGCCTTGAAGTTTCGAAAGGCACGAAAATTAGTCTGTTTGGCCCTTGATTTGGACCTATCCTGAGGAAGGGCATGACCTTCTCCTCCAGTGATATCAGAAATGATCTCCTTCAAACCAGGCCCGAATAGGGTCTGCCCCTTGAAGGGAATATTAAGCAGCTTAGACTTTGAAGTAACGTCAGCTGACCATGATTTAAGCCATAGCGCCCTACGCGCCTGAATAGCAAAACCAGAATTCTTAGCCGTTAGTTTAGTCAAATGAACAATGGCATCAGAAACAAAAGAATTGGCTAGCTTAAGTGCTCTAAGCTTGTCAAGTATATCATCCAATGGGGTCTCTACCTGTAAAGCCTCTTCCAGAGACTCAAACCAGAAGGCCGCAGCAGCAGTGACTGGAGCAATGCATGCAAGGGGCTGTAGAATAAAACCTTGTTGAATAAACATTTTCTTAAGGTAACCCTCTAACTTTTTATCCATTGGATCTAAGAAAGCACAACTGTCCTCGACAGGGATAGTAGTACGCTTAGCTAGTGTAGAAACTGCTCCCTCCACCTTAGGGAGCGTTTGCCATAAGTCCTGTGTGGCGGCATCTATTGGAAACATTTTCTTAAAAATAGGAGGGGGAGAGAACGGCACACCTGGTCTATCCCATTCCTTAGTAATAATTTCTGTAAACCTTTTAGGTATTGGAAAAACATCAGTGTAAACAGGTACTGCATAGTATTTATCCAATCTACACAATTTCTCTGGTACTGCAATTGTATCACAGTCATTCAGAGCAGCTAAAACCTCCCTGAGCAACACGCGGAGGTGTTCAAGCTTAAATTTAAATGTTGATATTTCAGAATCAGGTTGAATCCTCTTCCCTAAATCAGAAACATCACCCACAGAAAGCTCTCCTTCCTCAGCTTCTGCATATTGTGAGGGGGTATCAGACATAGCTACTAAAGCGTCAGCATGCTCTGTATTTCTTCTAACTCCAGAGCTGTCCCGCTTTCCTCGTAACCCAGGTAGTCTGGATAATACCGCTGACAGTGTATTATCCATGACTGCCGCCATGTCTTGTAAAGTAAACGCCATGGGCGCGCTAGATGTACTTGGCGCCTCGAGCGTGAGTCCCTTGAGCGGGATTTAAAGTTTCTGACACGTGGGGCGAGTTAGTCGGCATAACTTCCCCCTCGTCAGATTCCTCTGGTGATAAATTTTTTAAAGACAGAATATGGTCTTTATTGCTTAAAGTGAAATCAGTACATTTGGAACACATTCTAAGAGGGGGTTCCACCATGGCTTCTAAACATAATGAACAAGGAGTTTCCTCTATGTCAGACATGTTTAAACAGACTAGCAAGCTTGGAAAACACTTTAAAGCAAGTTAACAAGCAAAAAATAAAAACGGTACTGTGCCTTTAAGAAAAATAAAAAAGTCAGAATTTGAAAAACAGTGAAAAAAAAGCAGTAAATCAAACAAAATTTTTACAGTGTGTATAATAAGCTAACAGAGCATTGCACCCACTTGCAAATGGATGATTAACCCCTTGGTTTAAAAAACGGATCAAAAAAACGATAGACTTTTTTTTAACAGTCACAACAAACTGCCACAGCTCTGCTGTGGCCCTACCTTGCCATACAAAGGACTTTGGAAAGCCTAAAAACCCTTTAGAGAGGTCCTATAGCATTCAGGGGACTCCTAGAGGGAAGCTGGATGTCTCAGTCTGCAAAAGTTACTGCGCAATTAAGCGCTAAATTAGGCCCCTCCCACTCATGTCTACACAGTGGGAGGCCTAAGAAAACGGTTTCTAGGCAAATTTAAGCCAGCCATGTTGAAAAAACTAGGCCCCAATAAAGTTTTAATCACCAAAACATATATAAAAACGTTTAAGCACTCCCAGCAAACGTTTTATATGACAGGAATTGAAAAATAATAAGTGTATTACCTCTGACAGTAAGCATGATACCAGTCGCTATTAATTCACTGTAATCAGGCTTACCTTAAATAAATCTGGTATCAGCAGCATTTTCTAGCATTTACATTCCTCTAGAAAAAATTTAAACTGCACATACCTCATAGCAGGATAAACTGCACGCCATTCCCCAGCTGAAGTTACCTCTCTCTTCAGTTATGTGTGAGAAAAGCAATGGATCTTAGTTACAACCTGCTAAGATCATTAGAGACCACAGGCAGATTCTTCTTCTATTTTCTGCCTGGGACCAAAATAGTACAACTCCGGTACCATTTAAAAATAAACTTTTGAACTGAAGAAAAAACAACTACATTTCACCACATCTCTCTTACTGATTCCATGCTTGTCGAGAGTTGCAAGAGAATGACTGGAGGTGGCAGTTAGGGGAGGAGCTATATAGACAGCTCTGCTGTGGGTGATCCTCTTGCAACTTCCTGTTGGGAATGAGAATATCCCACAAGTAATGGATGATCCGTGGACTGGATACACCTTACAAGAGAAAGTCAGTCTGCTCAGAAAGTCCGCCTCCCAGTAGTCCACCCCTGGGATGTGGATCGCTGACAGATGGCAAGACTGGGCCTCCGCCCACCGGATTATCTTGGCTACCTCTGTCATCGCTAAGGAACTCCATGTTCCTCCCTGATGATTGATGCAAGCCACTGACGTTATGTTGTCCGACTGGAATCTGATAAACTGGGCCGAAGCCAACTGAGGCTAGGCTAGGCGAGCATTGAAGATCGCTCTTAGTTCCAGGATGTTTATAGGAAGAACAGACTCTGCCTGAGTCCATACTCCCTGAGCATTTAGGGAACCCCAGAAAGCTCTCCACCCTAGAAGGCTGGCATCTTATGTCACAATCACCCAGGACGGTCTGCGAAAGCAGGCTCCCTGGGATAGATGATCCAGAGACAACCACCATTGAAGAGAGTCCCTCGTCTCCTGTTCCAGGGTTATTCAAGACGAGTCTGCATAATCTCCAATCCACTGCCTGAGCATGTTTAACTGCAGAGGCCTGAGGTGGAACCGAGCAAACAGGATGATGTCCATAACCGCCACCATCAGTCCGATTACTTCCATGCACTAAGCCACTGATGGCCGAGGAGTGGACTAAAGGGCTCGACAGGTATCTAGAATTTTAGATTTCCTGACCTCTGACAGAAAAATCCTCAGATATAGAATCGATTAAGAGTTCCCAAGAAATTCACCCTTGTCTTCGGGATTAAGGAACCCTTTTCCAGATTTACCTTCCACCCGTGAGTTCTCAGGAAGGATAGAAATGTCGGTATGAGATCTTGCTTGTTGACAAGATGGCGCCTGGATTAGAATATCGTCCAGATAAGGTGCCACCGCAATGCCCTGCGGTCTTATAACCGCCAGCAGAGACCCCAGAACCATTGTGAAAATTCTGGGTGCAGTGGCCTGGCCAAAAGGAAGAGCCACAAACTGAAAGTGTTTGTCCAGAAAGGCAAACCTCAGGAACCTGTGATCTCTGTGGAAAGGAAGATGCAGATATGCATCCTTTAAATCCACTGTCAAACTGACCCTCCTGGATCAATGGAAGAATGGTACGAATAGTTTCCATCTTGAGGTCTAAGATAGGTCGGAAGATTCCCTCCTTTTTGGGAACTACAGATTTGAATAAAAACCCTGCCCCTGTTCATGTACTGGAATGGGAATAATCACTCCCAGGGAGGAGAGGTCTCTTACACAATGTAAGAACGCCTCTTATATGGTTTGCAGATAATCTTGAAAGAAGAAATCTTCCTCGGGGAGGAACATTTTTGAACTCCAGTTTGTATCCCCGAGACACTATTTCTATTGCCCAGGGATCCTGAATGTCCTGAACCCAAGCCTGAATGGAGGAAAGTCTGCCCCCTACCAGATCCGGTCCCGGATCAGGGGCATGCCCTTCATGCTGTTTTGGATTCAACCGCAGGCTTCTTGGATTGTTTACCCTTATTCCAAGACTGGTTGGGTTTCCAAGTAGGCTTAGATTGTTCTGGTTTAGAGGAGGAAGAGAGAATTTCCCTTGAAATTTCGAAAGGAACAAAAATTACTCTGTCATCCTTTCTGCTTGCTTCTCTTATCCTGACGAAGGAGATGACCCTTACCTCCCGTGATATCAGATATTATTTCTGTCAGGCCAGGTCCAAACAAGGTCTTTCCCTTGTAAGGAACCGCTAGAAGCTTAGACTTGGATGACACGTCCGCAGACCAAGGTTTTAACCATAAGGCTCTGCGGGCTAGGATAGAGAACCCCGAAATCTTAGCTGATATTTTAGTAATTTGAAGAGAAGCGTCCGTAATAAAGGCATTAGCTAACTTCAGAGCTTTAATCCTATCTTGGATCTCCTCTAAGGAAGTCTCAGTCTTGAGATACTCGGACAGAGCATCAAACCAATAAGCTGCTGCACTAGTGACAGTAGCAATGCACGCAGCCGGCTGCAATAGACCCTGGTGAACATAAATCTTTTTAAGTAGACCCTCCAACTTTTTGTCCATGGGATCTTTAAAAGCACAACTATCCTCAATGGGAATAGTAATTCGCTTGGCTAAGGTGGAAATAGCCCCTTCCACCTTAGGAACCATTTGCCAAGCTTCTCTGACAACGTCAACTATAGGAAACATCTTTTTGAAAATAGGAGATGGAGAGAAGGGAATACCTGGTCTCTCCCATTCCTTAGAAACAATCTCCGAAGCTCGCTTAGGAACTGGAAAAACATCAGAGTAAGAAGGAACTTCGAAATATCTGTCCAGTTTACTCGACTTCGCAGGAGCGACCACTACTGTGGAATCAGTCGTCTAAGGTAACCAAACCCTCCCTGAGTAACAGGCGGAGGTGTTCTAATTTAAATCTGAAAGACAACCTCTGAATCAGTCAAAGGCAATAAACTCTCTGAATCTGAAATTTCGCCTTCTGATAGAACCTCTATACCCTCCATCTCAGTTCTCTGGGAGGGTACATCGGAGATTGCCACCATGGCATCAGAAACCTCACTGATAACATGGTTGTCTTTCCTCTTACGTTTGCCTTGTAGCATAGGAAAAGCAGACAACGCATCAGAAATTGTGGAAGACATAAGCGCAGCTATGTCTTTTAAAGTAACTCCAGCAGGTGCTAGAGCTTGCACGGGCGTTAAAGTTTGGGACGCTTGTGGAGAAAGCTGCGGCATACTCTGAATCTCGTCAGACTCCTGAGAAGCATCCGCTTTTGAAAAATCTTGTTCATGAAAAATCTCTCTATAACTTAAAGCCCTCTCAATACATGAGGGACAAAAAGGAATTGGTGGTTCCACATTGGCATCCAAACACATGGAGCAAGTAACATTTTGCACGGCTCCTATGTCCATACTGAATCACAATAAAATGACAATGTGATAAAACTTTAACACTTTTTTTTTTTTATTACAATAAAAACGTTACTATCCCTTTAAAATTTAAAAGGAAACTTACTTGCAGGAAGAAAAAAAAACGTCTCCCCAAAAAACAAACTTCTAAATTACTTAAAAACCTTTAAGTCAACCGTTACCGTGTCTTTAAATTTTAAAACGTCAATGTGACGAGACCAATCTTGCCACTGTGCATTGGAGGAGCCTGGTTGCCCGCCTGCTGCCTTTAGACTATGGCCCCATGTTGAAATGCTTACTTTTCCCCTGCAAAGACACGAAAGCCGGGTCATTCGGTACTTGGCCTATTTGGACAGTGATACCCCAGATAGCTATGCCATGTAGCCCATTTGAATAACGAAAGACTTTGGTTCCATGGCAATTGAACTGTATTTCTCTGTCTGTGATAACTGCATCACCCATTGTGTAAGGTAATTGCATCACCCATTGTGTAAGGTAATTGCATCACCCATTGTGTAAGGTAATTGCATCACCCATTGTGTAAGGTAATTGCATCAGGCAGAGGGGAGGATTTTGTGTGGGAGTGTCTGAGAGTATTGTATGTGTTTATTGGTTGTTTTACAAAACCCTGTGGGTGGTACTAATGTGTAAGAATGTGTATATAAGAACAATAAACCCACAGCTCTGGCTGATATCTGTTTGACCCTCACCATGGAGCTTTGACTCATGCTTGGGGGGAGGGAGAGGGGAAATTTACTGTATGCTGTGCCTCTGAAAGGGAAGATTTACTAAACGGCGGTTTAACCCTTTTTATGCTTGGGGGTGCCGTTAGTCAACTATTTTACTGCAGTAGGAAAAGAGACGTATTCTCAGTTAAAGTAAATTCAGACCCCCTTACACCCCAGCAGCTCTGCTGAGGCGCCTACCTGCCAACCGGACTCTCTGCTATGTCTGTAGCGATCCGGATACTAAGGTCTGTATAGCGCTAAAAACGATTGCTAAATTTATGCAACAACGATGCGGTTTGAGTGCGACGTTGCAGACGTCCATAACACACTAGACAAGGCTGAATACTACGCAGTTTAGAGAAACGCGCGAAAGGATACCCCCGCCCATCGTGGGCATTACCAAACATAACCCGACCGGCTTCATAGAAAAATAAACCGTTAGGGAAATTAACCACCGTAATGTTAAATAAGCTTATTTCCCAGCTCCAGTGCTCCTGTACTTGTGCTTTCCAAAAGAAAAGAAAACTCTCCATCATAGAGAGTAAATGTCCCAACATAAAGTGCCCCATGTTTCTGAGCCTTATGTGATATGTGCCTCATTAAAGTGCCCACTTTTCTCTGAGCTTTTTTTTTTATTCTGGGAAAATAAAAAGTCAGCACTACCTTAATGCTGTCCGACAGCAAGACAGTCCTGCAGGTTTAAGATGTCCTCTCCCTCCCATAGCCCTGTGGAAAATTATAAAGCCTGAGTTAAGTTTGCTTAGGCTATCAGGATTAGAGCAGCATAAATATATAGGAGGCGCAGTGAGAATTATGTCCGACAAGTTCCCATTGCTCTAAAGCCACCAAAAGCTCTACTGAAGAGACTGATATGGACTACGGCTACACCCTAGAACAAAGCAGCACAATCTTGCACTACTTTAAAAATAAACTCTTGATTGAAGAATCTAATCTAACACCTCACTTTACCTCTTCCTATCACTAACGTAGGCAAAGAGAATGACTAGAGTGGGAGGGAAGGGAGGAGCTATTTAACAGCTCTTCTGTGGTGCTCTTTGCCTCCTCCTGTGGACCAGGTGGTGTATATCCCATAAGTAATGAAGATGATCCGTGGACTCATCGTGTCTTTAAAAAGAAAACATCAAATCTAACATTTCATTAGTACGCAATGAGGACCAAGTAGCACCCTTACAGATCTGTTCAACCAAAGCCTCATTCTTGAAGGTAAAGGAAGAAGACACCACACGAGTAGAAAGTACCGTATGTATAGACAGAGGCTGCTGGTCTGCTTCAAACATCTGAGCCAGAAGGATAGGGTAACAGCTGTGGCCTTCAGACCCTTGCGCTTAAAAAAATACAGGATAAACAACGAAGATGGTTGACGAAAATCCTTGGTAGCAACAACATACAGGTTATGTCAATAGCCTCTCCTTAGAAGTACAGCCTTATCCAAATAGAACACTAGATAAGGCAGGTCATACTTATGGGCAGACAATTCTGATACTCTACGGGCAGAGGAAATAGCTAACAGAAACAACACTTTCCAAGTAAGCAACTTAATATCAATGGAATGTAGAGGCTCAAACTGAATAACGCTAAGAACAAAATGAAAGCTCCATAGAGGAGTAATAGGTTTAAAAATAGGTCTTATTCTAGCAATAGTTTGAACAAACGACTGAGCATCTGGCCAATGAGTCAACTTCTTATGCAAAGAAACAAAGAGAAATCTGACCTCTATGAGAACTAGCTGACAGGCGGAGTCTTCACTTCGTGCCAAGGGTACCCATGTTCCGCACACCAAAACAGATAAGCCCTCCACACCTTATGGTAAATATGCCTGGCAACGGGTTTTTTAGCCTGAATCCATATCAATCAACGCCTCAGAATCCTTTCTGGGACAAAAAGGAGTTCAATCTACATGCAGCCAGCCTCAGACATCTAGATTTTGATAGAACAGACTTTGCGCCAGAAGTTCCAGCCTCTGAGGCAGCCTCCATTGAGGAGCTAACAGCATTCTCACAGGGTCTGCATATCAAGCCCTGCGTGGCCACGCAGAAGCTCCCTCCTGTTTAATTCAAGTGAATACTCAAGAGACTATATCAATGAGGAAAAGGATTCACTAGACTGAAATGCCAAGAAACTGCTAAGGCGTCAAACTCTGCCTGAGGAGCTCTCGATCCATACCTCGGAAGCTATCAGATCTATCTCCTAGTTTAGCGACCATTCCCCCAGAGTGCAGTCTGTCTGCTCAGAAAATACACTTCCCAATTGTCCACACCTGGAATGTGGATGGCTGATATTTGGCATTGGTATGTGTCTGCCCATTGAATAATATAAGACACTTCCCGCATTGCCAGAGAACTGGATTCCTGGTGATTGAAATAGCCCACTGTAGTGATGTCTGATTGAAATCAAACAAAAACGAACGGGATGCAACTGGGGCCAGAAGTGAAGGGCGTTGAAGCTGGCCCTCAGTTCCAGAACACCGATTGGAAGGATCGATTCCTCTGGTCCTTGAGAGAAATACACACGGCACCGCAGCCTGTCAAACTTGCATTTGTTAAGATCTCCCAGGATGGGCGCAGGAAGCACATGCCCTGCAGAACAGGTTCCTGAGACAGCCACCATGAGACTCACTCATCGTGGGCGTAACTAGAAGCTCCGTTTCTGATGTACATATAAGTTCCGTGTACATTGTATAGAAAAATAAAGTGAAACCACCAGAGCCATAAAGCATTTCTCCAGCCCCAGTGCCTGCAATGTAATGCTGCCCCATTCCTCTCCAGACTAGAAGAGTTTATAATGTCCCAACATAAGTGCCTCTTCTATCCCTGTGCACTTGTGACAATGGTGTGCTTACTTCTTTCTGAGTCCCCCAGAAAAAATTAAAGTAGCACTTACCTTTACTTCTGCCTGACAGCAAGGCAGCTCACAGGCTTAAGAGGTCCTCTCCCTCCCATTGACCTGTGGAGGAAAAAACATGCAGAGTAATCTTTACCTCAGACTAAAGATACAGAGCAGCAAGAATACATGGGAGGCGCAGTGAGAATTATGTCCCACCAGTTCCCATTGTTCTAAAGCCACCAAAGCTCTACTGAAGAGACTGATATGGACTACGGCTATACCCTAGGACAAAGCAGCACAATCTTGCACTACTTTAAAATAATAAACTCTTGATTGAAGAATCTAATCTAACACCTCACTTTACCACTTCCCATGACTAACGTAGGCAAAGAGAATGACTGGGGTGGGAGGGGGGAAGCTATTTAACAGCTTTGCTGTGGTGTTCTTTGCCGCCTCCTGCTGACCAGGAGGTGAATATCCCATTAGTAATTAAGATGATCCGTGGACGCATTGTGTCATAAAAAAGAAACCAGATGACTGCTCAGCTTATCTAGGGAACATCCCATTAAATGCATAGCCACCAGGCAGATAGGCTGAGTGAGCACACAGTGGGTAATACAATTGTGTAGGACAAACAGTACAGTACTCACCATTAAAGCGATCAATAGCTTCTTGACGCATGTTTCCAGTTATACCTCCATCTATTCTCTCATACTTATAACCTTCATGCTCCATAAAATCTTCCAATAGGTCCAGCATCTTTGTCATCTGAAATACAAGAAGCAAGTGTCAGTGACTAGAGAAAAACCACTAGAAGTGCGGGTAAAAAGATAACTAGTTTTAAGTCAGAGCCCAGATGTGCAGCTTTACTGGCTCCAGCTGACACTTAAAACGCAAGGAAAGTTAGTCTTTACTTTCTAAACAGAGATCACGAATATATTCTCCAAGTGACGTCATCCGAATTTAATGACAAAACCCAGCAGGACATGAACAGATGATATGCTCCCACGCTAGACTTCAATAACAGATAACAAAATGGAGATCTTTGTATGAGCAGAGAGGACCTCTCCCCACCACAGCCAAAAAGCACAACTCAGACACATGAAAACAAAAACATACAGCATCACTAAATGGTCACAATCCTCTGTTATACAAGTATATTTCTGCTACAGCCACTCGTGGGGCCCTTTGTCTACATAACCAACACTAGTGTGTCCCTGAAAGCTCCAAAATACCGCTCAAGATATTCACCAACGTGAGCTTTAACATCAGAAGTCATAAGGACATGTTGAATAGGAATGACCCGTACAGAGACTTGTGGGAACTGTAGTTTTGTGGCCCTATACACAGTTTCATAGTCTAGTTAAGTGCATGTCTCTTCTATGACATACAGGAAAAACAAAATGTTTAACCTTGATGCAACGCTGTGCTTGACTTGCTGGAATAACCAGACCTCTTGGTTTACTTGTATACACTTGATTGGTTACTTGCATCTAGTATAAATGGGGTGTGACCACAGCCATTTGCAGGAGATGAATATGACAACAGTGAGCCATAGAAAACAAGAGCTTATACTAAAATCGGCCTATATTTCCTGCACTATTAATGATTTCACTTGAACCATTTCCACACAGTTGCATTTACACAGCACAAGGTTACCTGCGAGAAGATAAGCACTCTGTGCCCATCATCCTTTAACTTGCGCAACATCTTCTGCAGCAGAAACAGCTTCCCGGCACCCTTGATCAAGGCGCCGCCATCATACATCCCATTAGGCATCTTCGGTGCTTCCTGTAAATAAAAGCAGGGTTACAAGGTATCCAGCAGTCTCATACGCAGCACACAGACTTCAGTGCTATACACACACACTGTACTGGGTATTTCATTCAGACCCCGCTTACCATGGCCGCCACTGGGAACAAGTAAGGGTGGTTGCAGCACTTCTTCAGATCCATTACCACATTGAGAAGAGACACCTGATTACCGCCCCCTCGAGTATTTAGGGCCTCAAAATTCCTGGTGAGGATAAACTTGTAATATTTCCTAAGGGGGAGGAAAGGAGGAGAAATTTGAATAATTGGACACAGACTTAATCAAGACATACAAATTCTGCAGTTTTAAGAGACTTTCCAATTTACTTCCATCACAATAACGATCAGCCTTTTTATGTAAACGCCTGAGCATGTGCAAGAGTTCAATGCATAGTGAGTGATTGGCTGATGTCTGTCACGATACAGGGGGACAGCAAAGTGAAGATTTAAATTTGTCCGTAAGGGGAAAAAAAAAAAAAAAAAAATCTACTACTCTATGAATTCACAAGAAACAACTTTGGGACACGAATTGTTGTTGGGACTAATATGCACTGTTAAAGCACTACTGCTGGTATAAGCCCTACAAAAGCATTTAAAGTCAGCTCTGGAGAGAGAATACATAGCCAATCCTGACAGACGTGCGCAGACGCCAATTACTGGTCATGTTTAGCTCTGGTGCTGAAATGTAATGCCACTCCAGAGCTGTATCTAACCAAAGGGACAGTTTACTCAAAAATGTTCCCCCCTTTAATTTGTTCCCAATGATCCACTTTACCTGCTGGAGTGTATTAAATGGTTTACAAGTATTTCCATTACTCTTATATTGGCATTTGAAATAATTTATTTAGCCAGTGGTTTCCCCACCCATCCTGAAAGTTTCTGGCCTCAAGGCCAAGCTGTGTTAACACAGCCAGTAGAAGAAATTACCCTCCCAGTGGGGTATAGAAGAGATAAGGTAATAAAATATTAATTTTCCATTGCTCTCTCTAAGTATTGGTGATTGATTTATGGACAGATATAAGATAAAGAAGCATTTATATGTACACTATGTGATAAAGTAATAAGATCTGATTATAGCTACAAGTTCAACCCATTTTATTAGGTTGTGGCTTCAAAACACAAAATAAGCTATTTCATATACAGGTAGCACTCAGTTTACGCCGGGGTTAGGTTCCAGAAGGAATGGTTGTAAATCGAAACCTTACCGTTGTAAATTGTAACACAGTTTATAATGTAAGTCAATGGGAAGTGAGGGAGTTAGGTTCCAGGCCCCTCTCATAAGTAAAACCTAATACATTATTTTTAAAGCTTTGAAATGAGGACTTTAAATGCTAGACAGCATTATAAACCTAATAAAATAATCACAACACAGAATATATAATTAAACTAAGTTAAATGAACAAAAACATTTGCTAAACAGCATTATAAATCTAATAAAATAATCACACAACACAGACTTCACTTGCATTTTTCTGCAAACAGTTCTTTCTATGCATTCCAATCTGGACTGATTTATAGACAGGAAGATCTTGTTCCTTTGAAATCTGCTCGATAGCTCAGGTCTGGTTAAACTGATTAATTTCAGCTTGCTTGGCTTTGCTGCAACACAAGCAGACAGCTCCCCCTACTGGCTATTTTAATAAATGCACTGCTTCTCAATGCTTTTCAATAGCAGTCACATGACTGGAAAAAAAGGTTGTTATTCTGAAACGGCGTAAAACGAGGGCCACCTGTACACAAATAAGCCTTAAAAAAGCAAATCTCATACATTTTATACTCTGCAGCTGGTAAATAAAGTAATTGGAAACACATTAAGGGAAAACTATTTTATAGCACACTGTCCCTTTAAGATGGATAAAAATTTAAATACATGAGATGACTGAGCATTTTCTTGCTTCTGTCCCTTTAAGCTTTTGACTGAGCTATACCAGTCTGATGTTATTTATAGGAATCCGCGCGACACTTGGTCCTACAACACCATGTTATGATGTAACAAAGTGCTCACACAGAAGGTAACATCTGCGGACACTCACTTCTGCATGGGGCTGAGCTCCACACGCACAATTAACTCAGTCTTGGATGGCATATTCTTGAAGACATCAGCTTTGAGCCTACGAAGCATGTGGGGACCGAGCATGTCGTGAAGTTTCTTTATTTGATCTTCCTTTGCAATGTCTGCAAACTCCTCCAGAAAACCCTCCAAGTTACTAGACGTGAAGGGATAAGAGGAAAAAAAAAAAGTAAAAAGTTTCACCGGGAGCACAAGACCGCTGCACTTTATAAAATAAGCAAATAAGAGGCAAATGGTTATATCAGGTACAGAAAACAGCCAAGCCTAATGCTCAGAACATACTTGAATCGCACAGGAGTCAGGAAGTTCAGCAAGTGGAACAATTCCTCCAGATTGTTCTGCAGGGGGGTCCCAGTGAGCAGCAGCTTGTGCTGTAGAGTGTATCCATTCAGAACTCGGAAAAACTAGACATCCAAGGGAAACAAATTTTATTAGTGACCCAAATATCTGAGAAAACGTGTGCCACTAGACACTTCCCATCCACTTACTTTGGACTGATTATTCTTCAGACGATGAGCTTCATCTACAACCAGACAGGCCCAGTCAATAGAGCCCAGCACAGCCATATCAATGGTGATCAACTCGTAGGAAGTCAGCAGCACATGGAACTTAACTGACGCTTCTTTCTGTGGAACATAGTGAGAGAGCTATCAGACACCTGCACACATTGCCTCACTCGTGGCCTCACTACCATTCAAAACGCACCTTCATACGTGATGCTTTCTTGCCCCCACGAATGGCATTGTCTTCAAAAGAGAATTCATTTTCTCTGATCACAGCACGGCTGTCCTTGTCTCCAACGTATGTGACAACATACATATCTGGAGCCCACATTTCAAACTCTCTCTCCCAGTTTATAATGGTAGAAAGAGGTGCACTGACCAGGAAGGGTCCCTTTGAATGGCCCTATAAAAGTTAAAAGCACAAAAATATAGATTGGATAAGCTAAGCAAAGAGGATTTGTGAGCAAAAAGAAAATTTATGCTTACCTGATAAAATTAGTTTTTTAGACACAATGAGTCCACGGATGATCATCATCCTTACTTGTGGGATATACACCTAGTCAGCAGGAGGAGGCAAAGAGCACCACAGCAGAGCTGTTAAATAGCTCCTCCCTCCCACTCCAGTCATTCGACCAAAGTTAGGAAGAGAAAGAAAAAGTCAAAGTGCAGAGGTGTCTGAAGTTTACAAAAATTAACAACCTGTCTTAAAAGAACAGGGCAGCCGTGGACTCATCGTGTCTAAAAAGAAATAAATTTATCAGGTAAGCATAAATGTTCTTTTCCTTTTTAAGACACAATGAGTCCACTGATCATCCTCCTTACTTGTGGGATACAATACCAAAGCTAGAGTACACGGATGATAAGGGAGGGACAAGACAGGGAACCTAAACGGAAGGCAACACTGCTTGAAGAACCTTACTCCCAAAAGCTGCCTCAGCCAAGGCAAAAGTATCAAATTATACTACCTTATCCAAATGAAAAATAAGGTAAGGCGAATTGTATTGCAACGCCGAAAGCTCAGACACACTTCAAGCTGAAGAAATAGCAACAAGAAATAAAACTGTCCAAGATAACAACTTAATATCTAAGGAATGCATAGGCTCAAACAGAGCCCCTTGAAGAACTTTGAGAACTAAACTCAGACTCCATGGAGGAGTAACTGGTTTGAATACAGGCCTGATCCTAACCAGGGCCTGACAAAAAGATTTTACATCTGGGACATCTGCCTGACGTTTGTGTAACAAAATAGATAAGGCAGAGATCTGACCCTTTAGAGACCTTGTCGACAAACCCTTCTCCAAACCTTCTTGGAGAAAACACAACATTCTGGGAATCCTAACTCTACTCCATTAGTAGCCCTTGGATTCACACCAATAAAGATATTTACGCCATATCTTATGGTAAATCTTTCTAGTTACAGGCTTATGTGCCTGAATCAAGGTCTCTATGACCGAATCAGAAAAACCCCGCTTGGATATTAAGCGTTCAATCTCCAAGCAGTCAGCTTCAGAGAAACTAGATTTGGGTGAAGGAAGGGTCCTTGAATGATGAGATCCTTGACATGACATGTCCACCAGATCGGCATACCAAATCCTGCGAGGCCACGCAGGAGCAATGAGGATCACTCTCCTGTTTGATTTGAGCAATGACCCGAGGAAGAAGAACAAACGGGGGAAATAGATATGCTAGGCTGAAGGACCAAGGAACTGCCAGAGCATCTATCAGTTCCGCCTGAGGATCCCTAGACCTTGACCCGTATCTCGGGAGCTTGGCATTCTGACAAGATGCCATGAGATCCAACTCCGGCCGACCCCATTTGAGAATCAGGCTGGAGAATACTTCCGGATGGAGTTCCCACTCTCGCGGATGAAAAGTCTGCCTGCTCAGAAAGTCCGCCTCACAGTTGTCCACCCCTGGGATGTGGATCGCTGACAGATGGCAAGAATGGGCTTCCGCCCACCGGATTATCTTGGCTACCTGTGTCATCGCCAAGGAACTCCTCGTTCCTCCCTGATGATTGATGTAAGCCACTGTCGTTATGTTGTCCGACTGAAATCTCAACCATTGATCAGGCCCCCCCTCCTTTGACATGTGCAATTTTTGACCAAGTGACTAAAATGTATATGCACTTTATTCTTAATTGTCTATTTAAACTTGGAAATGTTGTAAAGGTAGTAACATACACACACACTCATACACAAACACACTCACACATAAGGATTCACATATAGACACTCTAGCAGACACGCAAAGAAACACAGACACAGAAACTCAGACACTTAGCACTTGTTTACATTGACCTGACAAGTAATGAGGTAAACTACAGTTTTGTAAAAAAAGGAGATTTAGAAAACAAAATATGGAGTTCTGATTGTCTTTTTGTAAAGGAAGATGACAACTAAATTATGACAACAGCATGCAGTGGCTGAAAGGAAGGGCCCTGAACTACCAAAACAATAATTTAAAGGTTAAATGGTGGAGTGGTTACTTCCGGAAAGGTCTCATTAGTCTCAAAGTCTGTAGAAAGATGTGAATATTAGTAGTAAGGTCAAAATGTCCTAAAAAGGAACAGACAATGGACACACACAAACTCAAAACTTGCATATACACCCAAGGAAACAGACACAGAGACAGCCTCAGAAAACACACAAAGACATACACACAAACACACAGAGACACCCACAGAAAACACACAAAGACATACACACACACAGAGACAACCACATGAAAAACACAGACATACATACACCCTCACAGAAAACACACAAAGACATACACACACCCTCTCAGAGACACCCACAGAAAACAGACATACACACAAACACCCTCACAGAAACACCCATAGAAAAAGCTCAAAGACATATGCACACACCTTCACAGACATCCACAGAAAATGCACAAAGACATACACATGGTAACACCCACCCTCACAGAGAGACCCACAGATAAAAAATACATACACATAGAGACACAAACCAAAGACAAACACATACACCCACAGAAACACTCACAGGAGGAAACATTTATGCACCTTGTATCCCCTAAATCAACAGTGTGTGACATGCATGATAAAAAAAAAAATGCAGAAATTAAGAGATCACTTTTTAAAGAATCATATTTGTAAATGTGCAAACAAAAATAATTCTGTGAATTCAAAATTGTACATTAATGAGCTGGGTAGATGGCTAGATGAAGAAAAAGTACCTTTAAAAGGTTGACATATGTTTGTTTCCCCCCCACCCCCATTTTCCCCAACCAAGAGCACCACTTCAAATATAGTGTACAAATTTTCCCATCTGTCAGCTGTACTTATGGATTTTGAAAATGCTGTACTCTATATGGTCTTGGTGGGACCATAAGCGGTGGTACTCATACCATTAGATCTGGTTAAATGCAGGATTTAGGCTTGTTGGTATGTATTTCAAAACTAAGTCAGCTGTAGTGTAAACTGAACAGTTTTAAGTTAACCTGTCTCATTTCAAACACTGAGCAATCTTAGTCTGAGAGTATAAAATTGTATGCAGATGTAAAAATCTTAAGATAAAATGCCTCCTTGCATCTGGAAAGTCCATGCATAAAGGGGCAGTAAACTGGAATGATTATATATATATATATATATATATATATATATAATGCATATCTGCCAAAAGGGCATCTACCATTTGTGTATTGAGGAGGAAACATTTCTGTATGGTTTTAAATATAGAATTTCTACAGCATTGTCAAATAATCATAAATACACTGCTGCTAAAAAAAATGTGTTTTTATGGACCCCTAGCCCCACCATACAACTACTACCACACTGAAGTTACAATCCAAAATTGCACAAAGAAATAAAAAACATTTGCTAAGTCCTACCTCCTCTTCAAATGAAAGTGACCTGCCGTCTGACTCAGGCACACACTGTACAAAGTGCCAAGTCTGTCTCACACTGAGCATAGTGGTTTAGTGCACACTAAGAAATCCTCTCAAATGCTAATACTTTACTCCTTTTAATAACATTTTCCATGCTCAATTAGCACTCTGCTATAGTACCCACTGGTGGCTGCCAAAATTTAATTTTTTTTTTTTTTTTTTTAGTTCTTATCTCATGGGGCCCCCCTGGCTCATTGGGCCCCTGACAGGAGTCACCCCCTGATGGAGGCCATGAGTGTGAGTGAAGAGTGAGAGAGAGAGTGTGAGAGAGAGAAAGAGAGTGTGAGAGTGTGTGAGAAAGAAAGAGAGAGAGAGTGAGAGAGAGTGAGTGTGAGAGAGAGTGAGAGAGAGTGAGTGTGAGAGAGAGTGTGTGAGAAAGAAAGAGAGAGAGTGTGAGAGTGAGAGAGAGTGAAAGAAAGAGTGAGAGTGTGAGAGAGTGAGAGAGAGTGAAAGAAAGAGAGAGTGAGAGTGAGTGAGAGAGTGAGAGAATGTGAGAGAGAGTGAGAGAGAGAGAGTGAGAGTGAGTGAGAGAGTGAGAGAATGTGAGAGAGAGTGAGAGAGAGAGAGTGAGTGTGAGAGAGTGAGAGTGAGTGTGAGAGTGTGAGAGAGTGAGAGAGTGAGAGAGAGTGAGTGAGAGAGAGTGAGCGTGAGAGAGAGAGCGTGAGAGAGAGAGCGTGAGAGAGAGAGAGCGTGAGAGAGAGAGAGCGTGAGAGAGAGAGAGCGTGAGAGAGAGAGAGCGTGAGAGAGAGAGAGCGTGAGAGAGAGAGAGCGTGAGAGAGACAGAGAGCGTGAGAGAGAGAGAGCGTGAGAGAGAGAGAGCGTGAGAGAGAGAGAGCGTGAGAGAGAGAGAGCGTGAGAGAGAGAGAGCGTGAGAGAGAGAGAGCGTGAGAGTGAGTGAGCGTGAGTGAGCGTGAGTGAGAGAGAGAGTGAGAGAGAGTGAGTGAGAGAGAGTGAGTGAGAGCGAGTGAGTGAGAGCGAGCGTGAGAGAGTGAGTGAGAGCGAGCGTGAGAGAGAGCGTGAGAGAGAGCGTGAGAGAGAGCGTGAGAGAGAGCGTGAGAGAGAGCGTGAGAGAGAGAGAGCGTGAGAGAGAGAGAGCGTGAGAGTGAGTGAGCGTGAGAGAGCGTGAGAGAGAGAGTGAGTGAGAGTGAGTGTGAGAGAGTGAGTGTGAGAGAGTGAGTGAGAGAGAGTGAGTGAGAGTGAGTGAGAGAGTGAGTGAGAGAGTGAGTGAGAGTGAGTGAGAGAGAGTGAGAGAGAGTGAGAGAGAGTGAGAGAGAGTGAGAGAGTGAGAGTGAGAGAGAGTGAGAGAGAGTGAGTGAGAGAGAGTGAGTGAGAGAGAGTGAGTGAGAGAGAGTGAGTGAGAGAGTGAGTGAGAGAGTGAGTGAGAGAGTGAGTGAGAGAGAGTGAGTGAGAGAGTGAGTGAGAGAGTGAGTGAGAGAGAGTGAGAGAGTGAGAGTGAGAGAGAGTGAGTGAGAGAGAGTGAGTGAGAGAGAGTGAGTGAGAGCGAGCGTGAGAGAGAGCGTGAGAGAGAGCGTGAGAGAGAGAGCGTGAGAGAGAGAGAGCGTGAGAGTGAGTGAGCGTGAGAGAGCGTGAGAGAGAGAGTGAGTGAGAGTGAGTGTGAGAGAGTGAGTGTGAGAGAGTGAGTGAGAGAGAGTGAGTGAGAGAGAGTGAGTGAGAGAGAGTGAGTGAGAGAGAGTGAGTGAGAGAGAGTGAGTGAGAGAGAGTGAGTGAGAGAGAGTGAGAGAGAGTGAGAGAGAGTGAGAGAGAGTGAGAGAGTGAGAGTGAGAGAGAGTGAGAGTGCGTGAGAGTGAGTGAGCGAGCGTGAGAGTGAGAGAGCGTGAGAGCGAGAGAGCGTGAGAGTGAGAGAGCGTGAGAGTGAGAGAGCGTGAGAGTGAGAGAGCGTGAGAGTCCGATTACGCTGCACACTGCTATTCTGACCCTTTGTCCGGTTTTCCCTACCCTACTTAACTTCAGTATAAAGATGACTTCTTAGACCACTCAAATAAAACCTGCAATGAAGAACACAGACAAGCTTTTATGCAGTGCTCGTCTGTGTTCACACTTCTGGGTGACAGTATGTTGAGGGCGGGTCACAACAACAATGAAAGGGCTAAATGTACGTATTCATTTGGCAAGCAAGGGTATAGACAAGTCTTAAATTCATCGTAGTAAAAAAAACAAATATAATTTTATAGGCAAACTTTCTTATTTATTGTTTCAGTCTGTCATATGCTAATTATAAATTACTTTCAATTAAAAATAAAACATTATGTGGGTGAACTGTTCCTTTAACTGCAGAGGTCTGAAGTGAAACCGAGCAAACGGTATGATGTCCATTGCCGCCACCATCAGTCCGATTGCTTCCATGCACTGAGCCACTGATGGCTGAGAATTGGACTGAAGGGCTCGACAGGTATCTAGAATCTTTGATTTTCTGACCTCTGTCAGAAAAATTCTCATATAGAATCGATTAGAGTTCCCAAGAAAGTTACCCTTGTCTTTGGAATTAAGTAACACTCTTCCAGATTTACCTTCCACCCATGAGTTCTCAGGAAGGATAGTACAATGTCGGCATGGGGGACCTTGCTTGTTGATAAGATGGCGCCTGGATTAGAATATTGTCCAGATAAGGTGCCACCGCAATGCCCCGCGGTCTTAGAACCGCCAGCAGAGACCCCAAAACCTTTGTGAAAATTCTGGAAGCCGTGGCCAGACCGAAAGGAAGAGCCACGAACTGAAAGTGTTTGTCCAGAAAGGCAAACCTTAGGAACTTGTGATGATCTCTGTGGATAGGAACATGAAGATATGCATCCTTTAAATCCACTGTCATAAATTGACCCTCCTGCATCAATGGAAGAATGGAACAAATAGTTTACATCTTGAATGATGGAACTGAGAAACTTGTTTAGACCCTTGAGGTCTAGGATAGGCCTGGAAGTTGCCTCCTTTTTGGGAACTACAAACAGGTTTGAATAAAAACCCTGCCTGTGTTCCTGTACAGGAACAGGAAAAATTACTCCCAGGGAGGTGAGGTCTCTTACACAATGTAAGAACGCCTCTCTTTATCTTGAAAGAAGAAATCTTCCTCTGGGAGGAAAATTTTTGAACTCGTTTGTATCCCCGAGACACTATTTCTATAGCTCAGGGATCCTGAACATCCCGCACCCAAGCCTGAAAGAAAGTCTGCCCCCTACCAGATCCGGTACCGGATCGGGGGCAAGCCCTTCATGCTGACTTGGATTCAGCAACAGGCTTCTTGGATTGCTTACCCTTGTTCCAAGACTGGTTGGGTCTCCAAGTAGGCTTAGATTGCGAATAGTTTCCTTCCTGTTTAGAGGAGGCAGAGAAGGAATTGCCCTTGAAATTTCGAAAGGAACGAAAATTACTTTGTCATCCTTTTTGTTTACTTCTCTTATCTTGAGGAAGGAGATGACCATTACCTCCTGTGATATCAGAGATAATTTCCTTCAGTCCAGGACCAAACAAGGTATTTCCCTTGTAAGGAATTACTAGAAGCTTAGATGATACGTCCACAGACCAAGGTTTCAACCATAAAGCTCTGCGGGCTAGGATAGAAAACCCTGAACTCTTAGCTGCCAATTTAGTAATTTGCAGTGAAGCATCCGTAATAAAAGCATTGGTTAATTTCAGATCTTTAATCCTATCCCAGATCTCCTCTAAAGAAGTCTCAGTCGTAAGAGACTCGGACAGAGCATCAAACCAATAAGCTGCCACACTGGTGAAAGTAGCAATGCACGCAGCCGGCTGCAATAGCAGACCTTGGTGAACATAAATCTTTTTAAGTAGACCCTCCAACTTCTTGTCCATCGGGTCTTTAAAAGCACAACTATCCTCAATGGGAATAGTAGTTAGTTTGGCCAAGGTGGAAATAGCCCCTTCCACCTTAGGAACCGTTTGCCAAGTTTCCCTGACAGCGTCAGCTATAGGGAACATCTTCTTGAAAATAGGAGAAGGAGAGAAGGGAATACCTGGTCTCTCCCATTCCTTAGAAACAATCTCTGAAGCTCGCTTAGAAACTGGAAAAACATCGGAGTGAGAAGGAACTTCGAAATATCTGTCCAACTTACTCGATTTCTCAGAAGCGACCACTACCGTGGAATCAGTCGTCTAAAGTCACCAAAACCTCCCTGAGTAACAGGCGGAGGTGTTCTAGTTTAAACCTGAGACAACCTCTGAATCAGTCAAAGGTATGGAACTCCCTGAGTCTGAAATTTCACTTTCCGATAGAACCTCTATATACCCTCCATCTCAGTTCCCTGGGCGGGTAAATCCGAGATTGCCACCATAGCATCAGAAACCTCATTGACCACATGTTTGTCTTTCCTCTTAAGTTTGCCTTGTAGCATAGGAAAAGCAGACAACGCATCAGAAATTGTGGAAGACATAACTGCAGCTATGTCTTAACGTAACTCCAGCAGGAGCTAGAGTAGAAGTACAGGGCACTTCTTGAGAGGGCATTCAAGATTGGGACACTTGGGGAGAAAGCTGCAGCATACTCTGCGTCTCATCATTAGACTCCTGAGTAGCATCCGCCTTTGACAAATTTTTATCGTGAAAAAGTTTCTCTCTATAGCTTAAAGCCCTCTCAATACATGAGGGACAAAAAGGAACGGGAGGTTCCACATTGGCATCCAAACACATGGCACAAGTAACATTTTGCACAGCTTCTAAATCCATATTAGAGAACAGACAATGTAATTCAGAAAAAATAAGAAATTTTTGATTACCCAAAAAATTGTTACTGGCCCTTTAAATTTTAAAACAGAACTTTTTTACTGCATGTGAAAAAGTGTTGCAAAAAGAAATGCCAAATTTTAAAAATACTTATAAATCCTGAATGTATAACAGGATACTGTGCCTTTAAATACTAAATGCAACTATTTTCCTGTTTTAAGCAAAAACGTATCACATTTATGAAAAATAAAACTTTTTTCCCCCACAATCAGACACCTCTACGCCTCAGCAGCTCTGCTGAGGCGCCTACCTGCCGACCGGTCTCCCTGCAATGCAGAAGATTAGGTTTCAGAGCGCTAACAACCGATTGCTTTCATTGAAAAACCATGCCGTTCTAGAGAAATGCGCAAAGTCACTGTCCTGCAAGCTTAACAGCAGAGATGTCCCACAGATAAAACGGGAACGTTTCCAGAGGGAATACAAGCTAAAACTGTGCAGCGTCCTCTAAGGAAGTCTGAAGCGTGTGAAATGATAGCCCCGCCCATCGTGGGCGTTAACATCTACACAGCCCGTACCGGCTTGCTTTTAATAAAAAACATAATTTATGCTTACCTGATAAATTCCTTTCTTCTGTTGTGTGATCAGTCCACGGGTCATCATTACTTCTGGGATATAACTCCTCCCCAACAGGAAATGCAAGAGGATTCACCCAGCAGAGCTGCATATAGCTCCTCCCCTCTACGTCAGTCCCAGTCATTCGACCAAGAATCAACGAGAAAGGAGTAACCAAGGGTGAAGTGGTGACTGGAGTATAATTTAAAAGATATTTACCTGCCTTAAAACAGGGCGGGCCGTGGACTGATCACACAACAGAAGAAAGGAATTTATCAGGTAAGCATAAATTATGTTTTCTTCTGTTATGTGTGATCAGTCCACGGGTCATCATTACTTCTGGGATACCAATACCAAAGCAAAAGTACACGGATGACGGGAGGGATAGGCAGGCTCATTATACAGAAGGAACCACTGCCTGAAGAACCTTTCTCCCAAAAATAGCCTCCGAAGAAGCAAAAGTGTCAAATTTGTAAAATTTGGAAAAAGTATGAAGCGAAGACCAAGTTGCAGCCTTGCAAATCTGTTCAACAGAGGCCTCATTCTTAAAGGCCCAAGTGGAAGCCACAGCTCTAGTGGAGTGAGCTGTAATTCTTTCAGGAGGCTGCTGTCCAGCAGTCTCATAGGCTAAACGTATTATGCTACGAAGCCAAAAAGAGAGAGAGGTAGCAGAAGCTTTTTGACCTCTCCTCTGTCCAGAATAAACGACAAACAGGGAAGAAGTTTGGCGAAAATCTTTAGTTGCCTGCAAGTAGAACTTGAGGGCACGAACTACATCCAGATTGTGTAGAAGACGTTCCTTCTTTGAAGGATTTGGACACAAGGATGGAACAACAATCTCTTGATTGATATTCCTGTTAGTGACTACCTTAGGTAAGAACCCAGGTTTAGTACGCAGAACTACCTTGTCTGAGTGAAAAATCAGATAAGGAGAATCACAATGTAAGGCTGATAACTCAGAGACTCTTCGAGCCGAGGAAATAGCCATTAAAAACAGAACTTTCCAAGATAACAATTTTATATCAATGGAATGAAGGGGTTCAAACGGAACACCCTGTAAAACGTTAAGAACTAAGTTTAAACTCCATGGCGGAGCAACAGCTTTAAACACAGGCTTGATCCTAGCTAAAGCCTGACAAAAGGCCTGGACGTCTGGATTTTCTGACAGACGCCTGTGTAACAAGATGGACAGAGCTGAAATCTGTCCCTTTAATGAACTAGCTGATAAACCCTTTTCTAAACCTTCTTGTAGAAAGGACAATATCCTAGCGATCCTAACCTTACTCCAGGAGTAACCTTTGGATTCGCACCAGTATAGGTATTTACGCCATATTTTATGGTAAATCCTTCTGGTAACAGGCTTCCTAGCCTGTATCAGGGTATCAATAACCGACTCAGAAAAACCACGTTTTGATAAAATCAAGCGTTCAATTTCCAAGCAGTCAGCTTCAGAGAAGTTAGATTTTGATGTTTGAATGGACCCTGTATCAGAAGGTCCTGTCTTAGAGGTAGAGACCAAGGCGGACAGGATGACATGTCCACTAGATCTGCAAACCAAGTCCTGCGTGGCCATGCAGGCGCTATTAGAATCACTGATGCTCTCTCCTGTTTGATTTTGGCAATCAATCGAGGAAGCAGCGGGAAGGGTGGAAACACATAAGCCATCCCGAAGTTCCAAGGTGCTGTCAAAGCATCTATCAGAACCGCTCCCGGATCCCTGGATCTGGACCCGTAGTGAGGAAGTTTGGCGTTCTGGCGAGACGCCATGAGATCTCTCTCTGGTTTGCCCCAACGTCGAAGTATTTGGGCAAAGACCTCCAGATGAAGTTCCCACTCCCCCGGATGAAAAGTCTGGCGACTCAAGAAATCCGCCTCCCAGTTCTCCACTCCCGGGATGTGGATTGCTGACAGGTGGCAAGAGTGAGACTCTGCCCAGCGAATTATCTTTGATACTTCCATCATTGCTAGGGAGCTTCTTGTCCCTCCCTGATGGTTGATGTAAGCTACAGTCGTGATGTTGTCCGACTGAAACCTGATGAACCCCCGAGTTGTTAATTGGGGCCAAGCCAGAAGGGCATTGAGAACTGCTCTCAATTCCAGAATGTTTATTGGAAGGAGACTCTCCTCCTGATTCCATAGTCCCTGAGCCTTCAGAGAATTCCAGACAGCGCCCCAACCTAGTAGGCTGGCGTCTGTTGTTACAATTGTCCAGTCTGGCCTGCTGAATGGCATCCCCCTGGACAGGTGTGGCCGATAAAGCCACCATAGAAGAGAATTTCTGGTCTCTTGATTCAGATTCAGAGTAGGGGACAAATCTGAGTAATCCCCATTCCACTGACTTAGCATGCACAATTGCAGCGGTCTGAGGTGTAGGCGTGCAAAAGGTACTATGTCCATTGCCGCTACCATTAAGCCGATCACCTCCATGCATTGAGCTACTGACGGGTGTTGAATGGAATGAAGGACACGGCATGCATTTTGAAGCTTTGTTAACCTGTCTTCTGTCAGGTAAATCTTCATTTCTACAGAATCTATAAGAGTCCCCAAGAATGGAACTCTTGTGAGAGGAAAAAGAGAACTCTTCTTTTCGTTCACTTTCCATCCATGCGACCTTAGAAATGCCAGAACTAACTCTGTATGAGACTTGGCAGTTTGAAAGCTTGAAGCTTGTATTAGAATGTCGTCTAGGTACGGAGCTACCGAAATCCCTCGCGGTCTTAGTACCGCCAGAAGGGCACCCAGAACCTTTGTGAAGATTCTTGGAGCCGTAGCCAATCCGAATGGAAGAGCTACAAACTGGTAGTGCCTGTCTAAGAAGGCAAACCTTAGATACCGGTGATGATCTTTGTGAATCGGTATGTGAAGGTAAGCATCTTTTAAATCCACTGTGGTCATGTACTGACCCTTTTGGATCATGGGTAAGATTGTCCGAATAGTTTCCATTTTGAACGATGGAACTCTTAGGAATTTGTTTAGAATCTTTAAATCTAAGATTGGCCTGAAAGTTCCCTCTTTTTTGGGAACCACAAACAGGTTTGAGTAGAACCCTTGTCCTTGTTCCGACCGCGGAACCGGATGGATCACTCCCATTAATAACAGATCTTGTACACAGCGTAGAAACGCTTCTTTCTTTATCTGGTTTGTTGACAACCTTGACAGATGAAATCTCCCTCTTGGGGGAGATAATTTGAAGTCTAGAAGGTATCCCTGAGATATGATCTCTAGCGCCCAGGAATCCTGAACATCTCTTGCCCAGGCCTGGGCGAAGAGAGAAAGTCTGCCCCCCACTAGATCCGGTCCCGGATCGGGGGCTCTCGGTTCATGCTGTCTTTGGGGCAGCAGCAGGTTTCCTGGCCTGCTTGCTCTTGTTCCAGGACTGGTTAGGCTTCCAGCCTTGCCTGTAACGAGCAACAGCTCCCTCCTGTTTTGGTGCAGTGGAGGTTGATGCTGCTCCTGTTTTGAAATTCCGAAAGGGACGAAAATTAGACTGTCTAGCCTTAGCTTTGGCTTTGTCTTGAGGTAGGGCGTGGCCCTTACCTCCTGTAATGTCAGCGATAATTTCTTTCAAACCGGGCCCAAATAAAGACTGCCCCTTGAAAGGTATATTAAGTAATTTGGACTTAGAAGTAACATCAGCTGACCAGGATTTTAGCCACAGCGCCCTACGTGCCTGTATGGCGAATCCTGAGTTCTTAGCCGTAAGTTTGGTTAAATGTACTACGGCCTCCGAAATGAATGAATTAGCTAGTTTAAGGACTCTAAGCCTGTCCGTAATGTCGTCTAGCGTAGATGAACTAAGGTTCTCTTCCAGAGACTCAATCCAAAATGCTGCCGCAGCCGTAATCGGCGCGATACATGCAAGGGGTTGCAATATAAAACCTTGTTGAACAAACATTTTCTTAAGGTAACCCTCTAATTTTTTATCCATTGGATCTGAAAAAGCACAGCTATCCTCCACCGGGATAGTGGTACGCTTAGCTAAAGTAGAAACTGCTCCCTCCACCTTAGGGACCGTTTGCCATAAGTCCCGAGTGGTGGCGTCTATTGGAAACATCTTTCTAAATATTGGAGGGGGTGAGAACGGCACACCGGGTCTATCCCACTCCTTAGTAACAATTTCAGTTAGTCTCTTAGGTATAGGAAAAACGTCAGTACTCGCCGGTACCGCAAAGTATTTATCCAACCTACACAGTTTCTCTGGTATTGCAACGGTGTTACAATCATTGAGAGCTGCTAAGACCTCCCCTAGTAATACACGGAGGTTCTCCAATTTAAATTTAAAATTTGAAATATCTGAATCCAATCTGTTTGGATCAGAACCGTCACCCACAGAATGAAGCTCTCCGTCCTCATGCTCTGCAAGCTGTGACGCAGTATCAGACATGGCCCTAGTATTGTCAGCGCACTCTGTTCTCACCCCAGAGTGATCACGCTTGCCTCTTAGTTCTGGTAATTTAGACAAAACTTCAGTCATAACAGTAGCCATATCTTGTAATGTTATCTGTAATGGCCGCCCAGATGTACTAGGCGCCATAATATCACGCACCTCCCGGGCGGGAGATGCAGGTACTGCCGCGTGAGGCGAGTTAGTCGGCATAACTCTCCCCTCGCTGTTTGGTGAAATTTGTTCAAATTGTACAGATTGACTTTTATTTAAAGTAGCATCAATACAGTTAGTACATAAATTTCTATTGGGCTCCACCTTGGCATTGGAACAAATGACACAGATATCTTCCTCTGAGTCAGACATGTTTAACACACTAGCAATAAACTTGCAACTTGGTTATAATCTTTTTTAGCAAAAACGTACTGTGCCTCAAAGAGGTACTAAACGATTAAATGACAGTTGAAATAATGAACTGAAAAACAGTTATAGCATCAAACTTTAAAACAACTTTTAGCAAAGGTTTGTTCCCATTAGTAAAATAACAATAATTAAATTTGACATAAAAATTACAGAGCAACGTTTTTATTCACAGTCAATATAAAATTCTCACAGCTCTGCTGAGAGAATCTACCTCCCTCCAAAGAAGTTTGAAGACCCCTGAGATCTGTCAGAGATGAACCGGATCATGCAGGAAATATAAGAGTAACTGACTGGAATTTTTTGATGCGTAGCAAAGAGCGCCAAAAACGGCCCCTCCCCCTCACACACAGCAGTGAAGAGAAACGAAACTGTCACAATTAAAACCAAACAACTGCCAAGTGGAAAATAATGCCCAAATATTTATTCACTCAGTACCTCAGAAATGTAAACGATTCTACATTCCAGCAAAAACGTTTAACATGATAAATACTTATTAAAAGGATTAGTGACTTTTAACAGAGTAGTTCCGGTGAAATACCATCCCCAGAATACTGAAGTGTATACATACATGTCATTATAACGGTATGGCAGGATTTTCTCATCAATTCCATTCAGAAAATAAAAACTGCTACATACCTCAATGCAGATTCATCTGCCCGCTGTCCCCTGATCTGAAGCTTTTACCTCCCTCAGATGGCCGAGAACAGCAATATGATCTTAACTACTCCGGTTAAAATCATAGTAAAAAACTCTGGTAGATTCTTCCTCAAACTCTGCCAGAGAAGTAATAACACGCTCCGGTGCTATTGTAAAATAACAAACTTTTGATTGAAGTCATAAAAACTAAGTATAATCACCATAGTCCTCTCACACATCCTATCTAGTCGTTGGGTGCAAGAGAATGACTGGGACTGACGTAGAGGGGAGGAGCTATATGCAGCTCTGCTGGGTGAATCCTCTTGCATTTCCTGTTGGGGAGGAGTTATATCCCAGAAGTAATGATGACCCGTGGACTGATCACACATAACAGAAGAAATATAATTTATGCTTACCTGATAAATTCATTTCTCCTGTAGTGTAGTCAGTCCATGGGTCATCCATTACTTATGGGATTATATCTCCTCCCTAACAGGAAGTGCAAGAGGATCACCCAAGCAGAGCTGCTATATAGCTCCTCCCCTCTACGTCATACCCAGTCATTCGACCGAAACCAAACGAGAAAGGAGAAAACTATAGGGTGCAGTGGTGACTGGAGTTTAATTTAAAATTTAGACCTGCCGTAAAAAACAGGGCGGGCCGTGGACTGACTACACTACAGGAGAAATGAATTTATCAGGTAAGCATAAATTATATTTTCTCCTGTTAAGTGTAGTCAGTCCACGGGTCATCCATTACTTATGGGATACCAATACCAAAGCTAAAAGTACACGGATGACGAGAGGGACAGGCAGGATCTTTACACGGAAGGAACCACTGCCTGTAGAACCTTTCTCCCAAGAACAGCCTCCGAAGAAGCAAAAGTGTCAAATTTGTAAAATTTTGAAAAAGTGTGAAGTGAAGACCAAGTTGCAGCCTTGCAAATCTGTTCAACAGAGGCCTCATTCTTAAAGGCCCAAGTGGAAGCCACAGCTCTAGTAGAATGAGCCGTAATCCTTTCAGGAGGATGCTGTCCAGCAGTCTCATAGGCTAAACGTATTATGCTACGAAGCCAAAAAGAGAGAGAGGTAGCCGAAGCTTTTTGACCTCTCCTCTGTCCAGAATAAACGACAAACAGGGAAGAAGTTTGACGAAAATCTTTAGTTGCCTGCAAATAAAATTTCAGGGCACGGACGACGTCCAGATTGTGCAGAAGTCGTTCCTTCTTTGAAGAAGGGTTAGGGCACAATGATGGAACAACAATCTCTTGATTGATATTCTTGTTAGTGACTACCTTAGGTAAGAACCCAGGTTTAATACGCAGAACTACCTTGTCTGAATGAAAAATCAGATAAGGAGAATCACAATGTAAGGCCGATAACTCAGACTCTTCGAGCCGAGGAAACAGCCATTAAAAACAGAACTTTCCAAGATAACAGCTTGATATCAATGGAATGAAGGGGTTCAAACGGAACACCTTGCAGAACGTTAAGAACTAAGTTTAAGCTCCACGGCGGAGCAACAGTCTTAAACACAGGCTTAATCCTAGCCAAAGCCTGACAAAAAGCCTGAACGTCTGGAACTTCTGCCAGACGTTTGTGTAAAAGGATAGACAGAGCTGAAATCTGTCCCTTTAACGAACTAGCAGATAGACCCTTTTCTAAACCTTCTTGTAGAAAAGACAATATCCTAGGAATCCTAACCTTACTCCATGAGTAACTCTTGGATTCGCACCAATATAAGTATTTACGCCATATTTTATGGTAAATTTTCCTGGTAACAGGTTTCCTAGCCTGTATTAAGGTATCAATCACTGACTCCGAGAATCCCCGCTTTGATAGAATCAAGCGTTCAATCTCCATGCAGTCAGCCTCAGAGAAATTAGATTTGGATGTTTGAAAGGACCCTGAATCAGAAGGTCCTGTCTCAGAGGCAGAGACCATGGTGGACAGGACGACATGTCCACTAGATCTGCATACCAGGTCCTGCGTGGCCACGCAGGCGCTATTAGAATCATCGATGCTATCTCCTGTTTGATCCTGGCAATCAATCGAGGAAGCATCGGGAAGGGTGGAAACACATAAGCCATGTTGAAGACCCAAGGTGCTGTCAGAGCATCTATCAGTACCGCTCCCGGGTCCCTGGACCCGTAACAAGGAAGCTTGGCGTTCTGGCGAGACGCCATGAGATCCAGATCTGGTTTGCCACCAATGATGAAGCAGTTGGGCAAACACCTCCGGATGAAGTTCCCACTCCCCCGTATGAAAGGTCTGGCGACTTAGAAAATCCGCCTCCCAGTTCTCCACGCCTGGGATGTGGATCGCTGACAGGTGGCAAGAGTGAGACTCTGCCCAGCGAATTATCTTTGAGACTTCCATCATCGCTAGGAAACTCCTTGTTCCTCCTTGATGGTTGATGTAAGCCACAGTCGTGATGTTGTCCGACTGAAACCTGATGAACCTCAGAGTTGCTAACTGAGGCCAAGCCAGAAGAGCATTGAAAATTGCTCTTAATTCCAGAATGTTTATTGGAAGGAGTCTCTCCTCCTGAGTCCATAATCCCTGAGCCTACAGGGAATTCCAGACTGCGCCCCAACCTAGAAGGCTGGCGTCTGTTGTTACAATCGTCCAATCTGGCCTGCGGAAGGGCATCCCCTTGGACAGATGTGGCCGAGAAAGCCACCATAGAAGAGAATCTCTGGTCTCTTGATCCAGATTTAGCAGAGGGGACAAATCTGAGTAATTCCCATTCCACTGACTTAGCATGCACAATTGCAGCGGTCTGAGATGCAGGCGCGCAAAAGGTACTATGTCCATTGCCGCTACCATTAAGCCGATTACCTCCATGCACTGAGCCACTGACGGGTGTTGAATGGAATGAAGGACACGGCAAGCATTTAGAATTTTTGATAACCTGTCCTCCGTCAGGTAAATTTTCATTTCTACAGAATCTATAAGAGTCCCTAAGAAGGGAACTCTTGTGAGTGGCAATAGAGAACTCTTTTCTACGTTCACCTTCCACCCATGCGACCTTAGAAATGCCAGAACTAACTCTGTATGAGACTTGGCAGTTTGGAAACTTGACGCTTGTATCAGAATGTCGTCTAGGTACGGAGCTACCGCTATGCCTCGCGGTCTTAATACCGCCAGAAGAGAGCCCAGAACCTTTGTAAAGATTCTTGGAGCCGTAGCTAACCCGAAGGGAAGAGCTACAAACTGGTAATGCCTGTTTAGGAAGGCAAATCTTAGATACCGGTAATGATCCTTGTGAATCGGTATGTCAAGGTAGGCATCCTTTAAATCCACTGTGGTCATGTACTGACCCTCTTGGATCATGGGTAAGATGGTTCGAATAGTTTCCATTTTGAACGATGGAACTCTTAGGAATTTGTTTAGGATCTTTAAGTCCAAGATTGGTCTGAAGGTTCCCTCTTTTTGGGAACCACAAACAGATTTGAATAGAATCCTTGTCCGTGTTCCGACCGCGGAACTGGGTGGATCACTCCCATTAGTAAGAGGTCTTGTACACAGCGTAGAAACGCCTCTTTCTTTATCTGGTTTGCTGATAACCTTGAAAGATGAAATCTCCCTTGTGGAGGAGAAGCTTTGAAGTCCAGAATATATCCCTGAGATATGATCTCCAACGCCCAGGGATCCTGGACATCTCTTGCCCAAGCCTGGGCGAAGAGAGAAAGTCTGCCCCCCACTAGATCCGTTTCCGGATCGGGGGCCCTCACTTCATGCTGTCTTAGGGGCAGCAGCAGGTTTTCTGGCCTGCTTGCCCTTGTTCCAGGACTGGTTAGGTTTCCAGCCCTGTCTGTAGCGAGCAACAGTTCCTTCCTGTCTTGGAGCGGAGGAAGTTGATGCTGCTCCTGCCTTGAAGTTACGAAAGGCACGAAAATTAGACTGTTTAGCCCTTGGTTTGGCCCTGTCTTGAGGCAGGGCATGGCCCTTACCTCCAGTAATGTCAGCGATAATTTCTTTCAAACCGGGCCCGAATAATGTCTGCCCTTTGAAAGGAATATTAAGCAATTTAGATTTAGAAGTCACATCAGCTGACCAGGATTTAAGCCACAGCGCTCTACGCGATTAAATGGCGAATCCGGAGTTCTTAGCCGTAAGTTTGGTTAAGTGTACTACGGCATCAGAAATAAATGAATTAGCTAGCTTAAGGGCTTTAAGCTTGTTCATAATCTCATCCAATGGAGCTGTGCTAAGGGTCTCTTCCAGAGACTCAAACCAGAATGCCGCCGCAGCAGTGACAGGCGCAATGCATGCAAGGGGTTGTAATATAAAACCTTGTTGAACAAACATTTTCTTAAGGTAACCCTCTAACTTTTTATCCATTGGATCTGAAAAAGCACAGCTATCCTCCACCGGGATAGTGGTGCGCTTAGCCAGAGTAGAAACTGCTCCCTCCACCTTAGGGACCGTCTGCCATAAGTCCCGTGTGGTGGCGTCTATTGGAAACATTTTTCTAAATATAGGAGGGGGTGAAAAAGGCACACCGGGTCTATCCCACTCCTTGTTAACAATTTCTGTAAGCCCTTTAGGTATAGGAAAAACGTCAGTACACGCCGGTACCGCAAAATATTTATCCAGCCTTCATACTTTCTCTGGAATTGCAACCGTGTTACAATCATTCAGAGCCGCTAAAACCTCCCCTAGTAATACACGGAGGTTCTCAAGCTTAAATTTAAAATTTGAAATGTCTGAATCCAGTTTACTTGGATCAGATCCGTCACCCACAGAATGAAGCTCTCCGTCCTCATGTTCTGCAAATTGTGACGCAGTATCAGACATGGCTCTATTATTATCAGCGCACTCTGTTCTTATTCCAGAGTGATCTCGTTTACCTCTAAATTCTGGCAATTTAGATAGTACTTCAGTCATAACATTAGCCATGTCTTGCAAAGTGATTTGTATGGGCCGCCCTGATGTACTTGGCGCCACAATATCACGCACCTCCTGAGCGGGAGGCGAAGGTACTGACACGTGAGGAGAGTTAGTCAGCATAACTTCCCCCTCGTTGTCTGGTGATATATTTTTCACATATAAAGTTTGACTTTTATTCAAAGTAACATCTATACATTGAGTGCACAAATTTCTATTGGGCTCCACATTGGCCTTTAAACATATTAAACAAACAGCTTCATCTGTGTCAGACATGTTTAAACAGACTAGCAATAACACTAGTAAGCTTGGAAAAAAACTTTTAAATAAATTTACAAGCTATATAAACAACGCTACTGCGCCTTTAAGAAACATAAAAATGTGACAGTTGAATTAACGATGAACCAAATATGTTAAAACCAAATTTTAACAGAAAATGTATAAAGTTAGCAGAGAATTGCACCCACAAGCAAAAGGATGATTAAACCCTTAATACCCAAAACGGATAACAGTTGAATAATAAACGTTTTTTATCACAGTCAAACACACTGTCACAGATCTGCTGTGACTGATTACCTCCCTCAAAACTAGTTTTGGAGACCCCTGGGCTCTGTAGAGACGTCCTGGATCATGGAGGAAGAAATAGGAAGACTGACTAAATTTTTACTGCGCAATAAAGCGCTAAAATAGGCCCCTCCCACTCATATTACAACAGTGGGGAAGCTCAGTAAACTGTTTTTATTCAGAAACAAACGACAGCCATGTGGTAAAAATCATGCCCATAAAGTTTTATCACCAAGTACCTCAGAAAAAAAACGATTAACATGCCAGTAAACGTTTTAAAAATGAAAATTATGAAGTGTTATTAATAAGCCTGCTGCTAGCCGCTTTCACTGCAGTGTAGGCTCAAATATTACTTTAATATAGACAGTATTTTCTTAGTGAAATTCCATTCCCCAGAAATACCTCAGAGTATACATACATACATATCAGCCTGATACCAGTCGCTACTACTGCATTTAAGGCTGCACTTACATTACATCGGTATTAGCAGTATTTTCTCAGTCAATTCCATTCCTTAGAAAATAATATACTGCACATACCTCCTTGCAGGTGGGCCCTGCATGCTATCCCATGTTCTGAAGTTACCTCACTCCTCAGAATGGCCGAGAACAGCAAGTGGATCTTAGTTACGACCGCTAAGATCATAGACAAACTCAGGTAGATTCTTCTTCTAATGCTGCCTGAGAACAACCAACACACTCCGGTGCCGTTTAAAATAAACTTTTGATTGAAGAAATAAAAACTAAGTTTAACACACCACAGTCCTCTCACACGTCCTATCTATTAGTTAGGTGCAAGAGAATGACTGGGTATGACGTAGAGGGGAGGAGCTATATAGCAGCTCTGCTTGGGTGATCCTCTTGCACTTCCTGTTAGGGAGGAGATATAATCCCATAAGTAATGGATGACCCGTGGACTGACTACACTTAACAGGAGAAAAGAACTGATAGACCAACTTTACTCCCAGCCCCAGTGCCTGTACATAAGCTGTCACAAAGAAAAAAAACCTTGATACATAGAGGGGCCTATGTCCCATGTCCAAGGCTCCATTTGCCTGTAAATGTATAAGTGCAGAGTCCTTTGTATTGTGCCCCAGAATAAAAAAAACTGCACTTGCCTCAATGCTGTCCAACATCAGGACAGCCCCAAAAGGTTTAAGAGGTCCTCTCCCTCCAATAGCCCTGTGGAAAATAAGACCCGAGTTAGTACTTGCTTAGGCCATCAGGATAAGGGCAGCATATAATCTATGGGAGGCGCAGTGAGAATTATGTCCCACAAGTTCCCATTGCTCTAAAGCCACCACTGCTCTACTGAAGAGACTGATATGGACTACGGCTACACCCTAGTACAAAGCAGCACAATCTTGCACTACTTTAAAATAATAAACTCTTGATTGAAGAATCTAACACCTCACTTTACCTCTTCTTATCACTAACGTAGGCAAAGAGAATGACTGGAGTGGAAGAGAGGAGCCATTTAACAGCTCTGCTGTGGTGCTCTTTGCCTCCTCCTGCTGACCAGGAGGCAATATCCCATAAGTAAGGATGATGATCCGTGGACTCATATCTTAAAAAAGAAATTAGCAGGAATGCAAAGGGGAAATATGAAGGAGCAATTAATATTGTAAAAAAGTTATGGTTTAGGTGGCTAAAGTAGATGTGAGCTGTAGCATTGAGTGGTTGGGAGAAAGAGGATAACGTGCTCACTTCTTTGTATAAAGAATACAGAAAAACTGCTGTCTGTACGGTCTTTCCCAAACCCATTTCATCAGCCAGGATGGTGTCTGTGCCTTGTGCCCAAGAGAAACGCAGCCAATTCAGACCCTCCAGCTGGTATGGGTGCAGGGTGCCCCCGGTTATGTCCAGATACTCAGGCTGACGATCATATTTTACAGTGGGCTGAGGAGAAAAAGAAGTAGATATTAAACAACACAGTTCTTTTTCTAGCAAACAACCCATCCTCAAGTAAGTAAACCCAAACTCCCTGCCCAATGCCAGTCACATACATCAACCGTGGGAGTGTCTGGGGGACGCTCCAGCTTTCGAAGCTTTACTTTTTTTACTTTCTTTCCAGGGCGTCCTTCTTCACCGCACATCAACTCTCTGCAAAAATTGGCAGAAAATGAGAGATGATAGAGATTAGAGATTGAGATTAGAGGATAGAGATTGAGATTAGAGGATAGAGATTGAGATTAGAGGATAGAGATTAGCGATAGAGATATATATATTTCCATACAAGGTTAGCACTCTAACATAGCTTCTTAGAGCCTGAGTCACAAATGGATATAGATATACAAGGAAAACTCATCTCTCTTTTTCATATGTTTTTCAACATTTTATTTCCAATGTTTCTGCCCCAACCTGGTCCTTTGTCAAGGTAACATACAATGCAAACTAACACAATATTTATACCCTGTTAGACCACTCCCCCACTCAGGTGATGCTCAGTGATCCTAACTTTTTTCTAGTGATGCATATGTGACTATAGTATTCTAATGTATTAATACTTTATATTAGGTAGAGAAAAGAAAAATTCCAGTAGAATACTATAGTCACATATGCATCACCAGAAAAAAATGTTAGGATCACTGAGCATCACCTGAGTGAGTGGGGGAGTGGTCTAAAAGGGTATAAATATTGTGTTAGTTTGCATTGTATGTTACCTTGACAAAGGCCCAGGTTGGGGCTGAAATATTGGAAATAAAATGTTGAAAAACATATGAAATTAATATATATATAAAAAAACGGAGGGGACACAAATGCTGTGTGAGCTATAGCAATAATAATGCAGGTAACAAACATAAGTGTCTGAAAATACCAATTACAAAGTGGTGCAGACCCTTATATAAATATGTCATGGGTAAAGGGGAGAAGAGAACCAGGAACGAAATCCACGTTCAAAAGACAGGGAAATCGGCACTCTTTTTAAAAAGAAAAAGCTCAAAAAAAGATTCTGGTATACATTGCTATATGTAAATACAGTTGTTGTATATTGTCTCTTGGGTGACAATGTTCTTTTGGTGGGAGGAGCCTCTTTTCCACAATTAAAGCATTTTTTGAAATTGATTGTTTTTTTGAGCTTTTTCTTTTTAAAAAGAGTGCTGATTTCCCTGTCTTTTGAACTTGGATATCGTTCCTGGTTCTCTTCTCCCCTTTACCCATGACACACATATATACATACACATTTTATATATATATATATATATTAATTAAAGAAGAAAAAAGCACTCTCTGGACTTAAACAAATAGTTTAATAGGTAACGTTTCGGGGAATGCTCCCCTTCATCAGATGAAGGGGAGCATTCCCCGAAACGTTACCTATTAAACTATTTGTTTAAGTCCAGAGAGTGCCGTTTTCTTCTTTACTACATTTTACCTACTCTAGCACCCTGGCCCTTGGAAAAATGTTTGTGAGAGTGCAACTGACTCACCTTGCCTACATATATATATATATATATATATATATATATATATATATATATATATATATATATATACATATATACACATATATATATATATATATATATATATATACATATATATACACATATATATATATATACATATACATACATATTATAAGCTGAG
>NC_069507.1:286909078-286923655 GCF_027579735.1 Bombina bombina | reverse complement strand
ATTCCGTGCTCTAAAATTTTACTTACAGGCAACTAAGGAATTTCGACAAACGTCTTCTCTGTTTGTCATTTACTCTGGGCAGAGGAGAGGTCAAAAAGCTTCCGCTACCTCTCTTTCTTTTTGGCTTCGTAGCATAATTCGTTTAGCTTATGAGACTGCTGGACAGCAGCCTCCTGAAAGAATTACAGCTCATTCTACTAGAGCTGTGGCTTCCACTTGGGCCTTCAAGAATGAGGCCTCTGTTGAACAGATTTGCAAGGCTGCAACTTGGTCTTCGCTTCATACTTTTTCCAAATTTTACAAATTTGACACTTTTGCTTCATCGGAGGCTATTTTTGGGAGAAAGGTTCTTCAGGCAGTGGTTCCTTCTGTATAAAGAGCCTGCCTATCCCTCCCGTCATCCGTGTACTTTTGCTTTGGTATTGGTATCCCAGAAGTAATGATGACCCGTGGACTGATCACACTTAACAGTGGAAAACATAATTTATGCTTACCTGATAAATTCCTTTCTTCTGTAGTGTGATCAGTCCACGGCCCGCCCTGTTTTTAAGGCAGGTAAATATTTTTTAATTTATACTCCAGTCACCACTTCACCCTTGGCTTTTCCTTTCTCGTTGGTCCTTGGTCGAATGACTGGGAGTGACGTAGAGGGGAGGAGCTATATGCAGCTCTGCTGGGTGAATCCTCTTGCACTTCCTGTTGGGGAGGAGTAATATCCCAGAAGTAATGATGACCCGTGGACTGATCACACTACAGAAGAAAGGAATTTATCAGGTAAGCATAAATTATGTTTTCTCCTCAAGCGTCCCAGATTTTACCGCCCTCACATGCAGTGCCCTGTGCTTCCTCTCAAGCTCCCGCAGGAGTTACTTTAAAAAGACATTGCTTCTCTCATGTCTTCTGCAGTTTCAGATGCGTTGTCTGCTTTCCCTATGTTGCAGGGAAAGCGTAAGAGGAAAATCAAACATTCAGTAAGCGAGGTTTCTGACTGAGTTGTTGCTATTTCAGATGTCCCTTCACAGAAGCCTGAGGAGGAGGATAACGTAGTAGCATCTGAAGGTGAAATTTCAGATTCTGACAGTGTAATTCCTCATGCTGATACTGAAGTTGTATTCTTCAGGTTTAAGCTGGAGCACCTCCGTTTGTTACTTAAGGAGGTTTTGGCTATTCTGGACGACAGCGACTCCTCGGGCGTTGTTAATCCCAAGAAAACCAGTAAGCTGAACAGATATTTTGAGGTACCTTCCACTATAGAGGTTTTTCCGGTACCAGACCGAGCTTCTGAGATCATTGCTAAGGAGTGGGAAAGACCGGGTATACCTTTTTCTCCATCTCCTATATTTAATGAGATGTTTCCCATAGCCGACTCGGTTAAGAAGGCTTGGCTAATAAGTCCCCAAGGTGGAAGGAGCTGTTTCCACTTTTGCTAAGAGAACTGCTATACCCATAGAGGATAGTTGTGCTTTGAAAGATCCTAGGAACAAAAAATTAGAGGGGTTACACAAAAAGATGTATGTACAGCAGGGCTTACAATGGCAGCCAGCTGTGTGCATTGCTACCATCACTAGTGCGGCGGCATATTGGTTTAATGCGTTGTCTGATGCTATTAGGACAGAAACTCCTCCCCTGGATGAAATCCAGGATAGGATAAAAGCTCTTAAATTGGCCAATTCCTTTATTACAGATGCTTCCCTTCAAGTTATCAAACTGGGAGCAAAGATTTCAGGTTTCTCTGTTCTAGCTCGCAGAGCCTTATGGTTATAGCCTTGGTCTGCAAATGTATCCTCGAAGTCTAAGCTTTTAGCGATTCCTTACAAGGGGAAGACCTTGTTTGGACCTGGCTGGACGGAAATAATCTCTATTACGGGAGGTAAGGGTCTCCTCCCTCAGGACAAGAGAAACAAACAAAAGGGACAACAGAGTAATTCGTTCCTTTCGAAATTTCAAGGGAAATTCTTCCTCTTCCGCTTCCAAACAGGAACAGTCTAAACCTTCATGGAGACCCAATCAGTCTTCGAATAAGGGAAAACAATCCAAGAAACCTGCTATTGAATCAAGTTTTCCTCCCAGAGGCAGATTTCTGCTTTGAAGATTATCTGTAGACCAAACAAAGAGAGAGGCGTTCTTACACTGCGTAAGAGACCTCTCCGACCTGGGAGTGATAGTTCCTGTTCCGATTCAGGAACAGGTTCTGGGATTTTATTCCAATCTGTTCGTGGTTCCAAAAAAAGAGGGAACTTTCAGGCCTATTTTATATCTCAAGTCTAAACAAATTCCTCAGAGTTACCGTCCTTCAAGATGGAAACTATTCGTTCCATTCTCCCTTTGGTCAAAGAGTCAATTTATGACATCTGTGGATTTAAAGGACTCGTACTTGCTTGTTCCCATTCACAGGGATCATCACAGGTTTTCTAAGGTTTGCCTTTCTAGACAAACACTTCCAATTCTCTGCCCTAAAGTCTTGCCACAGCTCCCAGAAGTTTCTCAAAGGTTCTGGGTTCGCTGTTGGTGGTGCTTCGGTTACGGGCATTGTGGTGGCGCCCTATCTGGACGACATCCTAGTCCAGATGCCATTTTTACAACAAGCAGGATTCCACACGGAAATGTTATCCTTCCTGCGATCTCTACGGCTGGAAGGTAAATTTGGGAAAAAGTTCCTTAGTCCCAAATACAAGGGTAACTTTCCTGGGAACCATAATAGATTCCCTATCGATGAAGATTTTTCTGACAGAAGTCAGGAACTCAAAGATTTTCGATAATTGTCTAACACTAAAGTACACTGCGCGGCCATCAGTGGCTCAGTGCATGGAGGTAATCGGGCTGATGGTAGCGTCAGTGGACATCATCCCATTTGTTCGGTTCCATCTCAGGCCCCTGCAGTTAAACATGCTCAGGCAATGGGACGGAGATTATGCGGATTTGTCTCCTCGAATACTGGAGCAGGAGACAAGGGATTCTCTTCAATGGTGGTTGTCTCGGGGTCATCTCTCCCAGGGAACCTGCTTTCGCAGGCCATCTTGGGTAATTGTGACAAGACACCAGCCTTCTAGGATGGGGAGCAGTCTGGGGCTCCCTAAAGGCTCAGGGAGTTTATAGGTAGAACAGACTGACTCCAAACATTCTGGAACTGAGAGCGATCTTCAATGCTCTTCTGGCCTGGCCCCAGTTAGCCTCGGTCCAGTTCATCAGGTTCCAGTCGGACAACAACTTCAGTGGCTTACATCAATCATCAGGGAGGAACGAGGAGTTCCTTAGCGATGAATGAGGTAACCAAAATAATTCAGTAGGCGGAATCCCACTCTTGCGGTTTGTCGGCAATCCACATCCCAGGCGTGGACAACTGGGAGGCGGACTTCCTGAGCAGGCAGACCTTTCTTCCGGGGGAGTGGGGACTCCATCCGGATGTGTTCTCAGACCTGATTCTCAAGTGGGGTCAGCCGGAATTGGATCTCATGGCATCTCGACAGAATGCCAAACTCCCAAGATACGGGTCGAGGTCCAGGGACCCCCGGGCGGAACTGATAGATGCTCTGGCGGTCCCTTGGACCTTCAGTCTAGCATACCTATTTCCTCCGTTTGCTGCTCTTCTTCGGGTCATTGCTCGAATCAAGCAGAAGGCGAAGGCATCGGTAATCCTCATTGCACCAGCTTGGCCTCGCAGGTCTGGTGGACATGTCATCTCTGCCACCTTGGAGACTTCCGTTGAGGAAGGACCTTCTAATTCAAGGGCCCTTCCTTCACCCCAATCTAGTTTCTCTGAAATGGACTGCTTGGAGATTGAACGCTTAATTTTATCCAAGCAGGGTTTTTCAGAATCGGTCTTGAAGACCATGATTCAGGCTCGTAAGCCTGTGACTAGAAAGATTTACCATAGGATATGGCGTAAATATCTCTATTGGTGTGAATCAAAGGGCTACTCACGGGGTAGAGTTAGGATTCCTAGAATTTTGTCTTTTCTCCAAGAGGGTTTGGAGAAAGGATTATCGAGCTCCCTAAAGGGGCAAATCTCTCCCTTATCTATTTTGTTACACAAACATTTGGCAGATGTCCCAGATGTACAATCATTTTGTCAGGCCTTGGTCAGGGTCAGGCCTGTGTTCAAGCAAGTTATTCCTCCATGGAGTCTGAATTTAGTACTTAAAGTTCTTCAAGGTGCTCCGTTTGAGCCCATGCATTCCTTCGATATTAAGTTATCTTGGAAAATTTCATTTCTGGTTGCGATTTCTTCTGTTCGCAGAGTGTCAGAGCTCTCGCCTTTGCAGTACGAGTCTCCTTCCCTTATTTTTCATTCAGATAAGGTAGTTTTACGTACTAAATTAGGATTTGTTCCTAAAGTTGTTTCTGATCGAAACCGTATTCAGGAGATTGTTGTTCCTTCCTTGTGTCCTAATCCTTCTTCTCTGAAGGAACAGCTTCTACTCAATTTGGACGTGGTTCGTGCCTTAAAGTTTTATCTGCAGGTGACTAAGGATTTGTGTCAGTCTCCTGCTTTGTTTGTGGTTTTCTCAGGAAAACGTAAGACAGAAGGCTAAGGCTACTTTTTTTTTTTTTTGGCTGAAGAGTATCATACGTTTATATATGAGACCACTAGACAGCAGCCTCCAGAGAGAGTTACAGCTCATTCCACGGGGGCTGTTGCTTCCTCATGGGCATTCAAAAATGAAGCTTCTGTGAAACAGATTTGCAAGGCTGCAACTTGGTCTTCTCTTCATACTTTTTCCAAATTCTACAAATTTGACACACTTGCCTCGGCTGAGGCCCCTTTTGGGAGAAAGGTTCTTCAGCAGTGGTGCCTTCCGTTTAGGTTCCCTGTCTTGTCCCTCCCGTATCATCTGTGTACTCTAGCTTGGGTATTGAATCCCATTAGTAATTAAGATGATCAGTGGACTCATTGTGTCATAAAGAATTTATGCTTACCTGATAAATGTATTTCTTTTTTGACACAATGAGTCCACGGCCCGCCCTGTTCTTGTAAGGTAGGTTTTGGGTTATTGTAAACTTCAGACACCTCTGCACCTTGGCTTTTTTCCTTTCTTTCCTTAACTTCGGTTGAATGACTGGAGTGGGAGGGAAGGGAGGAGCTATTTAACAGCTTTGCTGTGGTGCTCTTTGCCGCCTCCTGCTGACCAGAAGGTGAATATCCCATTAGTAATTAAGATGATCTGTGGACTCATCGTGTCAAAAAATAAATTTATCAGGTAAGCATAAATTTTCTTTTCCTGCATGTGCCTCACAGGTCTTAGGATTTAACGCTCGGCAGCGAAAGGCTTTCTTAAACGCCATTATGCGTTACGGGATGCCCCCCCAGGATGCTTTCACTACTCAGTGGCTGGTCAGAGACCTCAGGGGGAAATCAGAGAAGGAATTCAAGTAAGAGACCTGTTTTTATGTGTTCCTTTTTAATAAGTTGGTTTTCTTTTCTGCATTATAACACACTCCTCTCTAACTCAGAGCCTACGTCTCCCTCTTCATGCGCCACCTGTGCGAGCCAGGTGCAGATGGAGCAGAAACGTTTGCTGATGGCGTACCCAGAGAAGGGCTCTCTCGTCAGCATGTTTTAACCAGAATCGGAGTGATGTCTCTCATTCGCAAAAAGGTGCCTCCATTTGCCTTCACAGCTGACTTGGTTTCTGTACTTCTCACTCTAATTGACAGTGGCGTCTTGCTAGCTGATTAAGGGCTTCTTGGCCCTGTTGTGTTTTCTTGTGCTGTTTTTTTCTCCTGTGTTGCTGCACACTTCTTACAGGATTTGTTTGCCAGGTGCAAGAATTTGAGCATGTGAATGGACGTTGGAGTATGCCAGAGCTTGCAGAAACAGAGGAGAGCAAGAAGGCTTCACAGACAGACTCTCCTTCCCCCAAAACTCCCACCCCATCTACACCAGGGGATACTCAGCCCAACACCCCAGCACCTCAAGCTACAAACGGTACTTAACCCACACCAACCACTTAGAGGGATAACGGCTAAACCTACAGTTATTGGAGTACCTGCTCTCCCCAGAATTTTCTCTATCTTGTTAGTCTGCACCCGTCCTCCCCGCATCTTCCTCCTTTTTCTTCAGCACGATTGGAGGCCGCGGTGGACGCACAGTATCCCCTGTCTGTTTAGGAGGGCTGCACACAGTTTGAGTGCTCACCCTTAAAGGCATGGCAGCACACAAGAAAACTATGGGGGGGTTATGTATAGATTTGTTTTACCTGTGTAGTTGAATGTTCTCTCATGGTTTTCTTCAGATGATGCTGTGAAGAATGAGGAGTTGGTTCCAAAAGAGGAAAATACTGAAGGGGATGTGAAAGCAGTCACGAAAGAAGTGAAAGCGGTCACGGAGACTAGCCAGGTGATCTGTTTCCTTTTGTTACCATTCTCAAGCCGATTTGTCTGATGGTTTCTTATTTAGCTTACGTCTCAGGTTGTCATCTTAACTTTTCTATTGTATTTCTATTCTGCTACTTTTACAGGCAGCTGCACCTGTATCAGAGCCACGTTCTCCTGTTCCTCAGGCTGATGAAAAGCCAACTGAGCCTGAGAGTCAAGAAAAGCCCCCTGCACCTGAGCCCATGGAGACCGATCAGAAAGGCAAGTACATCATGTACACTGTTTGTTTTTTCCCCTCATCATCCAAAAGCAATTTAAAACGATTTCTTTTTAAAGACACGATGTGATGAGTCCACGGATTTCATCCTTGTGAGATTACGCCTCCTTGTCAGCAGGAGGAAAAGAGCACCAAAGCAGAGCTGTTATATAGCTCCTCCCTTCCACTCCAGTCATTCTCTTTGCCTACGTTAGTGATAGGAAGAGGTAAAGTGAGGTGTTAGATTAGATTCTTCAATCAAGAGTTTATTTTTTTAAAAGTAGTGCCAGAGTGCTACTTTTGTTCTAGGGTGTAGCTGTAGTCCATATCAGTCTCTACAGTAGAGCTATTGGTGGCTTTAGAGCATTGGGAACTGGTGGGACATAATTCTCACTGCGCCTCCCATGCTGTGATGCTGCCCTTCTTGTCATGGCCTAAGCAAAAATCAACTCAGGCCCTATCTTTGTCCACAGGTCTATAGGAGGGAAAGGACCTCTGAAACCTGTTGGAGCTGTCCTGCTGTCGGACAGCATCGAGGTAAGTGCAGTCTTTATTATTCTGGGACATATTTCAACTCAGAGAGGACTCTGCACTTAATCATACATATTTTTATTGGGAACATGGGCTCCTTAAGTAGAGGGCTCCCCTGCAATGCAGCATTTATACAGGCACTGAGCTACGCTTGGGGCTATTTTCATTGGGAACATGGGCTCCTTAAGTAGAGGGCTCCCCTGCAAGATTTATTCAGGCACTGGGCTTCGCTTGGGGCTATCATTTTTTTGTTAAAAAGTTAGCCAAGAAGCTGTCAGATTTTGACGCCCAGGAAGGGCTAATTTTCATGCGCTTCATTCGGGTGTACAGAAGCCGCGCAGATGTTAGTCTGTTCCGGAGTTCCGACATCCGGGATATCCATCGGGCATTACGCTAGAACCGCATGGTTGTATAAGCAAGCGGTTGATAGCGTTCTGAGACCGATCGGATTCCTGCTGGGAAGGGTGGTCTGGAAACCGGGTGGCAGGTAGGCGCCTCAGCAGAGCTGTTGAGGCAAAGTGGTGTCGGTTCTTTTTTCTTGCAGGAATTCAACAATTTTACTGAGCCGGATAAATCTTTTGGTTTTTAATTTTAAAGGCACAGTATCCTGTTATTTTTCAGGATTTGCAAAGGCCAGTTTTTGGTATTAGTTCTTTCACACTCTTGTTTCTCAATACAGTAAGAGTGGTGGGTTAAAAATTTAAGGGGCCAATACAATTTTTAAAGGGCCAGTATATATTTTTTATTTCAATTTTACACTGTTTTCTTCAATATCATGAGTTTAGAAGATGTCCAGAATGTTACTTGTGCCATGTGTTTGAATGTCAATGTGGGACCTCCTGTTCCTTTTTGTCCCTCATGCATTGAGAGGGCTTTAAGCTATAGAGAAAAAAAAATTGTCTAAGGCGGATGATTCTCAGGAGTCGAACGATGATATGCAGAGTATGCTGCAGCTTTCTCCAAGCGTCACAGCCCTTAACGCCCGCTCAAGCAGTGCCCTGTACTTAAGTTTCTGCTGCAGTTACGTTAAAGGACATAGCTGCAGTTATGTCTTCTACACTTTCTGATGCATTATCTGCCTTTCCTATACTTGCAATTTCGGACATACCCTTCCAGGGCTCTGAGTTGGAGGGTATGGAGGTTCTATCAGAAGGAGAAATTTCTGACTCAGGAAGTTCCTTACCTTTGACTGATTCAGAAGTGGTTCTTTCAGGTTTAAACTAGAACACCTCCGCCTGTTACTCAAGGAGGTTTTAGTGACTTTGGACTACGGTAGGGTTCGTTCCTGAGAAATTAAGTAAGTTAGACGGATACTTAGAAGTTCTTTCTTACTCGGATGTTTTTCCAGTTCCCAAGCGAACTTTAGAGATTATTTCTAAGGAATGGGAGAGACCAGGAATTCCCTTCTCTCCTCCCATTTTCAGGAGGATGTTCCCTATAGCTGACACTGTCAGGGAATCTTGGCAGGCGGTTCCTTAGGTGGAGGGGGCTATTTCCACCTTGGCTAAACAAACTACTATTCATATTGAGGATAGTTGTGCTTTCAAAGATCCTATGGATAAGAAGTTGGAAGGTCTACTTTAAAAGAATCTATCTTCACCAGGGTTTGCTATTGCAATTGGCTGCATGAATTGTTACGGTCACTAGTGCGGCAGCTTATTGGGTTGATGCTCTTGCAGAGTCTGACAGACTTCTTTGGAAGAAATGCAGGATTGGATTAAATTAGCTAATTCTTTTATTACTGATGCTTCTCTGCAGGGCCTCGCAGGATTTGGTATGCCGATCTGGTGGACATGTCGTCTTTGCCACCGTGGAAGCTTCCGTTGAAGAAGGACCTTCTTATTCAGGGGCCCTTCACCCAAATCTAGTTTCTCTGAAGCTGACTGCTTGAAGATTGAACGCTTAATCCTATCTAAGCGAGGTTTCTCTGATTCGGTCATAGAGACCTTGATTCAGGCACATAAGCCTGTAACTAGGAAGATTTACCATAAGATATGGCGTAAATATCTTTATTGGTGTGAATCCAAGGGCTACTCATGGAGTAGTTAGGATTCCCAGAATTTTGTCTTTTCTCCAAGAAGGATTGGAGAAGGGTTTATCAGCGAGTTCCCTAAAGGGTCAAATATCTGCTTTATCTATTTTGTTACACAAGCGTCTGGCAGATGTCCCAGATGTTCAATCCTTTTGTCAGGCTTTGATTAGAATTAGGCCTGTGTTTAAACCAATTGCTCCTCCATGGAGTTTGAATTTAGTTCTTAAAGTTCTTCAAGGGGTTCCGTTTGAACCTATGCATTCCATAGATATTAAGTTATGTTGGAAAGTTTTATTTCTTGTTGCCATTTCTACTGCTCGAAGAGTGTCTGAGCTTTCGGCATTACAATTTAATTCGCCTTACCTTATTTTTCATTCGGTTAAGGTAGTGTTACGTATTAAACTTGGTTTTCTTCCTAAGGTTGTTTCAGACGAGAACATTTAATCAGGAGATTTTTGTTCCCTCGTGTCCTAATCCTTCTCAGAAGGATCGTCTTCTGCCCAATTAGGATGTAGTTCGTGCTTTAAAATTTTACTTACAAGCAACTAAGGACTTTCGTCTATTGCCTTCTTTGTCATTTTTTCTGGAAAACGTAAGGGTCAGAAAGCTACGGCTACCTCTTTCCTTTTGGCTGAAGAGTATCATCCGTTTTGCATATGAGACTGCTGGACAGCAGCCTCCTGAAAGTTACGGCTCATTCCACCGGGGCTGTTGCTTCCTCATGGGCATTCAAAAATGATGCTTCTGTTGAGCAGATTTGCAAGGCTGCAACTTGGTCGTCTCTTCACACTTTTTACAAATTTTACAAATTTGATACCTTTGCTTCGGCTGAGGCTGTTTTTGGGAGAGAGGTTCTTAAAGCAGTGGTGCCTTCCATTTTAGGTTCCCTGTCTTGTCCCTCCCTTTTCATCCGTGTACTTTAGCTTTGGTATTGTATCCCACAAGTAAGGATGAAATCCGTGGACTCATCGTGTTTCTAAAAAGAAAAGAAAATTTATGCTTACCTGAAAAATTTGTTTCTTTTTAGACACGATGAGTCCACGGCCCGCCCTGTTCTGAGACAGGTTATTAATTTGTTAAACTTCAGACACCTCTGCACCTTTGCTTTTCCTTTCTCTTCCTAACTTCGGTCGAATGACTGTAGTGGGAGGGAAGGGAGGAGCTATATATACAGCTCTGCTGTGGTGCTCTTTGCCTCCTCCTGCTGACCAGGAGGCGTAATCCTACAAGTAAGGATGAAATCCGTGGACTCATCGTCTAAAAAGAAACAAATTTATCAGGTAAGCATACATTTCTTTTACAAGATACGACGAGTCCATGGATTTCATCCTTATGGGATATCGCCTCCTGGTCAGCAGAAGGAGGCAAAGAGCACCACAGCAGAGCTGTATATATAGCTCCTCCCTTCCCTCCCCCTCCAGTCATTCTCTTTGCCTGTGTTAGTGATAGGAAGAGGCAGAGTGAGGTGTTTTAGATTCTTCAATCAAGAGTTTATTGTTTTTAAAAGTGGTACTATGGAGTGCTACATTATTCTGGGGTGTTGCCTAGACCAGATCAGTCTCTTCAGATTAAAAGAGAAGCATCTGGTGGCTTTGAAGCAATGGGAACTGGTGGGACATAATTCTCACTGCGCCTCTCATACTGTGATGCTGCCCTTTCTGAGATGACCTAAGCTACTCTAACTCATCTTTCTGCAGGACTACAGGAGAGACCCAATGGACTTCTGAACCCTGTTGAGGCTGTCTTGCTGTCGGACAGCATAAGCGGTAAGTGCAGTCTTTTTTTCTCTATAGGAGACCTATATACCTCAGGGTTGTCTGCACTTACATATGTTAATGGGAATCAGGGCTCTTTCAGTGAAGAGTGTTTTCCCTGACAGCATGTCGCAGTGATTTTCTTGTATGGGGTCTAGGTCTTTTTCACAAGCTGACTGCACATAGTTTTATTACCATAAACTTAGGTTTTGTATCACTCCCGGAGCTGAAGTGTCTCCCTAGCACAATGAGTGGCAATACTGCCTAGTATGCTGGGGATCTGGGTTCAATTCCTAACAGTTATGCCCTTAGTTATTGTGGATATATATTTAACGGGCGGTTGTGTTTTTTCCCCTACAGGGTTTTTAACTTGCCATGCTTTATGATGACCGGGAGGTGATTTTCGCCCACGATGGGCAAGGTTTTTGGTCCGATGAGGCTGTTCTTTAGGACAGCAGGCTATCAGACTTATTTCGTCACTAATACAATTACCGGTAGAGTGTATATGTATTTCAAGTGATATGGGTGACTATACAAACACATGGTCATTTGTTGTTGAGTATGGCGACTGGGAGATGCTGGGTACCCCCACGAGGGGCGGAGTCTCTGTAGAGCGCCAAAGTAAAGGGCACCAAGACCGCTCCTTCCTCCTTAATTCACGGAGGGCCTTGAATTGTTTGACATGATTCCTCCTTTCCTTGTTCTAGATAATAGCAAGGAATGGAAGAATCTAGTTTAAAGCGCTTTCTTTCCAGTCGCTTCCGGTCTCTGAAGTTATGGCACTGCGGTGCGTCGTTTTTAAGCATGCACTGGAGCCAGTCTCACATAAAACACCGTGGTTATAAGTGATTTCGGCTCGTCTGTGTTAGTTCATCCACTGACTTTAGATGATAATACCCATAATGAATAGTCGCTTTAGGGTTTAAAGGACAATATGTATTAATGTTTGTTCACAGTCTGGTACCATTAGTTAATCCATGGATCATGTTTCAACCCTAATATAGTGGCCAAAATGATTTTCGACCTGCAGGCAATACTCTGCGGTTCTCTGCAAGACAATTGTCTCTGATTTATAAGCAATATTCATTTTGTTAATTATAAATTATATTAAGTGGCTTTTTCTGTACAACAGAAATAAGGCGTTCCTTTTTAAATTTACTGAGGCAGTAACATTTTTTTCTCTGTAAATTTTATTGCACAAATTGCAAGGGCTTATTTGTTCCTCCTTTATGAAAGTAGGATGGCACAAATGTTATTCAGTGGGTCATAGACACTAAAATGCGCTTTCAGATTTAAAGAGACAGTACTGTTTTGTTCTATGTATAATACATGTCTTTCAAATGTTTATTGTTGCTTCATCCTTTTTGGAAATAAACATTTTGTTAACATAAGTTTGTCAGGTGTCCAAATTTTGCATGTAAATTCTGAAGCTATGTGATGCAATATTGCATGCGAGACGGACAGATAGCTCAGCATGCTAAGACTGAGCTCTGTAGCAACCCAAGGGTTGCAGGTTCGATCCCCGGCGAGGTTCACTCAGCCTTTCAGCCTTCCGAGGTCGATAAAATGAGCAGCGCCTTTAGACCCTTACGGGTGGTTAGCCGCACTTTACAAGTACCCACTACAATACAATCGTTTGCCTTTGTACAATAAAGTAAATACTCCATTTTTAACAGTTCAGGTGACAGTAAGGGTCATGGTTATTAGGCCATTACTGCTGTTCCTTGGTGGGCATTCATCCTTTGTGACTTAGGATGGAACTCAACAGCACACAACAATAGTTTCCTTTAAGATATAGAAAAGGAATTAAAGATCTTAACTTAGCTGTTTAAGTTATAAGATTTTTGATCTTTCCTTTCAGATTACCAGGTCGGCGGCTGAGAGTTCGGGATTTCCGGCTTGGCGCGCAGTGCCTTATGGTTGCATTCTGGATCTGCGGATGTGTCATCTAGTCGAAGTTTTTGGCTATTCCTTACAAGGGGAAGACCCTGTTTCGGGCCTGACTTGAAGGAGATTATTTCAGACACCTCGGGAGACGAGGGTCTCTTCCTCCCTCAGGATAAAAAGCCCAATCAGAGGGCGACAGAGTAATTTTCATTCATTTCGAAATTTCCAGGAAGTTCCATCTTCCTCTTCTGCTAAACAGGAAGGGAATTATTCACAAGCCCACCTGGAGACCCAACAAGGCTTGGAACAAGGGTAAACAACCCAAGAAGCCTGCTGCTGCTACCAAGACAGTATGAAGGGGCGGCCCCCGATACGGGACCGGATCTAGTAGGGGGCAGACTTTCTCTCTTGTGTCCAGGCTTGGATAAGAGACGTTCAGGATCCCTGGACACTTGAAATCGTGTCTCAAGGGTATCAGTTGGAGTTCAAACATTCCTTCCCCAGGGGAAGGTTTCTTCTTTCACAATTGTCTGTAGACCAGATAAAGAGGCGTTCTTACGTTGTGTAAAAGACCTTTCTGCTATGGGAGTAATTTGTCCCATTCCAATACAGGGACAGAGGTTTTACTCGGATCTTTTTGTTGTTCCCAAAAAAGAGGCAGCGTTCCGAACCATTTTAGATCTCAAGAGTCTAAACAAGTTTCTCAGAGTTCCATCCTTCAAGATGGAGACTATTCTGACAATTCTTCCATTGATCCAGGAGGGTCAATATGTGTCTACTGTGGACTCAAAGGATGCATATCTTCATATTCCTATCCACAGAGATCATCACAAGTTCCTGAGGTTTGCCTTTCTGGACAAACGTTTTCAGTTCGTGGCCCTTCCTTTCGGGCTGGCCACTGCACCCAGGATTTTCGCAAAGGTTCTAGGGTCTCTACTGGCGGTTCTCAGGCCGCGGGGCATTGCAGTGGCGCCTTATCTGGACGATATTCGGATCCAGTCGTCTTATCAGCTGACAAAGTCTCATACCGACATTGTTCTATCCTTTCTAAGGACTCACGGGTGGAAGGTGAATCTAGAAAAGAGTTCACTAATTCCACAGACAAGGGTTCCTTTCCTGGGAACTCTAATAGACTCTCTATCCATGAAAATCTTTTTGACAGAAGTCAGAAAGTTAAAGATTCTGAATACATGCCGAGCTCTTCAGTCCAATCCTCGGACGTCAGTGACTCAGTGCATGGAGGTGGCTGCAATGGACATCATTCCGTTTGCTCATTTTCATCTCAGACCTCTACAGCTGAGCATGCTCAGACAATGGAATGGCGATTATGCAAATTTGTCTCCTCAAATGGATCTGGATCAGGAGACAAGGGACTCTCTTCTTTGGTGGTTGTTGCCGGATCATCTGTCCCAAGGGACGTGCTTCCGCAGACCCTCATGGGTGATAGTGACAACGGACACCAGTCTACTAGGATGGTTTGCAGTCTGGAATTCCCTGAAGGCTCAGGGTGTGTGGACTCGGTCGGAGTCTCTACTTCCCATCAATATTCTGGAGTTAAGAGCGATATTCAATGCGCTTCAGGCTTGGCCTCGGTTGGCTTCGGCCAAATTCATCCGATTTCAGTCGGACAACTTCACGACTGTGGCTTACATCAATCATCAGGGAGGAACAAGGAGTTCCTTAGCGATGACAGCAGTAACCAAGATAATTCAGTGGGCGGAAGCTCACTCTTGTTATCCGTCAGCAATCTACATCCCAGGAGTGGACAACTGGGAAGCGGATTTTTTGAGCAGACGGAAGTT
>NC_069507.1:286759839-286861896 GCF_027579735.1 Bombina bombina | reverse complement strand
AGATATTTAAATGAACCTTCCGTGACCTTAAGACCTGTGTTTGTCAATATAGTGTTGTGGGAATTCTGCAACCAGGTAACTTCGGATTTGTCAATATTGATTTTATAGCCCAAGAAGGAGCCAAAACTCTGGATAATATCTAGTAGGGGATGTAAGTTATTATGAGGGTTACCCACAAATAATAGTAAGTCTTCCGCGTATAGGGACAAATGGTGTCTATGGCCAAGAATATCAAGGCCCTCAGAGTGCTGTCTAATGTATGAGGCCAGGGGCTCTATAGCTAGATCGAACAGCAGAGGGGAGAGGGGGCAACCTTGCCTGGTTCCCCTCTGCAATCCAAATGATGGAGAAAGGCCACCATTCACTATCAGGGAGGCCCTGGGGTTAGTGTACAATCTTTGAAGAAAGTCATAAAGGTTTCCTGTGATTCCAAATCGTTCCAACGAAGTGTGTAAATGATCCCACTCTATCCTATCGAATGCCTTTTCTGCGTCAAGCGCCAAAAGACATGCATCATGCAACCTGGAGGGGGCCTGTGAGCGAGCATTGTACCAATAATGTGATGTAATTGCCAATGTTTTCCTGATGTTAACTACCGAAGATCTGCCTTTAACAAAGCCAGTTTGATCTGCATGAACAACAGCTGGCAGGACTCCAGCTAGCCGATCCGCCAGAATCTTTATCAATAACTTGATATTGTAATCCCCATTGAGTAGGGAGATTGGACGATATGACGATGTTTGGGTGGGGTCCCTATCAGGTTTAGGTATCAGACAGATGTTCACCTCTGAAAAGCAAGCATCCATCTGTGCAGAGCCCCCCAGGTACTCAGAGTATAAAGAGGACAACGTGGGAGCGATTTCTTCACTCAACAATTTAAAATATTCTGAGGGTAGCCCATCCGGGTCCGGGGCCTTCCCTAGTTTGCTATTTTGTATGGCTCTAATTACTTCCTGAACCTCTATAGGGGCGTTAAGGAGTGATTTCTGCTCCTCTGATATGGTGGGAAGCTCTACCGACCTCCAGAATTTCCGCTTTGCCTCGTGATTAATCGGCTGACTGGTGTATAGAGTTGTATAATATTGCACAAATTCTGCCATAATTTCTTTAGTATTAGAGGTCAATTTAGACTGAGAATTAATGGCTGCTATATAAGATTTAGGCCGATATGAATTTACCAATTTGGCCAGTAATTTGCCAGATTTGTTGCCGTGTCTGTAAAATTTACCTTTGCTGTGTATGTTAAACTTGATATCCTGTTGAGCTAGAAAAGTATCTCTAGTTTGTTTAAGCTCATAATACCTTTTCTTGGATGAGGGGGTAGGGTCAGAGAGGTAGTTATTGTAAGCGTCAGTGAGTTGTGAGAGAAAGTGGTTGTCCATCTTTTTATTATTTTATTATTTTTGTTACAGTGAGCTGTAAATGAAGTGATGTGACCTCCCATCACTGCCTTAGAGGCATGCCAGAACAGGTCAGGAGTAGCCCTATGGATGTCATTGTCAGATATATAGTGTAGCCAGGAAGATTTTAAATGCTGACAAAAATTTACATTGCAATAAAGGTATGAAGGGAATCTCCATGATCTCTCCATGATCTCTCCAGGGCTCTCCTAGGGGAGGGTTGTAACCCTAGGGTGATCGGGGCATGGTCCGAAACTGTGATTTGTCCTATGTCTGTGTAATTTTCTGTTCGCGAACGGCGGACTCAAACTTCCGCAACTGTTCGCGAACCGCCATTGACTTCAATAGGCAGGCGAATTTTAAAACCCACAGGGACTCTTTCTAGCCACAATAGTGATGGAAAAGTTGTTTCAAGGGGGCTAACACCTGGACTGTGGCATGCCGGAGGGGGATCCATGGCAAAACTCCCACCGAAAATTACATAGTTGATGCAGAGTCTGGTTTTAATCCATAATGGGCATAAATCACCTAACATTCCTAAATTGTTTGGAATAACGTGCTTTAAAACATCAGGTATGATGTTGTATCGATCAGGTAGTGTAAGGGTTACGCCCGCTTCACAGTGACAGACCAAACTCCCCGTTTAACGCACCGCAAACGACCGCAAACAGTCCATTTGCACAACCACGAGATAGATAGATTTGATAGATACATAGATACATAGATTAGATAGATAGATCAATAGATGCAATATACATTTGATAGATACAATAGATAGATAGATTTGATAGATAAATAGATAGATTTGATAGATATATAATTTCCCAGACAGAGAATTACAAGACGTGCGGTCTGGGACCCATGGTAAGGTTCCCAGAGGCAGTTGCGGCGCCAGGGGACGTGTATATGGCATGGATTTTAGGAACCGGGAGATGGAAAAAGATGCTTGGTCGGTCCTCCTACTTCAAATTTGGGGCACTGCGCGTGCAATCTACTGTGCCACCAGATATGAGTGGTGTGTTAAGCAGTACTATTCTGATCAGTTTAATACCTGTTACTCCCCCTATCGGGGGAGGTGTATATGGCATGGATTTTAGGAACCGGGAGATGGAAAAAGATGCTTGGTCGGTCCTCCTACTTCAAATTTGGGGCACTGCGCGTGCAATCATGGCCGGACTTTTAGCCGACGGCCATTTGTCCGACGGACATTTGGCCGAAACACAAGTGGCTGTTACAAAACAGTCTGGCCACGAGATAGATAGATTTGATAGATAGATAGATAGATCAATAGATGCAATATACATTTGATAGATACGATAGATAGTTAGATAGATTTGATAGATAAATAGATAGATTTGATAGATATATAATTTCCCAGACAGAGAATTACAAGACGTGCGGTCTGGGACCCATGGTAAGGTTCCCAGAGGCAGTTGCGGCGCCAGGGGACATGTATATGGCATGGATTTTAGGAACCGGGAGATGGAAAAAGATGCTTGGTCGGTCCTCCTACTTCAAATTTGGGGCACTGCGCGTGCAATCATGGCCGGACTTTTAGCCGACGGACATTTGGCCGACACACAAGTGGCTGTCACAAAACAGTCTGGCCACGAGATAGATTTGATAGATAGATACATAGATTAGATAGATAGATCAATAGATGCAATATACATTTGATAGATACGATAGACAGATAGATTTGATAGATAATTTCCCAGACAGAGAATTACAAGACGTGTGGCTGGGACCCATGGTAAGGTTACTTCCTTTTGCACAATCGAGTACAGGTTGGGGATTGCCTTTTGTGCAAAGAAATTTCGGCCGGGTACCTTCCACTGCGGTGTCCCCTATCAGGGGATGTGTATATGGCATGGATTTTAGGAACCGGGAGATGGAAAAAGATGCTTGGTCGGTCCTCCTACTTCAAATTTGGGGCACTGCGCGTGCAATCTAATGTGCCACCAGATAGGAGTGGTGTGTTAAGTAGTACTATTCCTATCAGTTTAATCCTGTTAAGTGTCTTTTTTTTTGTTTTTGAAGCCACAGTGCAGCACCAGAGGCCAGAAAAACTTGGCATGTACACATGCCTGAAAAATTAGGTATTGTTGCAGCCGCTGCTATAGCAGTGGCCAGAAAAATTGATGTTTGTTTCCCAGGCAGAAAGTGCCCTAAAACATTGCGGCTTGAACCCTAGTTGGTGGCGGATAAGTCACGCAAGTTATCCGGCATTTGAAGATAAAATACAGCAGCGTGTGGACCATTTTTAGCCCAAGGCAGCTCATCTCATCAGGCCTTTTTTACTCGAATGTATCGCCCAATGTCAGTCCCTTCGGGATCCTTCCCTCATTCATCTTAATAAAGGTGAGGTAATCTAGACTTTTTTGACCTAGGCGACTTCTCTTCTCAGTGACAATACCTCCTGCTGCACTGAAGGTCCTTTCTGACAGGACACTTGAAGCGGGGCAGGCCAGAAGTTCTATTGCAAATTGGGATAGCTCAGGCCACAGGTCAAGCCTGCACACCCAGTAGTCAAGGGGTTCATCGCTCCTCAGAGTGTCGATATCTGCAGTTAAGGCGAGGTAGTCTGCTACCTGTCGGTCGAGTCGTTCTCTGAGGGTGGACCCCGAAGGGCTGTGGCGATGCATAGGAGTTAAAAAGCTCCGCATGTCCTCCATCAACAACACGTCTGTAAAGCATCCTGCCCTTGCCGGCGTGGTCGTGGGAGTCGGAGGATTACTTTCAGCTCTTCCCCTGTTAGATTCACGTTGTGCTGTGACATCACCCTTATACGCTGTGTAAAGCATACTTTTTAATTTATTTTGGAAATGCTGCATCCTTTCCGACTTGTTGTAATTCGGTAACATTTCTGGCACTTTATGCTTATACCGGGGGTCTATTAGCGTGGACACCCAGTACAGGTCGTTCTCCTTCAGCTTTTTTATACGAGGGTCCCTCAACAGGCACGACAGCATGAAAGACCCCATTTGCACAAGGTTGGATGCCGAGCTACTCATGTCCCGTTCCTCGTCCTCAGTGATGTCACTGAAGGTATCTTCTTCCCCCCAGCCACGTACAACACCATGGGTACCAGATAGGTGACAACGAGCACCCTGGGATGCCTGTTGTGGTTGGTCTTCCTCCTCCTCCTCAAAGCCACATTCCTCCTCTGACTCCTCTTCCTCACAATCCTCTTCCAGCGTTGCCGCAGGTCCAGCAAGTGATGCTGATAAGGCTGTTTCTGGTGGTGATGGTGACCACAACTCTTCCTCTTCCTCTACACGCTCATCTACGGCTTGATCCAGCACTCTTCGCAGGGCACGCTCCAGGAAGAAAACAAATGGTATGATGTCACTGATGGTGCCTTCGGTGCGACTGACTAGGTTTGTCACCTCCTCAAAAGGACGCATGAGCCTACAGGCATTGCGCATGAGCGCCCAGTAACGTGGCAAAAAAATTCCCTGCTCCGCAGAGGCTGTCCTAGCACCCCGGTCATACAAATACTCGTTAACGGCTTTTTCTTGTTGGAGCAGGTGGTCGAACATTAGGAGTGTTGAATTCCAACGTGTCGGGCTGTCGCAAATCAATCGCCTCACTGGCATGTTGTTTCACCGCTGGATATCGGAAAAGTGCACCATGGCCGTGTAGGAATGCCTCAAATGGCCACACACCTTCCTGGCCTGCTTCAGGACGTCCTGTAAGCCTGGGTACTTATGCACAAAGCTTTGTACGATCAGATTACACACATGAGGCATGCACGGCACATGTGTCAACTTGCCCAATTTCAATGCCGCCACCAAATTACTTCCGTTGTCAGAAACCACTTTGCCGATCTCCAGTTGGTGCGGAGTCAGCCACTGATCCACCTGTGCGTTCAGGGCGGACAGGAGGAGTGCTGGTCCGGTGTGACTCTCTGCTTTCAGGCAAGTCAACCCCAAGACGGCGTGACACTGCCGTATCCGGGATGTGGAATAGTACTGTCATGCTCGGCTGAGCAGGTTCAGGGGTATGGAGCATGTGCAAGGTGATGACTGAGTTAAGCTGAGAGGATGTGAAGAGGTGAGTAGGACTCAGTATACCAGAATGGAAACACAGAACAAAGAAGGGCTTTTCTTAAAGTAACTTTACTAAGGTAATGCAAGGAAAACAAGAGGTAAAGCACATTGAGGTTATATTCCAAACTGATAATAAACAAATGAAAGTCTTTGTAAAAGAACAGTTCAAGCAGAAGTCCTTCAACAGACAGAGATGACCCTTACGAGTACTTGATATTAGGATCAAAGTGGGCATACACGGGTATTAGAGCCAGGGTACTTGGTATCATATGCCACTATCTCAGTAAGGCAACTTGGTTTCAGGAACGGGCCGAGCATATGCCAGTATCTCGGTAAGGCAACTTGGTTTCAGGAAGGAGCCGAGCATACACCAGTATCTCGGTAAGGCAACTTGGGTTCAGGAAGGAGCCAAGCATACGCCAGACTTGGGTTCAGGAAGGAGCCGAGCATACGCCAGTATCTCGGTAAGGCAACTTGGGTTCAGGAACAAGCCGAGCATACGCCAGTATCTCAGTAAGGCAACTTGGGTTCAGGAACAGTCCGAGCATACGCCAGTATCTCGGTAAGGCAACTTGGGTTCAGGGACAGGCCGAGCATACGCCAGTATCTCGGTAAAGCAACCTTTGGTAGTTGGTGGTAAAAAATGGTAAATGTCCCTTTAAGCAGGTTTGCAACAAACAAATGATAAATGTCCCTATAAGCAGGTTTGTAACAAACAAATGATAAATGTTCCTTTAAGCAGGTTTGTAACAAGCAAATGATAAATGTCTCTTTAAGCAGGTTTGCAACAAACAAATGATAAATGTTCCTTTAACCCTTTCGTGACAGGGTTAAAGTGCCTACATCGGAACACCTTTTCCGATGTAGACAAATTGAAACTACGCGATCGTGCATACGATCGCGAGATTTCAATTATTGGATCGCATCTGGGGGGCGTCCCTACAACCCTAGGAACGCCCTCCAGACCGCGATCAAGTCCTTGAAGCACAGAAGGCTTCAGGACAGCCGTTTGTTATGACGTTCTATTCCGTCATAACGGCTTTAAAGCCCAGTGTAAATATGACGGAATAGAACGGCATAACGGCGTTAAAAGGTTAAGCAGGTTTGCAACAAGCAAATGATAAATGTCCCTTTAAGCCGGTTTGCAACAAAGGATAAATGTTCCTTTAAGCAGGTTTGTAACAAGCAAATTATAAATGTCCCTTTAAGCAGGTTTGCAACAAACAAATGATAAATGTCCCTTTAAGCAGGTTTGTAACAAGCAAATGATAAATGTCACAGTAGAGTTGCTTAGACTCAGCAAGCAGATTAACATACAGTTCTTACAGCAGAGTTTAGTACCAACAGCCAAGGAAGTATACAGGTACTCACAGCAGAGGTACTTGGCTTCAGGATAAACAGATGTCACAGTAGAGTTGCTTAGACTCAGCAAGCAGATTAACATACAGTTCTTACAGCAGAGTTTAGTACCAACAGCCAAGGAAGTATACAGGTACTCACAGCATGGTGGTAGACACAGTAGCCAAGTAAGCATACAGTACTCACAGCATGGTGGTAGACACAGTAGCCAAGTAAGCATACAAAGTACAAAAGAATTGTCAGAATAAGCCAAGGGTCAGTAGCCAGGAAAGCAGTCCAATCTTTCATAAAGCAAAAAGGGGAATCCAGAAGAATGGTCAATAAGCAAGCCAAGTTCAGATGCCAGGGATCCAACAACAAGACAGGAATTCAGGAAACAGAACAGAGGCAAAAACAAAGGAATTATATCACAATGTCAAGGCACCAAATGATTAGTGAATCAGCCCTTTATAGCAGAGCTGATTAGAAAACTACCGGCAGCTGGCAAGCAGGTGGAGCCAGAGAGTAATCCACTGCAGGTAACAGGTCTCCAAAATGCTGCAAACATAAAAAGATACCTCTGGTGGCACAGGAAAAGAATAACAGGCTGGGAACCAGGAGTCTCAAGTTCAAATCCAGGCACGGCTGTGACAAGTACCTGCGGAGCTGGGGGGGTGCCGTTGATGTGGAGCAAGATGCAGCAGAAGAGGACTCAGCCGAGGAGGTTATGGAAGAGGATGGAGTAGAGGAGGTGGCAGCAGGCCTGCCTGCAAGTCGTGGCGGTGTCACCAACTCCTCTGCAGAGCCACGCATTCCATGCTTGGCAGCCATCAGCAGGTTTACCCAATGCGCAGTGTAGGTGATATACCTGCCCTGACCATGCTTTGCAGACCAGCTATCAGTGGTCATATGGACCCTTGCCCCAACACTGTGTGCCAGACATGTCATTGCTTCCTTTCGCACAATCGAGTACAGGTTGGGGATTGCCTATTGTGAAAAGAAATTTCGGCCGGGTACCTTCCACTGCGGTGTCCCAATAGCTACAAATTTTTTGAACGCCTCAGACTCCACCAGCTTGTATGGGAAAAGCTGGCGGGCTAAGAGTTCAGACAAGCCAGCTGTCAGACGCAGGGCAAGGGGGTGACTTTGTGACATTGGCTTCTTACGCTCAAACATGTCCTTGACAGACACCTGACTGTGGGCAGATGAGCAGGAACTGCTCTGGAAGAGAGACGGAGTGGCGGATGGTTGAGAGGGGGCAAGGAGGACAGCAGTGGTTGACGTGGCTGAAGATGCTGGACCAGGAGGAGGATGGCGGCTTTGAGTTTGTGTGCTGCTTCTACTCATGTGTTGATCCCATAGGCGTTTGTGATGTGCGATCATGTGCCTTCGCAAAGCAGTTGTACCTAGATGGGTGTTGCACTTCCCACGACTCAGTTTCTTTTGGCACAGGTTGCAAATGGCATCGCTGTTGTCAGAGGCAGACACACAAAAAAAATGCCACACTGCTGAGTTCTGCGATGACGGCATTCTGGTGGTGGCAACAGCATGCGTTGATTGGCGTGCTGTCTGGCTGACCTCGGGTGCCGATGCATGCTGTCTGACTGTGCCACTAGCTCCTTGCGACGACCTCCCCCTGCTTCCAACTCGTCTCCTCCTCCTCCTCTCTGTCTCCCCATCTGAACTTTCCCCCTGTTCTTCTTCTCTTCTAGCGGGCACCCACGTGACATCCACGGACGCATCGTCATCATCAACCGCTTCATTTGTATCTGACAAATCAACAAAGGAAGCAGCAGCGGGTACAACATCATCATCATCACACCGTACGTCCATGTCTGTAATGCTGCCTGACTGAGACATATCACTGTTATCTACATCCTCTGTCAATGATGGTTGCGCATCACTCATTTCTTCCAACTGATGTGTAAAAAACTCCTCTGACACATCAAGTGAAGCGGCTGTGGTGCTAGTGTTGGTGGTGGTGGCAGGCGGGCGAGTGGTGGTAACTTGAGAGGTGCCCGAAGATAAGCTGGAGGAGGATGGTGCGTCAAGGTTCGGAGCGCAAGCTATAGAAGATTGGGTGTCCTGTGTTAAAAAGTCAACTATGTCCTCAGAACTTTTCGAGTTCATGGGACGTGGCCTCTGAACACTGGGCATTATTCTATGGCCAAAGGGAATCACAGCACCACGACCATGACGGCACCTGCGGGGTGGCCTGCCTCTGCCTGTGATTTTTTTAAAAATGTACACTTACACTACTATTAATCAAGATATGAGTGGTGGCACTGGGCAAGTGGGCACAGTATACGCTGTGAGCCTGACACTAAAAAGCAGACTGATGTTTGACAGTCCAAAAAGTTTTTATTTTTTTAAATGTACACTTACACTACTATTAAACAAGATATGAGTGGTGCCACTGGGCAAGTGGGCACAGTATACGCTGTGAGCCTGGCACACACGCTGGCAGGCAACTGCAATTAGATTACACAAGCAGACTGATGTTTCACAGTCAAAAAAGTTTTTTTTTTTTTTTAATTATTTACACTACTGTTACACCAGATATGAGTGGTGGCACTGGGCAAGTGGGCCTGGCACAAACGCTGGCAGGCAGGCAACTGCTATTAGATTACACTAGCAGACTGATGTTTCACAGTCAAAAAAGTTTTTTTTTAAAAATTTACACTACTGTTACAACAGATATGAGTGGTGGCACTTAGCAAGTGGGCCTGGCACACACGCTGGCTGGCAGGCAGGCAGGCAGGCAACTGCTATTAGATTACACTAGCAGACTGATGTTTCACAGTCAAAAAAGTTTTTGTTTTTTTTAATTTACACTACTGTTACAACAGATATGAGTGGTGGCACTAGTTGGCAAGTGGGCCTGGCACACACGCTGGCAGGCAACTGCAATTAGATTACACTAGCAGACTGATGTTTCACAGTCAAAAAAGTTTTTTTTAAAAAATTTACACTACTGTTACAACAGATATGAGTGGTGGCACTTAGCAAGTGGGTCTGGCACACACACTGGCAGGCAGGCAGGCAACTGCAATTAGATTACACTAGCAGACTGATGTTTCACAGTCAAAATTACACAGGCAAAAAAAAAAAAAAAAAAAAAGACTGATGTTCTAGCCCTAAAAAGGGCTTTTTGGGGTGCTGTCCTTACAGCAGAGATCAGATGAGTCCTTCAGGACTGTAGTGGACACTGAATACACTAGCCTAGCTATCAATTTCCCTATAAAATCAGCAGCAGCTACACTGTCCCTCCTCTCACTCACAGAATGCAGGATCAGAATGAATCTAAAATGGCTGCTGTCTGGGAGGGAGTGTCTGCTGCTGATTGGCTGAAATGTGTCTGCAAACTGTGAGATACAGGGTCAAAGTTTACTCAATGATGACGAATAGGGGGCGGATCGACCATCGCATATGTTCGCCCGCTGCGGCGAACGCGAACAAGCTATGTTCGCCGGGAACTATTCGCCGGCGAACTATTCGCGACATTCCCCTGGGGGGAACAATTTCTATTTCATGATGCCTGATGTGCCAAGGGGAGGGGGCTAACCCTAACCCTAATAACCCTAAACCTAATAACCCTAACCTGAATACTGGTAACCCTAACCCATAACCCTAACCCTAATAACCTAAACCCTAACCCTAATAACCCTAACCTGAATACCGGTAACCCTAACCCTAAACCCTAACTCTAACCTTAATAACCCTAACCTGAATACCGGTAACCCTAACCCTTAACCCTAATAACCTAAACCCTAACCCTAAACCCTAACCAGCAGTGCCAATTTTTAAAACATTAAGGTTTTACATAAATTCTTAGAGCATTTTTTGGCAGCATATGGCTCAGGGGAGCTACGGTAATGCAGACCTATCAGGGAAATTGCATGCCAATATCCCAAACCAAAACAAGAATATTCATATCACACTCTGTAGTGTGATATGAATATTCTTGTTTTGTAGTGTGTAGTGTGGTATGAATGTGCTGAAATGCACCTTAAGGGTATGCAATTGGGAGAAGTGTACAGTATGTGTTACTAGAAACAATCAAACTGTCGGGGTCCTCTGTGTTGTGCCGGTCATGTGACACACTCCCTTCTGCTCATAGCTAGCTGACAGGACTTGCCTCCGGAGTGTCCAATTTCAGCCCCAGATGCAGTAACAAAGCAGGTCAGGATCCGGAGATACCGGTAGTTAAAAGTATCAAACTTTATTGGAGCTTATTAAAATTGAAATCCAGGGGGCGGAGTCAACCACAGAGCAGCAGCACAAGTGGAGAGCTCTGTCAGTTTTAGGAGATTAAAATAAAATTTAGCTAGTTAAACTCTTTAAAAACAGTACATAACTTGTAGCTAAAGTAGCTAGAATCAGTTCTACACCAGTTTGTGAACGTCAGACTGCAAGAAAATACTTTGGCTTTACTTCTAATTCAGCACTGGGAAGCTAGTCACTGAATTGCAGAGAGTCTGCCGCAACCTAACAGCTATAGCCTCCACAGCTTCAGAGGGTCGGGGCTCCGCTCCAAAGCACTTGTGGAGTTATTTGGAATACTTTGGAAGCAGAGAGATCGATTCAGGGGCAAGACACCTCGCAGGTAATAACCGCCACATATGGGGCGGCAGTGACAAAACAGCAGCCTAAAGTGGCGAAAACACGCTCCTCACATAACACTTCAGAACAGCACCTCAGCGATTTGTTAACCCTAATTATTGTAAACCTCCAACATCTAATAGAGGAAACACTTGCAGCGACGCCACAGATTGGAGTGGTGCGAACGGCAGCCATCTTGGGCTTTACAAACCAGAGCCCCGGAGAGCCTTCACATACTCCTCCTCACTCCCACGCACTAACAACGGACTCTTACCTAACTTGGCATTGAACATCTTTGTAAATAAAGTGCTGAGAAGGGGATGCTTTGGGAGTCCTAACAGACTAGATCCATCACACGTTATGCAAGCTGATTCCAGGGAGACCCACGTGGCTGTTTGAGGCCTACGGCCTCTTGTGTTATCCCCGACCTGGCAAAAGTCGCTCTTCCCCTCCCATTACTTAAGTGGGACTTGCCCTGACACAAGCAGGAGAGCGTGGAGGGCCGGACATTAGTACAGTGCCCTTTAGGATAACGGATCACCTCATCTGTTACTAGGCCTCAAGTACCTTGTAATACCCATTAATTTACCCTATCTGTTATGCAAAACTAAGGCAGAGGGGCTAATATACCTAAGCAGGTGCTCTAATATGTAGAAAACTAAGGGACAGCAAGTACAAGTAACCCGCTTGGGGGCTAACCACCCCCACCCCCCCCTAGCCCACATAGCCCTGCCGGCATCACTTAAAGGACATACAACAAAACGTTATACCATCACTTAACACCATATTGAAGTGAACTGGGGAAGCCCTGACCTACCATCCAACATTACCTATAGGGTACTTTGATAAGAATTTTACACACGGACTGTGGGTTTAGACAGTCACTGCAGAGAGCTTTAATAAGAATCTTACACATGGACTGTAACTTTAAACGGTCATTGCAAGGCAGTCTCTTACAGGCTCACTGAGATCAACTGGGGGCTGTAGACTTAGACGATCCCTACTTGTCTCTTGCATTGAGATACAAAAGCCAGGTTTAATGTCATGCTGATTAGTGTCTGAACGGAGGTGCAGCACAACAAGATTACAACTCCCTTACCTCCTAACAAAAGGAGTCCGGTCTCTCTCCTCCCTTTCCTGCCGGCCCTTCTTGCCTGCAGGTCATATTCCAGATACCCTCCCCCACATCCTCCAGAGGGGACAACTCCCTAGTAGAGAGACCTATAACCTAGAGGTAGCCACCTATCCCACTGGATCAGCCTACAGGCCTTCCTATTCTAGCATAAAGACTTGAGTTTCACTGTAAGGCCAAGGTACCTCTTTTCATCTAGAGATATCAGAGCACCCCAGCATGTGAATCAACATATTAAAGTTTGTGCCCCCGCCGGTCCATGAAACCTCAGTAGCATACTAGAAACAAGGAGGTTCCCATTGATAATAAGCAGAATCACCTTTGACTATAGTTGCTGGCCTTACACCTCAACCCCATAAACGGAAGCAAAAACCCCACAATACACAGAAGAGAATGGTTGCAGACCATTTTCAACACCCGGTCAGAATGGCTTGCACGGGATCTGAGGATGAAGGCTCAGATACAGGAAGCCTCTCAGATAACCAACCAGGCAAAACCCTAATACAACTAATTTCTCGCTTAACAGCAACGGATAGCTCTTCCAATAACTTGATGGACTCTATTAAATCACTACTGGCATCCCACCATGACTCTCTGTTGAAGAAATTTGATAGATCTCATGCTGACTTAAAGAGAGACATTGGTATAATTGGAGAACGTACAGATGCGCTAGAGCGCAAACAAGAAGATCTCACAGTAGATCACTCAAATCTCCTCAGATACTCACAGAACTTAGCTGGCCAGATCTCGGATCTAGAACTAAAATTGGCGGACCTAGAAGACCGTTCACGCCGCAACAACATACGGATCAAGGGGATCCCAGACACCATTCCACCTCAGGATCTTGAGACATACCCACAAGATATGTTCAAAGCAATATTTGGATCCGCTCTAGACAGTGAAACCCTCATTGATAGAGTGCACAGGGTGCTCAAACCAAGATCTGCTGATGAGGGGAAACCTCGAGATGTCATAGCCAAGCTTCACTATTGCACATTCAGGGAAAAGATCCTTAGAGCACTAGCCAAAGAAAAGACTCTATCAGACAAGTATGCTGAATTACAGATCTTCCCAGATCTCTCGCCGCACACACTCCAGTTAGGCAGGCACTACCAACCGTTTACTAGAATATTAAGAGAAAAGGCCTTAAGTACAGATGGGGATTCCCTGTGAGGCTATTCATTACCAAAGACAGCCAGCAATTCATAGCCACCACACCACAACAAACACGGGAGCTACTCCAGAGATGGGAACTACTCCAGACAGACCAAGAGGATCGAGCTTCTAATCCAACCAAAGAAAGCGGTCTCAGGGCTTCGGCATCAGCATGGAAACCGCTCCCGCAAAGATCTACTTCAACATCAAAAAGGTCTCTGGAATCCAGAGACTCATCCCTACCTGAAAGCACATAGGGAAACTGCTCACAGTTCAACTAAACTTTTCAGCATAAATTAAGAGACACTTGTGGGGGAACCCCACACATAATTTCCAGAGGGGATTCAAGACCACAGATGAAGACGGGTGAGATATACAGAACTCATACAGTATATAATAAATAGACATTGTGTGTATGTACTCTACAGATCAGACGTTGACTCTTATTTATGCCAAACTGCTATTACAAGATATGGTCGTTTTTTCTGGAAGTACTCTATATTGTTTACAACACTACTTAATATTGTCTATTATGACCATGTCCATCTGTGCTTGGAAATATCTGAGATTAAGTAAGATAACTAAAAACAGCAGGGTGCCCTGAATCTATTTTTTTATATAAATTACCGAAATGACTGTCTTGCCTGCTGACTAAAAGATGATACCTTTAGGACCTGACTCGACTACATAACGATTGATCCCGGACCACCCTCATCCTACCCTAAATTAGGGACTACCCTTTAGCCTATTTTTTAAAAAACAAAAAACAAAACATACATCATCTACCAATCTCTCCTCGAAACAGTGAAGGCCCTTCTAATACCCCGACTTTTGGATTGGCAATAAGATAGGTTAGTAACGACTAACGATATTTGTAGAATTAGGTTAAGTCCCTGACAATGTAAAATAACCAACGATTCCCTAGACAAGTCACATCCAAAGTTAGCAGGCTGGACAGAACAACTATACTACTTAAGTCACAGTGAAAGATATTGAAACCGGCACGACTGACCACTAAAGACTGTTGTTTCGGTAGGTTGGGACTACTTAATCCCATTCTATTTCTCCCATGATAGAGCCAACTGACTAACTTACAGTTCATATCCCCTCCCTGTTTTGACTATAAAGTCTCATTTATTGCTTATTGTACTGTTTATTCTGTTAAGTATGCTATGTTTATGTTCATGTTGCTAAAATTGTTAATGATATCTAGGACTGGCGGGGAGTACGACTTCTCTCTGCTAACTTCTGCCCCACCAATTTAGTTGTGCCCCTCTGGCTGAACACCAGTTGAGACGCTCATTGTGAAAGTGATTATTTGACACTTTTTTTTGGAATAGCCTCTAGGGCCTTTGAAACCTTATCTATTGCAAACACGTTAGACCTAGGGGATCTCTGCACCTGACTACTAGAAAATATTTACCCGTTAGTTAACGCCCCTCCTCTCCTAACCCCTACCCCCCCCGTCCCACATCTGCTAGTATAATGGCACCAATTCGACTAGCCACCTTGAATGCACAAGGCTTAAACTCGCCCACAAAGAGAAAACTCTTACTCAACTACCTCCTTGCACATAAGATCCATATCCTGTTCCTCCAAGAGACGCATTGGATTGGAGACCCCCACACCATTAAGATGTCCCAACATTACCCGATATGTGAGACAGCATCTAATGCAGAAGGGAAAACGTGAGGGGTTGCTATTTTGATTAGCAAAGACTTGACATTTAAGCTAGAACATACAGAGAGAGATACCGAGGGTCGGTTCCTTATACTAGTTTATACACTCAACGAGACGCTGTACACCTTGGTCTCTATCTATACACCAAATACTAAACAAATACCTTTCTTGCGAAATCTCTTAACTCGTGTGGATCAACTCAAACGAGGACACTTGATCATTGGGGGGGACCTTAACATGGTGTGGGACACTCAAAAAGACAAACAATCCACCCTCACCACGCACGCAGACAGAAATATCTCATCAACCTCTAACGCCTTCCGCAAACTTATGTATCAATATGATTTGTATGATGCATGGCGTTGTTTAGCACCCTCGGAAAAAGACTTTACACACTATTCTAAGGCCCAAAATTCTTACTCGAGAATTGACTATATATTATGCGACTCATGGTCCCTAGATAAATGGGTGAACCCTACCATTAAGCCATGCACATGGTCTATTTAGACTTCACCAAATTACAATCTCTGACTGGCAGACCCCCTTGGAGACTCCTCGAACAGTGGTTATCTGAGGGAGAACTCCCTACACTCACTACGACGATAAACGACTTTCTGACACATAATGACATTGGTACCACAGACTTAGATATAGTATGGGCAGCCTTCAAAGCCTATCTTAGAGGGCATTTTATCAAAAAATTGGCCCACCACCGCAAGTCAGGATATCAATCACTGGCTAAGCTATACATGGATCTTCGTATGTTAGAGACCTCTAATAAGTCACACCCTGAATCCCAGATAGCCCAACAGATAGGCCTAATTAGAGAGGAAATAGCTAGATGAGAAACTCTGAAAGTAAAAGATAGCTTACGTCGACTCAAACAACTATACTATTACAAAGGTAATAGGGCGGATAGACTGCTAGCTAATAAACTTCGGAAACGTACACAACAAAGTAGGATAGCTTACATCAACACCCACAATGGGCCAGTTCACTCACCCAAAGAAATAGGAGTAGCTTTTGCAAAATACTATTCCTCCCTTTACAATATTGCAACCTCGGAGACATCAGATAGAGCCAGTCCTGGCGACATTAGCAAGTTCCTAGAGGGACTGGATTTACCCACACTACCTGAAGAAGCCAAAATAGCATTAGAGAAACAATTCACAAAATAGAGGAAGTTAAAATAGCTATAGCTAGCCTAGCTCCCCATAAAGCTCCAGGACCAGATGGGTTCACAGTCACTTTCTACCAAACTCTCAGCTCTACACTGTCTCGGATTTTGCTCTGATTATTCGAGAGAGTGGCTCAGCGGGGCAGCTTCCTCCCAAAGCCAATATAATCAAAATACATAAAGAGGGTAAAGACCCTGCAATATGCCCCAGCTATAGACCCATTTCGCTCATTAATGTAGACGCTAAAATATATGCCAAAGTCCTAGCAAACAGGCTAAACAAACATCTCCAGACACTCATACATTTAGACCAGGTAGGATTTGTTCTAAATAGACAAGGCTCAGATAACACCCACCGTCTCTTAAACATATATACTGAAGCAGCTGATCTGGGTCTCCCCATGCTCACTCTGTCACTTGATGCTGAAAAGGTGTTTGACAGGGTGAGATGGGAATATCTATTCCAAACTCTTGCAGCATTTGGTATATCTGACACCTATAGCAGGGCTGTTAAAGCACTATACTCTTCTCCCACTGCTGTTGTGAGAGGCCTAGGGTTCTGCTCTCCTACAATAAAGATAACAAATGGAACTAGACAGGGGTGCCCCCTGTCCCCTCTCCTATTTGTACTGGCAATTGAGCCTCTGGGAGCTGCCATTAGGAGATGTTCTGCAATACAGGGACTCCAGATACATGACACTATCCAGAAATTAGCCCTGTTTGCGGACGACCTTACAGTTTTCCTCACAGAACCCTTAGATTCCCTTCCCCCACTATTACACATACTAAAGAGATTTGGTGAACTCTCCTACTACAAAATGAATGTCAGTAAAATGGGAGCATACTTTCTTAACATCCCCTCGAACGAAAGAAACAGAATTCAGCTCCTTTACTCTTTTAAATGGTCCACTAAGGGAATACGACACCTAGGAGTGTTCCTTTCCCACTCCAAACCCATAACTATCAAAGAAAATTATGAGAGCTTACTGAAAGTGATCACCTTGGAACTTAATTCTAAGAGATATAGTGAGATATTGTGGTTAGGCAGAGTAGCGGCCCTCAAAATGATGGTACTCCCCAAGCTTACCTATCTATTCTGCTGTATCCCCATCCCAATCCCTACATCCCTGACCCGGAAATTTCAGACCCTTTTCAATTCCTACACCTGGCACAACAAAAGACCCAGAGTAGCAGCCCATATCCTCCAAGCCCCCATGGAGAGAGGCGGTATAGGTCTTCCTAATGTAAGGAAATATCATGAGGCTGCAATGATTACCCACGCTTCGGCATGGGGTAACGACCTTCCTGCATCTAGGTGGAAAGATCTAGAACAGGCTTCACTGCCAGCATATGTTAACCTAGAAGACCTCCTCTGGCTCCCCCCACATTGGCAGTCAAAAATTTACATTTCCAATAATATAATTAAGGGATGTCAAGAGAGCTGGATGAAGCCAAGACATAACAAACTTATTGCCCCACATCCCTCACCCATACACTCCATACAAGGTCTAATCTTAGGGCTACCTGACATACACATCAGTACGTGGCCTACCACAGACATAGTCTCCTTAAAAGACTTCTATGAAAACAAACAGTTAAAGACACATGCAAATATGCTAACACTACCCACACTGGCCCCAAAGTTCCAATTTGATCTACTGAGAATATGATTTCTTATGAGATCCTGGGGCTTCTTGGAAGGTAAACTGCATGATCTTACCCCTTGGGAATCACGTTGGGAGACGAACCTCCAACTATACAAGCCTCTTTCAGCACACTATAAGTGTTTGCTTGAGGAGCATATCCCTTCTAAAACAATTCACATGGAAGCCTGGGAAATAGATCTGCAACTTACACACTCACTTGAAGCATGGGAAGAGGCAATAAGCCTCACCAAAAAAACGACACACTGTGTCACTCTTTACAAGTTGTATTTTAAAATAATCACGAGATGGCACCTAGTGCCCACAAAGTTGCGGAAACTCTACCCAGATCACTTCCCCATGTGCTGGAGAGAGTGTGGAGAACATGGTACTCCGCTCCACCCTTGGTGGACCTTCCCAAAACTAGACAGTTTATGGAGCAAAGTAGAAAAATTGTGTAAAGATTTAGACTTATTGGAAGTGCTCTCCCCGGCCCTTGCAATATTACACCTAGGAGTGGAAACACTCCCCAGATCTAAACAAAACTTACTCTTATGCATCCTTACTTCCACCAAATTACTTATTGCCAGAAACTGGAAGAGAAGCCAACCCCCCAGGTGGCAAGGGGTGATAGACTGTGTAAATCATATCAAAAACATGGAAAATTATGTTTTTAGGGAACGCAGACAACTGACTGACTTCTGCCTAATATGGAAACCGTGGGAAACCCTTTGGACCCATAAACTCCCATAATTAGACTGACCAATGAAACGACAGTGGTAGCCTCAATGACCGATTTCCCTATTCCCTATCCCCCTGGATATCACAGAACCCAGCAATCCCCCCAAGAACTATCCTTGAGCCCTCCTATACGAACAAGCCAGGTGCAGAGAGAGAGAGACTGCTAGTGAATTAGAGTGACCTTTCTCGATTCCCACATTTAACTCAGTGAGATATACGATCCATCATTTATCTTCACCGAAGTCTATAGTGTTTGACCACCTGGATGCCCTAGTAGACTGACCCACTAACTTAAAGGCCATCCCAGTTATACCCCCTATAAGATAAACCAAAAGGACTAGAGAAGTTCTATGTGACCTTAAATGGTGGCCTCTGTAAAAACAAGGTTCTCATGAAAGCAGAGGTGCTGTTCCACCTCTTAAAGTAAAGTTTATGTCTCAATGTTATAATGCTATGTACTCCGTTCACAATGCATAAGCTGTATGTTGTCCATATTACCTCAATAAAAATTATATTTAAAAAAAAAAAATTGAAATCCATAGTGGCAAAAGACATCCAGCATGTCCGCCGGATCAGCGGATCTCAGCTGATCCGGCGGACATGCTGGATGTTTTTTGCCATTATGGATTTCAATTTTAATAAGCTAATCTGGTAATCAACTTTCAATACATTTATTTCAAACAGCTTCCAATACCTCGATCCGGTCCGGTATTCATGTTAAATCCATTCAAAGGATTCATGGCAGGCAGACACAAAATGAGAGGACAGCCTGCCCTGAATCCTTTGAATGGATTTATCATGAATACCGGTCCGGATCGAGGTAATGGAAGCTGTTTGAAATAAATGTATTGGAAGTTGATTACCGGCTCCAATTGCCCTAAACGTCTGGATCTTTCACTGAACAGTTACAGTACATTGGGAGCTGCCCAGCTCACGAGTGGGGGGGGGGGGGGGGGGGCGAATCCGCTCACCTGTTGCTTTCACAGTAGCTGCAGATCCCCGGGCCTTTACACTGCAGCTTCCGGTTCACTCAGATCAGCCCCCAGGCTCCCGCAGACACTGTGCAGCACTTCCTCATTCAGGATAACAGATGACACCATCACAACTGTTTTCCCTGCTGCTCTGACTGCAGCAACTGCCAACAAAATTACCCGGTACCAGTTAGCCTAAAAATGCAAGCACAGGGCCTGCATTCGCTCCATAAGACGCACAGACATTTCTCCTTACTTTTGAGGGGGAAAAAAGTGCGTCTTATGGAGCTAAAAATACGGTAGTTAGAATAGGTTAATTAATAGTTTAATATAATTTTAGTCTAACAGTTAGGGTAGATTAATTATTATTTTAATATAGTTTAATTTAAATCTAAAGGTAAGTTTAAATTTATTATAAGATAGTGATGAGTTAGTATTTAATATAAAGTTAGCGGGTTGTTAGGTTTAGGGGTTAATAGGTTAATTTAGTTTATGGCGAAGTGGGGGGGCTGGCGGTTTAGGGGTTAATACATTTATTTAGTTGCGGTGGGCTCCGGGAGCGGCAGGATAGGGGTTAATAACTTTATGTAGGTGGCGGCAGATTAGGGGTTAATAAGTATAATGTAGGTGGCGGTGGGCTCCGGGAGTGGAGGAATAGGGGTTAATAAGTTTATTAGAGTGGCGGTGGGCTCCGGGAGCGGCGGTTTAGGGGTTAATAGCTTTATTTAGTTGCGGTGGGGTCCGGGAGCGGCGGTATAGGGGTTAAACATTTTAGTATAGTGTGGGTGTTTAGTGACAGTATACAAATAAATCTGGGAAAAAGCCGAAGAACAGCGAGATCGATGACTGTTAGTTAACAACATCGCCCTGTACTTGGTGCGCGGCTTTTTGTCAGCTTTTTTAAATATGGAGAGCGTATTCAGGTCCGCGGCAGCAAAGTTAGACGATGTCAGGTGAGCGTATTGGTGCCGGCAAATGCAGCACAGATGACGGCTTGATAAGTAGGCCCCTGAGTGTTTATATCTGCAGGAGCGTTAGTATGAACAGACTCAGGTTGTAGTTAAGTTGGTGTAACATGCGTGACAGATGTATCACAGTAATTCAAGTCAGTAGTATATATATATCGTAGTAAGGAGACAGTTATTCGCATAGGTTGATATAAGTAAAAACTGAACACAATACAACCTGTCTCCTGGATGACAAGGTGGTGAGGTAGGAAAGCTGTAACGGAGAGTGCCAGATGCGATGCTTCGTCGCCTGTAAGCAACAGGACAGAGAGACAGAGAGAGCTACGGTCGGTAGCTGATGACGTCAGGGACGCTGTGCTCGGAGGCAAGTCAGTTACATGAAACGGAAAGAAATAAGATGTCCTGGAAGGAATGTAAGACTGAGTTAAATCTGTAGAGAGGAATTCAATTCCAAGGCTAGAATTATTAGTCGGAGGTAAAAGGTAACAAGTACTCTTCAATAATCTAGCATGGAGTGTTGGAAGGAGGAGCCTTATATAGTGTACTGAAAAGCTGGTTGAGGCTTAAAGGTACAGGCAGGCAGGATGTAAAGAGAGAGAGAGGGGTAAAACCTGACACTACGTATTATCATGCGGTAACATTCCTGGATTGGTTTAACAGAGCAAACTCAAAAGCTTGGGTCTCGTTAGATTCCGAACTACTTCAAGTAACACAAGTAGGAAGTCTATGTTGGACAGATAAATAATATAGACCCCCAATAATCAAATATATCACACTGTTACAACAAGTCTTTCTGAACTGGGATAATTTAATTATTAAATTTAAAGGACTGTCCACACCTAAATCTCCATGATCCCCCCTAGCACTACATGCAGAATTCACCGGTGGCATAGACATTTGAATAGGAGGAGGTGGGCTGACCGACCTGTCGATCCCCATGCACTACCTTATAGAGAATCATAAACTAAAACCCAGACATGAACTATAGACAGTAGCAGGAGGTACCTTCACTAATTGGCTGGAATATTCTCAGTTATCCCATTTATTACAGACATCCCCACACAAGGAAGATTTTCTTAGAGATTTGACGACATTTGAAAAAAATCTACCCTTAAGACTCCATTATTAAAAACACTTTCTATATCAAGGAAATTGTTGAGTGGTCTAAGGAGTACTCTACTCCCCACTTATACATACAGATGACAAAACCTGGAAACACATATTTCAAAGCACACATAAATCCTCAACTTCAGCTCAAATTTTGGAATTAAACTTTAAGATATTGACCAGATGGTACCTCACACCGAATAGATTACGGACTATCTTCACCCAAGACAACGGACTATGCTAACGAGACTGTGGGTTGCTTGGGAATATGACACATATATGGTGGAAGTGTAGAAAGGTTAGACCTTTGTGGGAGGAGGTGGAGAAATTAGGGAAGAAGTTATTTGGAATAGACTATATAATGCAATCTACACATGCTCTCTTCAACATGAAACCCAGTAAGCAATGCAAAATTAGATTAGCAGTGTTTCACATAGCGATCAATGGAGCTAAATCTATCATATCTCAAAACTGGAAATCCCCCATAACACTTACAAAACAGATGTGGTTGCCGTGAGTAGATGAACTGTTTATACTGGAGGGATATAGGTTTTACAAAACACAGAAATTGGAATTTCTTTCATGTAATTAGCAAGAGTCCATGAGCTAGTGACGTATGGGATATACATTCCTACCAGGAGGGGCAAAGTTTCCCAAACCTCAAAATGCCTATAAATACACCCCTCACCACACCCACAAATCAGTTTTACAAACTTTGCCTCCTATGGAGGTGGTGAAGTAAGTTTGTGCTAGATTCTACGTTGATATGCGCTCCGCAGCAGGTTGGAGCCCGGTTTTCCTCTCAGCGTGCAGTGAATGTCAGAGGGATGTGAAGAGAGTATTGCCTATTTGAATTCAATGATCTCCTTCTACGGGGTCTATTTCATAGGTTCTCTGTTATCGGTCGTAGAGATTCATCTCTTACCTCCCTTTTCAGATCGACGATATACTCTTATAATATACCATTACCTCTGCTGATTTTCGTTTCAGTACTGGTTTGGCTTTCTACAACATGTAGATGAGTGTCCTGGGGTAAGTAAATCTTATTTTCTGTGACACTCTAAGCTATGGTTGGGCACTTTTATATAAAGTTCTAAATATATGTATTCAAACATTTATTTGCCTTGACTCAGGATGTTCAACGTTCCTTATTTCAGACAGTCAGTTTCATATTTGGGATAATGCATTTGAATAAATCAATTTTTTTCTTACCTTAAAATTTGACTTTTTTTCCTGTGGGCTGTTAGGCTCGCGGGGGCTGAAAATGCTTCATTTTATTGCGTCATTCTTGGCGCTGACTTTTTTGGCGCAAAAAGTTTTTTCTGTTTCCGGCATCATACGTGTCGCCGGAAGTTGCGTCATTTTTGACGTTTTTTTGCGCCAAAGGTGTCGGCGTTCCGGATGTGGCGTCATTTTTGGCGCCAAAAGCATTTAGGCGCCAAATAATGTGGGCGTCTTTTTTGGCGCTAAAAAATATGGGCGTCATTTTTGTCTCCACATTATTTAAGTCTCATAATTTATTGCTTCTGGTTGCTAGAAGCTTGTTCACTGGCATTTTTTCCCATTCCTGAAACTGTCATTTAAGGAATTTGATCAATTTTGCTTTATATGTTGTTTTTTCTATTACATATTGCAAGATGTCCCAGATTGACACTGAGTCAGAAGATACTTCTGGAAAAACGCTGCCTGGTGCTGGATCTACCAAAGTTAAGTGTATCTGTTGTAAACTTGTGGTATCTGTTCCTCCAGCTGTTGTTTGTAATGAATGTCATGACAAACTTGTTAATGCAGATAATATTTCCTTTAGTAATGTTACATTACCTGTTGCGGTTCCATCAACATCTAATGCTCAGAGTGTTCCTGTTAACATAAGAGATTTTGTTTCTAAATCTATTAAGAAGGCTATGTCTGTTATTCCCCCTTCTAGTAAACGTAAAAGGTCTTTTAAAACTAGACATGTGCGGTTCGTTTCGGATTTATTCGGAAATTCGGAAAATTCAGTAAATTCGGAGATTCGGATCGATTCGGATTTCCGAATTAAAATACTTCCGAATCTACCGAATGAATCCGAAATAGCTGCCGTATCTCCGAATAAATCCGAATTAGCTCGGTAAAATTCGGCATTTCCCCATAGGAAACAATGGGAGTTTCGGCTGAAAAAAAAACTAACACCGCAGCTCGATTGTTTCCTATGGGGAAACACTAAGTCTGCACCTAACACCCTAACATGTACCCCGAGTCTCTAAACACCCCTAATCTGACACTTATTAACCCCTAATCTGCCGCCCCCGCTATCGCTGACACCTGCATTATTTTATTAACCCCTAATCTGCCGACCGAATATCGCCGCCACCTACATTATAGCTATTAACCCCTAATCTGCTGTCCCTAACATCGCCGACCCCTACATTATAGTTATTAACCCCTAATCTGCCCCCCCCCCCCAACGTCGCCGCAATCTAACTACAAGTATTAACCCCTAATCTGCCGACCCGATATCGCCGCCTACATTATAGATATTAACCCCTAATCTGCTGTCCCTAACACCGCCGACCCCTACATTATAGTTATTAACCCCTAATCTGCCCCCCCCAATGTCGCCGCAATCTAACTACAATTATTAACCCCTAACCTCACGCCCGCACCGTCACCGCTACTATAATAAGGTTATTAACCCCTAAACCTAAGTCTAAGCCTAACCCTAACACCGACTAACTTAAATATAATTTAAATAAAACGAAATAAATTTACTATAGTTAAATAAATGAATCCTATTTAAAACTAAATACTTACCTGTAAAATAAACCCTAATATAGCTGCAATATAACTAATAGTTACATTGTAGCTATTTTAGGATTTATATTTATTTTACAGGCAACTTAGTATTTATTTTAACTAGGTACAATAGTTATTAAATAGTTAATAACTATTTAATAACTACCTAGCTAAAATAAATACAAATTTACCTGTAAAATAAATCCTAACCTAAGTTACAATTACACCTAACACTACACTATCATTAAATTAATTAAATAAATGAATCCTATTTAAAACTAAATACTTACCTGTAAAATAAACCCTAATATAGCTGCAATATAACTAATAGTTACATTGTAGCTATTTTAGGATTTATATTTATTTTACAGGCAACTTTGTATTTATTTTAACTAGGTACAATAGCTATTAAATAGTTATTGACTAATTAATAGCTACCTAGTTAAAATAATTACAAAATTACCTGTAAAATAAATCCTAACCTAAGTTACAATTAAACCTAACACTACACTATCATTAAATAAATTAACTACAAGTACCTATAATTATCTACAATTAAATAAACTAAAGTACAAAAAAAACCAACACTAAATTACAAAAAAAAACAAACACTAAATTACAAAAAATAAAAAAATATTACAAGAATTTTAAACTAATTACACCTAATCTAAGCCCCCTAATAAAATAACAAAGCCCCCCAAAATAAAAAAAAATGCCCTACCCTATACTAAATTACAAAAGTTAACAGCTCTATTACCTTACCAACCCTTAAAAGGGCCTTTTGCGGGGCATGCCCCAAAGAAAACAGCTCTTTTGCCTGTAAAAAAAAACACAATACCCCCCCCCCCCACATTACAACCCACCACCCACATACCCCTACTCTAACCCAAACCCCCCTTAAATAAACCTAACACTACCCCCCTGAAGATCTCCCTACCTTGAGTCGTGTTCACCCAGCCGGGCCAAAGTCTTCATCCGATGGGGCAGAAGAGTACATCCAGACCGGCAGAAGTCTTCATCCAAGCGGGGCAAGAAGAGGTCTTCCATCCATCATACAAGTACCAAAATACAAACAAACACTAAATTACCAAAACTAATAAAATATTACAATAATTTTAAACTAATTACACCTAATCTAAGCCCCCTACTAGCTATTAATATAGCTACAATATAACTAATAGTTACATTGTAGCTATTTTAGGATTTATATTTATTTTACAGGCAACTTTGTATTTATTTTAACTAGGTACAATAGTTAATAAATAGTTAATAACTATTTAATAACTACCTAGCTAAAATAAATACAAATTTACCTGTAAAATAAATCCTAACCTAAGTTACAATTACACCTAACACTACACTATCATTAAATTAATTAAATAAATGAATCCTATTTAAAACTAAATACTTACCTGTAAAATAAACCCTAATATAGCTGCAATATAACTAATAGTTACATTGTAGCTATTTTAGGATTTATATTTATTTTACAGGCAACTTTGTATTTATTTTAACTAGGTAAAATAGCTATTAAATAGATATTTACTGTTTAATAGCTACCTAGTTAAAATAATTACAAAATTACCTGTAAAATAAATCCTAACCTAAGTTACAATTAAACCTAACACTACACTATCATGAAATAAATTAAATAAATTAACTACAAGTACCTACAATTAAATACAATGAAATAAACTAAACTAAAGTACAAAAAAACAAACACTAAATTACAAAAAATAAAAAAATTACAAGAATTTTAAACTAATTACACCTAATCTAAGCCCCCTAATAAAATAACAAAGCCCCCCAAAATAAAAAAAATGCCCTACCCTATACTAGATTACAAAAGTTAACAGCTCTATTACCTTACCAGCCCTTAAAAGGGCCTTTTGCGGGGGCATGCCCCAAAGAAAACAGCTCTTTTGCCTGTAAAAAAAAACACAATACCCCCCCCCACATTACAACCCACCACCCACATACCCCTACTCTAACCCAAACCCCCTTAAATAAACCTAACACTACCCCCCTGAAGATCTCCCTACCGTGTCTTCACCCAGCGGGCCGAAGTCTTCATCCGATGGGGCAGAAGAGGACATCCAGACCGGCAGAAGTCTTCATCCAAGCGGGGCAAGAAGAGGTCTTCCATCCATCAGAAGTCTTGATCCAGGCGGCATCTTCTCTGTTCATCCATCCGGAGCGGAGCGGCAGCATCCTGAAGACATCTGACGCGGAGCATCCTCTTCTTTCTTGATCCGACGACTAAATGACTGTACCTTTAAGTGACGTCATCCAAGATGGCGTCCCTTGAATTCCGATTGGCTGATAGGATTCTATCAGCCAATCGGAATTAAGGTAGGAATATTCTGATTGGCTGATGGAATCAGCCAATCAGATTCAAGTTCAATCCGATTGGCTGATCCAATCAGCCAATCAGATTGACCTCACATTCTATTGGCTGTTCCGATCAGCCAATAGAATGCGAGGTCAATCTGATTGGCTGATTGGATCAGCCAATCGGATTGAACTTGAATCTGATTGGCTGATTGAATCAGCCAATCAGATTTTTCCTACCTTAATTCCGATTGGCTGATAGAATCCTATCAGCCAATCGGAATTCAAGGGACGCCATCTTGGATGACGTCACTTAAAGGTACAGTCATTTAGTCGTCGGATCAAGAAAGAAGAGGATGCTCCGCGTCAGATGTCTTCAGGATGCTGCCGCTCCGCTCCGGATTATTGAACAGAGAAGATGCCGCCTGGATCAAGACTTCTGATGGATGGAAGACCTCTTCTTGCCCCGCTTGGATGAAGACTTCTGCCGGTCTGGATGTCCTCTTCTGCCCCATCGGATGAAGACTTCGGCCCGGCTGGGTGAACACAACTCAAGGTAGGGAGATCTTCAGGGGGGTAGTGTTAGGTTTATTTAAGGGGGGTTTGGGTTAGAGTAGGGGTATGTGGGTGGTGGGTTGTAATGTGGGGGGGGGTATTGTGTTTTTTTTTACAGGCAAAAGAGCTGTTTTCTTTGGGGCATGCCCCCGCAAAAGGCCCTTTTAAGGGCTGGTAAGGTAATAGAGCTGTTAACTTTTGTAATCTAGTATAGGGTAGGGCATTTTTTTTATTTTGGGGGGCTTTGTTATTTTATTAGGGGGCTTAGATTAGGTGTAATTAGTTTAAAATTCTTGTAATATTTTTTTATTTTTTGTAATTTAGTGTTTGTTTTTTTGTACTTTAGTTTAGTTTATTTCATTGTATTTAATTGTAGGTACTTGTAGTTAATTTATTTAATTTATTTCATGATAGTGTAGTGTTAGGTTTAATTGTAACTTAGGTTAGGATTTATTTTACAGGTAATTTTGTAATTATTTTAACTAGGTAGCTATTAAACAGTAAATATCTATTTAATAGCTATTTTACCTAGTTAAAATAAATACAAAGTTGCCTGTAAAATAAATATAAATGCTAAAATAGCTACAATGTAACTATTAGTTATATTGTAGCTATATTAGGGTTTATTTTACAGGTAAGTATTTAGTTTTAAATAGGATTCATTTATTTAATTAATTTAATGATAGTGTAGTGTTAGGTGTAATTGTAACTTAGGTTAGGATTTATTTTACAGGTAAATTTGTATTTATTTTAGCTAGGTAGTTATTAAATAGTTATTAACTATTTAATAACTATTGTACCTAGTTAAAATAAATACAAAGTTGCCTGTAAAATAAATATAAATCCTAAAATAGCTACAATGTAACTATTAGTTATATTGTAGCTATATTAATAGCTAGTAGGGGGCTTAGATTAGGTGTAATTAGTTTAAAATTATTGTAATATATTATTATTTTTGGTAATTTAGTGTTTGTTTGTTTTTTGGTACTTTTCTGATGGATGGAAGACCTCTTCTTGCCCCGCTTGGATGAAGACTTCTGCCGGTCTGGATGTCCTCTTCTGCCCCATCGGATGAAGACTTCGGCCCGGCTGGGTGAACACGACTCAAGGTAGGGAGATCTTCAGGGGGGTAGTGTTAGGTTTATTTAAGGGGGGTTTGGGTTAGAGTAGGGGTATGTGGGTGGTGGGTTGTAATGTGGGGGGGGGGTATTGTGTTTTTTTTTTACAGGCAAAAGAGCTGTTTTCTTTGGGGCATGCCCCCGCAAAAGGCCCTTTTAAGGGCTGGTAAGGTAATAGAGCTGTTAACTTTTGTAATTTAGTATAGGGTAGGGCATTTTTTTATTTTGGGGGGCTTTGTTATTTTATTAGGGGGCTTAGATTAGGTGTAATTAGTTTAAAATTCTTGTAATATTTTTTTATTTTTTGTAATTTAGTGTTTGTTTTTTTTTGTAATTTAGTGGGTTTTTTTATACTTTAGTTTATTTAATTGTAGATAATTGTAGGTACTTGTAGTTAATTTATTTAATGATAGTGTAGTGTTAGGTTTAATTGTAACTTAGGTTAGGATTTATTTTACAGGTAATTTTGTAATTATTTTAACTAGGTAGCTATTAATTAGTCAATAACTATTTAATAGCTATTGTACCTAGTTAAAATAAATACAAAGTTGCCTGTAAAATAAATATAAATCCTTAGATAGCTACAATGTAATTATTAGTTATATTGCAGCTATATTAGGGTTTATTTTACAGGTAAGTATTTAGTTTTAAATAGGATTCCTTTATTTAATTAATTTAATGATAGTGTAGTGTTAGGTGTAATTGTAACTTAGGTTAGGATTTATTTTACAGGTAAATTTGTATTTATTTTAGCTAGGTAGTTATTAAATAGTTATTAACTATTTATTAACTATTGTACCTAGTTAAAATAAATACAAAGTTGCCTGTAAAATAAATATAAATGCTAAAATAGCTACAATGTAACTATTAGTTATATTGTAGCTATATTAGGGTTTATTTTACAGGTAAGTATTTAGTTTTAAATAGGATTCATTTATTTAACTATAGTAAATTTATTTCGTTTTATTTAAATTATATTTAAGTTAGGGGGTGTTAGTGTTAGGGTTAGACTTAGGTTTAGGGGTTAATAACCTTATTATAGTAGCGGTGACGGTGCGGGCGTGAGGTTAGGGGTTAATAATTGTAGGTAGGTGGCGGCGATGTTAGGGAGGTCAGATTAGGGGTTAATAAAATGTATTATAGTGTTTGCGAGGCGGGAGTGCGGCGGTTTAGGGGTTAATACATTTATTATAGTGGCGGCGATTTGCGGTCGGCAGATTAGGGGTTAATACTTGTAGTTAGATTGCGGCGACGTTGGGGGGGCAGATTAGGGGTTAATAACTATAATGTAGGGGTCGGCGGTGTTAGGGACAGCAGATTAGGGGTTAATAGCTATAATGTAGGCGGCGGCGATTTGCGGTCGGCAGATTAGGGGTTAATACTTGTAGTTAGATTGCGGCGACGTTGGGGGGGCAGATTAGGGGTTAATAACTATAATGTAGCGGTCGGCGGTGTTAGGGACAGCAGATTAGGGGTTAATAGCTATAATGTAGGCGGCGGTGATATCGGGTCGGCAGATTAGGGGTTAATACTTGTAGTTAGATTGCGGCGACGTTGGGGGGGGCAGATTAGGGGTTAATAACTATAATGTAGGGGTCGGCGGTGTTAGGGACAGCAGATTAGGGATTAATATCTATAATGTAGGCGGCGGCGATATCGGGTCGGCAGATTAGGGGTTAATACTTGTAGTTAGATTGCGGCGACGTTGGGGGGGGCAGATTAGGGGTTAATAACTATAATGTAGGGGTCGGCGGTGTTAGGGACAGCAGATTAGGGGTTAATATCTATAATGTAGGCGGCGGCGATATCGGGTCGGCAGATTAGGGGTTAATACTTGTAGTTAGATTGCGGCGACGTTAGGGGGGGCAGATTAGGGGTTAATAACTATAATGTAGGGGTCGGCTATGTTAGGGACAGCAGATTAGGGGTTAATAGTTATAATGTAGGTTGCGGCGATATCCGATCGGCAGATTAGGGGTTAAATAATGTTATTATAGGGTTTGCGATGTGGGGGGGCCTCGGTTTAGTGGTTCATAGGTAGTTTATGTGTGTTAGTGACTTAGTGTACTAAAACATACCGAATTTCGGAACCGAATAGAACCGAATTCAGCCGAATCCGAATAAATCCGAAACGTATTTATTTGGATCCGAATAAATCCGAAACGAATTTATTCAAATTTTGCCGAATCCGATTCGATCCGAACCGAAAACGAACCGAATTTTTTAGCCGTGCACATGTCTATTTAAAACTTCTCATTTTTCAGATGAATTTTTAAATGAACATCATCATTCTGATTCTGATAGTGGTTCCTCTGGTTCAGAGGATTCTGTCTCAGAGGTTGATGCTGATAAATCTTCATATTTATTCAAAATCAATTTATTCGTTCTTTACTTAAAGAGGTCTTAATTGCATTAGAAATAGAGGATTCTGGTCCTCTTGATACATAATCTAAACGTTTAAATAAGGTTTTTAAATCTCCTGTAGTTATTCCAGAAGTTTTTCCTGTCCCTGATGCTATTTCTGAAGTTATCTCCAGGGAATGGAATAATTTGGGTAATTCATTTACTCCTTCTAAACGTTTTAAGCAATTATATCCTGTGCCGTCTGACAGATTAGAATTTTGGGACAAAATCCCTAAGGTTGATGGGGCTGTCTCTACTCTTGCTAAACGTACTACTATTCCTACGGCAGATAGTACTTCCTTTCAGGATCCTTTAGATAGGAAGATTGAATCCTTTCTAAGAAAAGCTTACTTATGTTCAGGTAATCTTCTTAGACCTGCTATATCTTTAGCGGATGTGGCTGCAGCTTCAACTTTTTGGTTAGAAGCTTTAGCGCAACAAGTAACAGATCATAACTCTCATAGCATTGTTAATCTTCTTCAACATGCTAATAACTTTATTTGTGATGCCATCTTTGATATCATTAGAGTTGATGTCAGGTATATGTCTCTAGCTATTCTAGCTAGAAGAGCTTTATGGCTTAAAACTTGGAATGCTGATATGTCTTCTAAGTCAACTTTGCTTTCCCTTTCTTTCCAGGGTAATAAATTATTTGGTTCTCAGTTGGATTCTATTATCTCAACTGTTACTGGAGGGAAAGGAACTTTTTTACCACAGGATAGAAAATCTAAAGGTAAATTTAGGTCTAATAATCGTTTTCGTTCCTTTCGTCACAATAAGGAACAAAAGCCTGATCCTTCGCCCTCAGGAGCGGTATCAGTTTGGAAACCATCTCCAGTCTGGAATAAGTCCAAGCCTTTTAGAAAACCAAAACCAGCTCCCAAGTCCACATGAAGGTGCGGCCCTCATTCCAGCCCAGCTGGTAGGGGGCAGATTACGTTTTTTCAAACAAATTTGGATCTATTCAATTCACAATCTTTGGATTCAAAACATTGTTTCAGAAGGGTACAGAATTGGCTTCAAGATAAGGCCTCCTGCAAAGAGATTTTTTCTTTCCCGTGTCCCAGTAAATCCAGCAAAGGCTCAAGCATTTCTGAAATGTGTTTCAGATCTAGAGTTGGCTGGAGTAATTATGCCAGTTCCAGTTCTGGAACAGGGGCTGGGGTTTTATTCAAATCTCTTCATTGTACCAAAGAAGGAGAATTCCTTCAGACCAGTTCTGGATCTAAAAATATTGAATCGTTATGTAAGGATACCAACATTCAAGATGGTAACTATAAGGACTATTCTGCCTTTTGTTCAGCAAGGGAATTATATGTCCACAATAGATTTACAGGATGCATATCTGCATATTCCGATTCATCCAGATCACTATCAGTTTCTGAGATTCTCTTTCCTAGACAAGCATTACCAGTTTGTGGCTCTGCCGTTTGGCCTAGCAACAGCTCCAAGGATTTTTACAAAGGTTCTCGGTGCCCTTCTGTCTGTAATCAGAGAACAGGGTATTGTGGTATTTCCTTATTTGGACGATATCTTGGTACTTGCTCAGTCTTCACATTTAGCAGAATCTCATACAAATCGACTTGTGTTGTTTCTTCAAGATCATGGTTGGAGGATCAATTTACCGAAAAGTTCATTGATTCCTCAAACAAGGGTTACCTTTTTAGGTTTCCAGATAGATTCAGTGTCCATGACTCTGTCTCTGACAGACAAGAGACGTCTAAAATTGATCTCAGCTTGTCGAAACCTTCAATCACAATCATTCCCTTCGGTAGCCTTATGCATGGAAATTCTAGGTCTTATGACTGCTGCATCGGATGCGATCCCCTTTGCTCGTTTTCACATGCGACCTCTTCAGCTCTGTATGCTGAACCAGTGGTGCAGGGATTACACAAAGATATCTCAATTAATATCTTTAAAAACCGATTGTACGACACTCTCTGACGTGGTGGACAGATCACCATTGTTTAGTTCAGGGGGCTTCTTTTGTTCTTCCGACCTGGACTGTAATTTCAACAGATGCAAGTCTGACAGGTTGGGGAGCTGTTTGGGGGTCTCTGACAGCACAAGGGGTTTGGGAATCTCAGGAGGTGAGATTACCAATCAATATTTTGGAACTCCGTGCAATTTTCAGAGCTCTTCAGTCTTGGCCTCTTCTAAAGAGAGAATCGTTCATTTGTTTTCAGACAATGTCACAACTGTGGCATACATCAATCATCAAGGAGGGACTCACAGTCCTCTGGCCATGAAAGAAGTATCTCGAATTCTGGTATGGGCGGAATCCAGCTCCTGTCTAGTTTCTGCGGTTCATATCCCAGGTATAGACAATTGGGAAGCGGATTATCTCAGTCGCCAAACGGTACATCCGGGCGAATGGTCTCTTCACCCAGAGGTATTTCTTCAGATTGTTCAAATATGGGGATCTTGGTTGAAATCTTTAATTGATTATGCTTATGTCGAGTCGGGTAAAACTCCGCCTCAAAGGATTACAGCTCATTCTACTAGGTCAGTTTCTACTTCCTGGGCGTTTAGGAATGAAGCTTCGGTTGATCAGATTTGCAAAGCAGCAACTTGGTCTTCTTTGCATACTTTTACTAAATTCTACCATTTTGATGTGTTTTCTTCTTCTGAAGCAGTTTTTGGTAGAAAAGTACTTCAGGCAGCTGTTTCAGTTTGATTCTTCTGCTTATAATTTCAGTTTTTTTCATTATAAGATTTAAACTTTAGTTTGGGTGTGGATTATTTTCAGCGGAATTGGCTGTCTTTATTTTATCCCTCCCTCTCTAGTGACTCTTGCGTGGAAGATCCACATCATGGGTAGTCATTATCCCATACGTCACTAGCTCATGGACTCTTGCTAATTACATGAAAGAAAACATAATTTATGTAAGAACTTACCTGATAAATTCATTTCTTTCATATTAGCAAGAGTCCATGAGGCCCACCCTTTTTGTGGTGGTTATGATTTTTTTGTATAAAGCACAATTATTCCAATTCCTTATTTTTTATGCTTTCGCACTTTTTTCTTATCACCCCACTTCTTGGCTATGCGTTAAACTGATTTGTGGGTGTGGTGAGGGGTGTATTTATAGGCATTTTGAGGTTTGGGAAACTTTGCCCCTCCTGGTAGGAATGTATATCCCATACGTCACTAGCTCATGGACTCTTGCTAATATGAAAGAAATGAATTTATCAGGTAAGTTCTTACATAAATTATGTTTTTTCCATCTTATGCAATTTTATTGGGATGAATATAAATGTGTTCTCCCCCAGTGCCTTAAAAAGAGACTAGGTCAGTGAACCCCTGAGTTTAGCTAACCATGTTGAGTGTTATTTTATGAGATTAAGGTTACGGGGCCCTCTCCTTCATAACTATAAAATTCACCAACAGGACTAGACCAGAAGATATGTACAAAGGTGGGTCCTCCATTTCATTATCTCCCCATCATTTCCCTAGTGTTTCTCCATCATTACTCTTTTATTATTATTATCGGTTATTTGTAGAACGCCAACAGATTCCGCAGCGCTGTAAACAGAGGGTAGTACAACAAAACAAATAAAGGGATCAAATGGGTAGAGGGCCCTGCCAAGAGTTGCACTGTTGTAATCAGCTCTTTAGAAGGTGATCTACAAACAGCTGGACTTAAGGGGGTTCAGGGGATAGCAATGGAGGAGTGGAACTGGTATAAAGTAAGGTTAGCATAGGTTGTATGCATCCCTGAACAGTAGAGTCTTTAGGGAGCGCTTGAAGCTTTCAAAACTAGGGGAGAGTCTTGTGGGGTGAGGCAGAGAGTTCCACAAGATGGGAGCCAGTCTGGAGAAGTCCTGTAAACGGGAGTGCGATGAGGTAACCAGAGAGGAGGAAAGTAGGAGGTCATGAGCAGAGCGAAGGGGACGGGAGGGAGAGTATCTGGAGACAAGGTCTGAGATATAGGGGGGAGCAGTGCAGTTGAGGGCTTTGTATGTCAGAGTGAGAATTATGTGTTTGATCCTAGAGGCAAGAGGAAGCCAGTGAAGGGATTGGCAGAGAGGAGCAGCAGATGAAGAGCGACATGTAAGGAAGATGAGTCTGGCAGAGGCATTCATTATAGATTGTAAAGGAGCTAGGCGGCAGGTGGGGAGACCAGAGAGGACAGAGTTGCAGTAATCAATGCGGGAAAGAATAAGAGAGTGGATTAAAATCTTAGTTGTGTCTTGTGTAAGGAAGTGTCTAATTTTGGAGATGTTTTTAAGGTGGAAGTGGCAGGCTTTAGCCAAGGACTGAATGTGAGGAGTGAAGGAAAGATCTGAGTCAAATGTGACCCCGAGACATCGGGCATGCGGGGTAGGGGTAATGATGGAGTTGTTGACAGTTATAGAGATATTGGGGGTGGAGATTTTGGAAGAAGGGGGGAAAATGAGGAGCTCAGTTTTGGAGAGATTTAGCTTGAGGTAGTGAGAGGACATCCAGGAAGAGATGTGAGAAAGACAGTTAGTGACACAGGTTAGCAAGGAAGGAGATAGGTCTGGTGCAGAGAAGTAGATTTGGGTGTCATCGGCATACAAATGATATTGGAAACCGTGGGACTTAATTAGGGAACCTAGTGATGACGTATAGATTGAGAAGAGAAGGGGACCGAGGACAGAGCCTTGCGGTACTTCGTCAGAAAGTGGTGACGGGGCAGAGGAGGCCCCAGAGAAGGCTACACTAAAGGTACGGTTTGACAGGTAGGAAGAGAGCCACGAAAGGGTTGTGTCACAGATGCCAAAGGATTGGAGGGTTTGGAGCAAAAGAGGGTGGTCGACAGTGTCAAAGGCTGCAGACAGATCAAGGAGGATAAGCAGAGAGAAGTGGCCTTTTGATTTTGCTGTAAGTAGGTTGTTGGTGACCTTAACAATAGCTGTCTCTGTGGAGTGATAGGGACGAAATCCAGATTGCAGCGGGTCAAGAAGGGAGTTTAACGTAAGGAAATGGGATAGGCGTGCATACACTAGTTTTTTAAGAAGCTTTGAGGCAAGAGGGAGGAGGGAAATAGGGCGGTAGTTGGATGGGGAGGTAGGATCAAGGGAAGGTTTTTTGAGGATAGATGTGACCAGTGCATGTTTCATCGATGAGGGAAATGTACCAGTGCTGTCAGTATCCTTTTATTTCAGGAAGAGGATGATATACTATACTCTGTATAAACCATGACCCATTTTACTTGTGTTTTATATAGTTATTAGTTCATTTTTGTTATATTAAGTCTAGCTATGTCAGTGTCAGGGTTTTTTCCCTGCTTTGTTTGCCAAGTGCTGCTGGCAGCCATTTTACTCACCTTTCTTGCTGAATCTGGTTCAGAGTGTGTGATGCTGCTCATTTCCTGCACACACTCTTATGGCCAGACTGTTGTACATCATCCGTGTGAGGCAGGTTGCAGTCTCAGAATTGTGATGTCATCACTTATCATTTAAAGGGCCTCTGTTCAGTATGCTTTGCCCTTGCGTTGTCTCAGACCTGTTTGTGAGTTCCTGTATATTACCTGACTAGTCTGACGTCTCTTCTGGTTCCTGATCCCTGGCTTGTTCCTGACTTTGCTGTTCTCCTAGTTCCTGATTCTGGCTCGTCTGACTACTCGCTTTGGCTCCTGACTCGACTCGTCTGACTACCAGCTCTGCTTTTTGACTCCTGGCTTGTTATTTGACTTGTGGACTTTTTATTATTTTTGTTATTAATAAAGGTGTGATTATTTTTGCACTTCTTGTCTCAGTCTGATTCCTGGCACCCTGACATTACGCAAGGGTGAATCCTAATAATCCACCTTTACCTACCATCATTTCCAGGATTGATGAACAGGATCACCGCTTGGATCAATTTGCACTAGCCCTGCAAACCCTGCTGACTCGCACTGCACATTTGGACCAGAGTGCCCCACAAGTTATGGCTGCTCCTGTTTCCGCTGCTGCACCTCTACCTCAGCGATATGGAGGCGATCCTAATCAGTGCAGAGGGTTTTTGAACCAGGTGGGCATTTACTTTGAGATGTTACCACAGGCGTTTCCCTCTGACAAAACTAAGGTGGGATTTCTCATCTCTTTAATCTCTGACACAGCCCTTGCCTGGGCTAATCCCTTGTGGGAGACTAATAACCCTGTGATTTCTAATTACCCTGAATTTGTGGCCTCCTTTTGAAGGGTATTTGATGTTCCGGCCCGCTCCTCCTCTGCTGCCAAACCACTCATGTCCATTCAGCAAGGTACGAGATCTGTTGCTCAGAAAGCTATTGAGTTCCGTACGCTTGCCGCAGAGGTAGGTTGGAACAATGAAGCCCTTGTTGCCGCCTTCTTTCATAGGCTTTCTGATGTGATTAAAGACGAAGTTGCTGCCAGAGATTTACCAGACGATCTCAAGGCTTTGGTGTCTTTTTTTAAACCTAATTGACATAAGACTCAGAGAGAGGCCCTCTTTCAAGGAGGGCTTGCGGAAGCCTCCTGTACCATTGTCTCCTACGTTGTCGTTCCCACCCATGCCTCCCTCTCCTCCCATGTCTCCTGGTCCCAAGTCACCAGGTACTGCTGTGCCGATGCAGTTGGGATTTACGCGTCTCTCCGCGGCGGAGAGGGCCTTTAGGAGGAGGGAGGGGCTCTGTCTCTATTGTGGGTTACAGGGCCACCTTTTAAAGTTGGCTCCAAAAGCACAATCCCAGTCTCGACTGGGGTAGGTCCGAAATTTTGTTGTGGTCTCTGCAATGTATTTCCACTTGTCTTCGGAAACCAGTCAAAGTCCTGTGCAATTCTTCAGTATCTCAACTGCCTGAGGAGTACCGAGAGTTCCAAGACGTTTTTGACAAGGTGCGTGCCGGTACATTGCCTTCTCACCGGTCTTACGATTGTGCCATAGACCTGCAACCCGGAGCTATTCTTCCTCGGGGCCGGGTTTACCCTCTCTCGGTTGCAGAGAACTGTGCTATGGAGGAGTATGTTGCCGAAGCTCTGTCACAGTGGATCATCCGCAAATCCTGCTCTCCTGCAGGAGCTGGCTTCTTCTTCATGAAGAAAAAGGGTAGCGAGTTAAGACCATGCATCGATTATAGGGGTATTAATTGTCTTACGATTAAGAATGCTTACCATATTCCGCTCATTACGGAACTCTTTGACCGCCTCAAGGGAGCTACAGTCTTTTCTAAACTTGATTTGAGAGGAGCATACAATCTCGTTAGGATTAAGGAGGGCCACGAATGGAAAACAGTATTTAACACCAGGAGCGGGCATTATGAGTATCTTGTAATGCCCTTTGGCCTATGTAATGCTCCAGCTGTTTTCCAGGAATTTGTTAATGATGTTCTATGAGATATGTTGCAACAGTGTGTTGTGGTGTACTTAGATGATATCCTCATACACTCATCCACTCTTGAGGCTCATCGTTCTGATGTTACACGGGTACTTCAGAGACTATGTGAGAACGGCCTGTTTTGTAAACTCGAGAAATGTGAGTTCCATCAGACTCAAGTAACCTTTCTAGGTTATGTAATCTCCGTTGCAGGGTTCTCCATGGATCCTGACAAGTTGTCTGCAGTCCTGCAGTGGCCTCGCCCAGTTGGTCTTCGCTCTATTCAACGTTTTTTGGGCTTTGCCAATTACTATAGGAAGTTTATTAAAAACTTTTCTTCCTGAGGGGTTCCGGTGGAGGAGGAGCATAGTAGGTGCTGCTGAGCTCTGCTCTCCAGTCCCAAGCCCTTGGCGGTGTACTCTTGCGCCTTTCCTAAATTGGTGGCTGCTTTATGGATAGAAAGTGACAGCAACTCTGGAACCCAAATCAGTGGAACTTTATCCCACTGTTGGCAAATAAGTCACACAAAAAGGACCTGTAACCCAGCCAAGTTGATATAATAACTGGGTTAAACGGCTCAAATGGCATTTTACCATCAGCTACTCCTCTTTTCTCACGGAGATTGAGAGAAAGGAGGTGAGAACGCCGTAAAGTTTGCTTCACAACCTGAAGGTATTCCTTCACCCTATAATCTAGTGAAGACACATACAACTTATTTATCAGATATTCCACCCCTCTCTACTGCCGCCGTGCCTGCAGGAGCTAATCCCCGTAAGGATTCTATACCTTACCTGCAAGAGTTATCTGCGGCTTCCCTGGGATTGCCCGGGGCTCTCTCTGTTGCTGGGCGGTTGCCCCCCTCTTCCCCTACCGGAGCTACGTGGGAGGAGGTGGATCCTGAGCTGGGCCTGGCAGAGGACCGGATGATCGTCATCTGAAGCACGCTCTTTTTCATCGAGGCTGTCTGGCTGAGCCCTTCTCCCTCCCCTCCCACCGCTGCTGTGTGAGAGGAGGTGAGCTTTGATCAGGGCCGAAAGCAGGGTTGAGGAACGAGGAGCTGGGCAATAGGAGGCCTGTCCCTGCTACCCCTCGGAACAACTTGCGGCCAAAACTCCGGCAGTGATATTTACTTACAACAGGCAGGCAGTACGAGAGGAGGTGAGTTTTACAGACACGATTCTTTTCTTCCCCTTGAGTTGAAGGAGAGACTTGGTTTAATAAATGTATTCAGGTTGTGTAAAGTAAAATAAGTTGTTTCAGGGTCCCTGTTAAGCGGAACATTTAATAAATGAGCATAATGGACACCAAAATATAAATAAACCATGGGCTAATATAAAGAAAATGTATGCTGGCATACAAAGAGTTAAACCATACAAGCAAAGAGAAGCGCAGAGGGAGGGGAGGCAGAGAAAAAAAAAAAGGGAAGAAAAAAGAAACATTGTTTTTATATCAACGCCAAGGAACTAAAAGATACTTTGTCAATGTCTTATTAGTCTAAGCCCACAGTTTAACACTCAAGAGACTATAAAAATATAAGAACAGGACTCTGGTTCTAATGGAAAAATTCTTGGTTGATTGAATGGTCCATAAACTGTATATGCACAACTTAGGCAAAGAAAAAGTTTTCTTCTATTGATCCGTTTAAATTGCTGTGGTAAACAAGAAGATTGTAGCAGCTAATTATATGTTCAAACCTGTCCCTTTTTTTTTCTCTCTTGCTGCTGCCTAGTTGCAATTTTAAACCCTAAGGTATATTGCTATCATATCATATAAAACCAGGAGAATAAGGGGGAATATCAGGTTAACTATCAACTCCTCTCCTATTCTAATTACTACAAAAAACTCCTGCCCTAAAATTTTGAAAGTAGTATAACTAACTCTGACAAACAGAAGGGAAATACTAATAACAATTGTGTTTATATCCACACTACTTATTCTTATTAGACCAACTCCCTTCATACACTCTCTTTTTTTTTCTTGCTACTTTCTTGAAATATAAAGCTTATTGTATATGTATAGTAGCTTCATAAAGCGAGACTAATAAACTACATTGATATTCTTAAGAATGTACTACAGACACAGTTAAACATAATTAAAACATCGCAGGAACTAAAGATTGTAGTATACAGAAAATAGTGTTTATATTTATGACACTCTAACTTAAAGAGAGTTTGGGGAAAATGGGATATTGTAATCTCTTAGTTGTTCCTTATTGAATATAATTAGAAATTTTCTTACGCACTCAAAAGTTGAACAATTTTTGGCTGGTTCAGCAAATCAAATTCCCTTAAAATTCTGACTCTCAATGTTATTCTGTTTAAGTGTGAGGCAAGGCCATTACTTGACAAATGACTTAATTCTCAATAAGGTGTTAGGATTAAAACTGATTCAGTATAATCTCTACATTACTAAGTGAAATTTACAACTGAATCTCTGTGTAACAGAGATGAAATAGGTTTATCTTATTCTGGTTCCCTCTAAATCTTTCAAATTATTATTGGCATTATTTCAAGCGGGCTCTGTTGTGGAAAATTTTTGGTATAACCTATGTTTTTTACTCGCCATACTCTGGTCTTATGGTATCCACAGTAGCACGGAATTAATTCCAACACTGAGTAATAAATAAATTCACCTCCCCCCTCGTCTCTTTTTCCTCTCTCTCTCTCTCCCTCCCCCTTCCTCTCCCTACATATAAGCACTCCCCCTCTTCACTTATCCCTTCCTATCACTTGATTGATTTATAAGTTGTTTTACACTATCACTTTTTATGGATAAATTTATCACGTCACCATCCTTCACACCCAAACCTAATCCAGGCATGGCGGCTAAACACAGGGAATGCAAAAATAAGACTCTTATGGAAATCCCAGCAGAAGCACAAGCAGAAACTACCATAACAAAAACCCAAAACACTATGACTACCTTGGAATCACAAGCCCTAGTTGCTAATATAATAGAAGCCATAACCCCTAAATTTGAACTACTAAAAACTGAGATTAAGTAGGATATCTTAACGTTAACAACAGAGATAAGACAATTTTCTAAGAGGTTGCAGGAAGTCGAACAACGGATCTCAGATATTGAAGATGTCACAAATTTATATATCCCTAAAATAGAGGGTAACCAGAGCGAATTAGTGAAAATCCAGGCTAAACTTGAGGACCTGGAAAACAGGTCTAGAAGAAATAACCTTAGGATCATAGGCTTCCCAGAATCTAGGCATGAAGAAGACCTAATAAAGCTAATGACTCAGACATTACCGCAGTTATTAAATATGCCTCCATCTCAGCAACCTCTTGCTATTGAAAGAGTCCACAGATTAGGGAAGCCACAAGATAATTTGAGTGATCTTATTAAACCAAGATCGATAATTGCAAGATTCTTGAATTATCAGGACAAAGTATTTTTTTACACCATTATCGCAAAAAACAACCGATATATTATAACAATTCTAAAATCTTATTTTTTCAAGATTTCTCATTTGAAACCTCCTCAAAAAGGAGAGAATTATCTCCAATATGTGGCAAAATGATAAAAGCTGGATGGCAAGCTACAGTAATATATCCAGTTAGACTTAAACTTACTCTTGAAGGGCAGACTTTTCTTTTTGACTCAGTAAAAGAAGCTGAGGAAAAATTTGCTGAACATAGGACCAACTGACACTAAGTAAAATAAGAATACTATATGATTCTAAATTCTCTAGGATAAACAAGATAGGAATGCTTTTTTTATCATCTTCCTTTTTCTGCCCCTCCCCAGAGTGGGGGGGGGAGATGGGTTTTTTTTTTCCCTTCCCTTTCTTCCCCTCTCACACCCACCAGTTCCTCTTACCTGTGATATAAGGGACAATGAACACAAATATTAGATTTACGTTGTGGAATATAGGGGGTATTTCCTCCCCAATAAAACGGAAAACAATTTTAACTCACCTTCGTAAACTTAATACATCCATTGCCTTATTACACTTAAATGCCGAAGAATCTACTAAACTGAAATCTTCATGGGTAGCAGAGGTTATATTTACTCCAACTCCTAATAGGAAAAAAGGTGTGGCGATCTTATTGGGGAAAAAATTAACCTATGTTAAATTATTAACAATACTCGACCCCGAAAGCAGATTTTTAATTCTAAAACTAAATATTACAGACTCAATGTATACCATTTGTAATCTTTATGCGCCTAATGTAATTGACCCAGAATATTCGGACTCTCTCCAGGCCAAAATTTTGCAGGTGGCAGAGGGGCATATAATCCTAGCAGGCGATTTTAACATGGCTCCCCGGTTTCCTATAGACAGACTAAGACAAGGTTACTCTCCTAAAAAAACAAAAAAAGACAACCTTGAAGCAAAAATGTTCAATTCTATCTTTCCTAATTTAGCAGTTAGAGACATATGGAGATTACAAAATCCAGACGAAAGGAACTATACTTGTTACTCTAAATCTTTTAAATCATTTTCTCGGATTGATCTTATGCTGACGAGCGAGAGCTTACATAAAATCAGAGCAAAAGCTTCAATCTCCGAAATTTGTATTTCGGATCACGCTCCTATAATGCTAGATATCCCAAGCAAAAATACCTACACAACAACAGCTCGCTTTTTCTACCCAAAATATCTAAGTACACATCCCAAATTTAATAACTGGCTAAAATCTAAATTTGATGAGTACTTTCAATTCAACACTGGCTCAGTGTCTAACTTTTCTGTAATTTGGGAAACTGCGAAGGCAGTGATAAGGGGAGATATAATTGCGTATGTGGCTAAGCTTAAAAAAGATTTGAGACAGAAAGAAAAGGAGGTGACAGCGGATGTATCAAACGCCTATAATAGATATTTAAGTGTCCCATCAAATATCAATTGGAGAAGATATTTAAAGGCAAAGAATGAAAGGGACACTTTATTAACCTCATATACCTCCCACACAGAACTAAAATATCAAGAAAAATTATTCCAATTTGGTAATAAATCAGGCAAACTATTATCTAAGTTAGTGAGAAATTGAAGACAGTCCTCAATAAATTGACTCTATACAAGAAAAAGGGAAGACACTTACCTCATATGAGGAAATCTCTAATTCTTTATATCATTACTACAAAACAATTTATTCTTTACCTCCCTCTCGGGTCAAATCATATGAAAAATTCTGGGAAGATATTCTACTACCACACAATAGCAGTGAATTTAATCTTAAACTTAATTCTGAGATATCAGAATCTGAAGTTAACCAAGCTATTCAATCACTTAAGTTAGCTAAAGCTCCTGGCCCGGACGCACTGCCAAATGAATTATATAAAAATCTGGCTCCAACTCTTGTCCCCCACTTGACAAAGCTCTTTAATCTATACTATATGGATAATCTTTCAATCTCTCGTAACTTCGCGGTATCTCAAACAATCCTTATACTTAAACCTGGGAAAGATCCCAGTAAAAAAGAATCATATAGGCTTATAGCCCTTTTAAACACGGATTACAAAATATTTACGTCTATCTTAGCCAAAAGGTTGCAAGAGGGACTATCAGAGATTATCCATAAAGATCAAGCTGGGTTTCTCCATAATCGTAACTCGTCAGCCAAGATAAGAAAATTACTACTACTTGTTGATTACTATAAAAATTCTGATAATCAAGCATTGGATGACCAATCTGATGCAGCAGTTATAGCTATCAGCGCTGAAAAAGCATTTGATAGTGTGAACCATGACCATATATTGAATACGCTACATCGTTTTGGATTTAACAACAATTTTCCTAGATTAATTAAGAACTTGTGTGCCCAATCTTATACCAATCTAATAATTAACGGGACAGAGTCAAAAATAATTAAAATAGATAGAGGCACGCGGCAAGGCTGCCCTCTCTCACCATTATTGTTCGACCTCGCAATCGAACCCTTCACTATCAAAGTTAGGCAACACATTGAAGGCATAAAGATCAAGAAAAAAGAGGTGAAATTGGCAATTTATGCCGACGATATATTAATCTATATGGCTAATACTCATTCAAATATTCCTAAGCTTATGAGTATTAATAATCTTTTCTTTCATGTAATTAGCAAGAGTCCATGAGCTAGTGACGTATGGGATATACATTCCTACCAGGAGGGGCAAAGTTTCCCAAACCTTAAAATGCCTATAAACACACCCCTCACCACACCCACAATTCAGTTTTACAAACTTTGCCTCCCATGGAGGTGGTGAAGTAAGTTTGTGCTAGATTCTACGTTGATATGCGCTTCGCAGCAGGCTGGAGCCCGGTTTTCCTCTCAGAGTGCAGTGAATGTCAGAGGGATGTGAAGAGAGTATTGCCTATTTGAATACAATGGTCTTCCTCTAGGGGATCTATTTCATAGGTTCTCTGTTATCGGTCGTAGAGATTTCTTCTCCTACCTCCCTTTTCAGATTGACGATATACTCTTATATACCATTACCTCTACTGATTCTCGTTTCAGTACTGGTTTGGCTATCTACTATATGTAGATTAGTGTCCTGGGGTAAGTAAGTCTTATTTTTTGTGACACTCTAAGCTATGGTTGGGCACTTTATATGTAAAGTTCTAAATATATGTGTTTAAACTTATATTTGCCATGATTCAGGATAATCAGTATTCCTTCATTCAGACTGTCAGTTTCATTTTTGGGATAATGCATATGAATAAATATTTTTTTCTCACCTTGAAAATTTTCAATTGACTTTTTTCCCTGCGGGCTGTTAGGCTCACGGGGGCAGAAAATGCTTCAATTTATTGCGTCATTCTTGGCGCAAACTTTTTTGGTGCAAAATGTTGTCATTTCCGGCGCCGTAGTTGACGCCGGAAGTTTGTTCGTTGTTACGTCATTTTCTGACGCATGTGTGTTCAGACGTTTTTTTGCGCCAAAAAATGTGGGCGTCGTTTTCGGCGTCAGAGGACGTGGCGTCATACTTGGAGCCAAAAAATATGGGCGTTGTACTTGGTGCCAAAAATGTGGGCATTATACTTGTTCACTTTTTCTCACATTATTTAAGTCTCACTTTTTTGTTGCTTCTGGTTGCTAGAAGCTGGTTTGTTTTGCATTTTTTCCCATTCCTGAAACTGTCACTTAAGGAATTTGATAATTTTGCTTTATATGTTGTTTTTTTCTATTACATATTGCAAGATTTTCCATAAATTATTCCTGGATCAGAACATACTGAGGGATTCCTGTTGACTGAGATCAGTCCTACCAAAGCTAAGTTCATTTATTTTAAATGTTATGAATGTTTATCTTTAGCTATGGTTTGTAATAAGTTATCATGATAAACTTTTACATGCAGAATCCATTAGTATTTATGCTTTATATATTCCTATTCTTTTCACATCTTATGTACAAGATATACTTAGAAATTTATAAGAATTTTTTTCTGATTCTATTTTAAAGGCTTTGTCTGACATCCCGCCTTCTAAAAAAAATTTTAGGTCTTTTTCAAACTTCTTTTTTAGTTGATGAAGTTTCAAATGACCAACAACATATTGAATTATCCTTCTCTGATGGTGTTTTTTTCTCATTCAGAATTTTTCTTCATCAGATATTGACACTAACAAATCTACTTTTTTATTTTTTTAATAGAGTACATTTGTTCTTTGTTCAAAAGGTGTTGATTATTTTGGATATTGAAGTAACTAGTTCTTTGGATTTTAAAGACTAGCTAACATTTAAATTCTGCTTATTTATCTTCTGTGATTTCTTCAGAGGTTTTTTCCAGTTCCTGATACTAGGGAATGGAATAGGCTGAGAATTTTCTTTTAGTCCTTATTTAAGGTTTTTAAATTGTATTCTTTGCCGGCAGTTAGTTTTGAGGAAAGATTCCTCAAGTTAATGGGGCTATCTCTACTCCTGCTAAATATACTATTAATCTTATAGCAAATAGTATTTATTTTTTTCCTTCAGATGGTTGTATCTTATTTAAGGAAAATTATTTTCAGGTACTTTTCTAAGACCTGTAATTTATTTGGCTGATGTTGCAATTGCTTCATCTTTCTGGTTGGATACTTTAAGATCAAGTATCGGATTATGATTTGTTTAGCTTTGTTAAAGGACAAAATCTACTACTCATTTGAGGTTCAGACTAAGTGCTATTGCATTGTCTTGTTTTCTTGCATTTGTTGATTGTGCGAGTCCAGTGTGTTGACTGGTCCTTTAACTTAATTAACATGCTAATAATTTCATTTGTGTTGTCATTTTATTAAATATTTTCGCAAATGAGGTTTAATCTATGTCTTTAGCTATTTTAGCTAGAAGAACTTTGTGATTTCAATCTTGGAATGCTAATTTGATTTCTAAAATCCATATTTCTTTTTTTCCAAGGTAATCAATTATTTGGTTCATAATTGGATTCAATTCTTTAACTGTTACTATGGGCTTCAAGATTGAGTTCTAAGACTAAAACTTTAAGCTTATATTAGTTTTCTGTTCTTACTAAAGAATGGAGTCCTGAATTCTTCCCCAAGTAACATGTTTATAATTGGAAGTTTTTTTCATCATTCAATTAAGCCTTTTTAAAGTCAGCTCCCCAAATTTGCATGTAGGTGCGGTTCTTATTCCAGCTTGGCTGGTAAGGGGCAGGTTGAGACTTTTTTGAAATTTGTTTGGTTCTATTCGGTCCAAACTTCTTAGACTTTGGGTACAGAATAGGATTCAGAGTAAAACCATCTGTGAGAAGTCTTTTTTCTCTATCGTATTCCAGCTATTTCAGTAAGACTAACACTTTCCTGAAGTGTATTCAGACCTATATGTTTTGGGTACTGGTGAAGTGTGCTGGTCACCCGTTGGGGCTCAAGCGCTGCTCAGACCTGGAGTCTTCTGGGGTATTTATTCCAGTTCCATTTCTAGGAACTGGGTTTTGGGGTTTTATTCAAGACTATTCATTGTTCCAAAGATAGAAAATCTTTTTGAATTGTCATATAAGTGTACCATTTTTTAGAATGGAGTTTATATGGTCTATTCTGCCTTTTTGGTCAGTGATGGCATTATTTGTTTACAATAGATGCATATCTTCATTTTCTGTTTTGACAAGTATTACCAATTTGTTGCTTTTCCTTCTGGTCTAGTGACAGCTCTAAGAATCTTTTCTAAGTTTCTCAGTGTTCCTTATCTGGACGGTATGGTGGTACTGGTTCAGTCTTTTCATTCTGTGGAATCTCATACGATTCAACTTTGTTGTCTCTTCAAGACATGATTAGAGGATCTTCTTATCAAAAGCTCCTTGATTCCTCTCACAAGGGTCACCTTTTTTTAGGTTTCCAGATAAATTGTGTCAATGTTTTTGTCTCTAACAGACAAGTGACAAGTTTATTGGGTTCCGTTTGTCGGAATTTTCAGTCTCTATTATTTCCTTCAAGTTGCTATATATGCATGGAAGTTTTAGGTTTCATGGCTGCAGCATTGGATTCGATTCCCTTTGCTCATTTAGGAAACTTTTCCAGTTTTCTTATGCTGAATAATGGTGCAGGGATTCTAGGATATCACTTTTTATATCTTTGAATCCTAATGTTTAACTATCTTTTGATTCGGTGGTTAAGATCACCATCATTTAGTTCTATAGGTCTCTTTGGTTCTTTGAACCGGGACCATGATCTGCAGATGCGAGTCTTTTAGGTTGGGAGGCTGTCTGAGGATCTCTGTCAGCACAAGGGGTTTGGAAATCTCAGGAGGCGAGATTACCATTTCATATTTTTGGAACTCCGTGCATTTTCAGAGTTCTTCAGTTTGGTTTCTTTTTGAAGAAGAGACGTTTATTGTTTTCAGACAGACATTGTCACAACTGTGGTGTATGTCAATTATCAGGGTGGGACTATCAGTTCTTAGGCTGTGACAGAAATATCTTGGATATTTGCTTGGGATAAATTCAGCTCCTATCTAATTTTTGTGCTCTTTTTCCCAGGTATAGACATTGGGAAGCGGATTATCTCTGTTAAATCAAGCTTTACATCCGGGAGAATGTTTTTTTTACCCAGATATGTTTTTCAATTTTTCAGATGTGAGGGCTTCCAGTAATAGATCTGTTGGCATCTCATCTAAACAAGGAACTTCCCAGGGGCCTATTTAGGTTCGGGGATCCTCAGGCGGAAGTAGTGTATGCATTGACACTTCTTTGCAATTATCAATCTGCCTATATTTTTTCATAACATCAAAGAAAGAGAGTGGAGGCACCGGGTAGTTTCACAAACAAAAACGTCCTTTACTAAGGTAATAAAACAGGAGACACTTCGGAAAAAGCTTAAACCCTTGGGGCAATGGTGTAGTGGTGGTTCCCCACGTACCCTAGTGCTATGTTTAAAGGCACGGGTACTTGCACCTTCTGAGCAGCAGTGAATCACCCCTGCAAAGACACAGTACTACGCTGTACCAACGGTCCTCCCTGGTTGAGGACTCATCGCACCTGCGGATTCTTCCGCTCCCACTTGTGACGTCACACAGTTCCGGATCAACCCCACACACGCTTAGACGCTGTAGGGACCCACGCCGCGGCTCGACCTCCAGGCTATCACTGTGGATACACAGAACACGGAGAGAGGGGATTTGGAGCCCAGAAGGTTTTGGGTGGGTCCCCAGAATCAGTGCTACATCGGAATACAGGTCGTATGTATGTACAACGGAACTTTTGGGGGCCTTTGTGATGTTTTGAAATTTGAAGCGGGTGTTATACATACAAGGGGTGTTTTCATTTTTTGGAGTAAGCAACGCAACAATACAACCACAGGTGCTGCCTAACTCTTCTATCCTATATTTTTTCATCTCTGGTTCTTCTTTTAAAAGTGATTTTCAAAATCATCAGAGAGCAATCTTTGGTGTGGCTGGTGGCTCTAGCATGGCCACACAGGTTTTGGTATATAGTTCTTGTTCGGATGTTCAGTTGCCAATCTTGGTTACTTCCATTATAGCCATACCTTATATCTTAGCTTTCATTTTTTTCATCAGGAATTCAAATTATTAATTTGATGGTATGAAAATGTAATGCTTAGTACTTAGTCATAGGAGTTTCTCTGACTCAGTAAGTAATACTATGTTGCAGGCTCGTAAATCTGTGTCTAATAGGATTTATTATCGAGTTTGGAAGATTTATATCTCATGATGCTCTTCTTATGAATTCTCTTGGCATTCTTTTAGAATTCCTAGGATTTTATAGTTTCTTCATAAGGTTTTGTCTGCATGTTCCTTGAAAGGACAAATCTCTGCTTTTCCTGTGCTGTTTCACAGTAAGAATTGCTAAATCTTTCTGATATTCATTGTTTTGTTCAGGCTTTGGTTCGTATCAAGCCTGTCATTAAGTCAATTTCTCCTCTTTGGAGTCTTAATTTGATTCTGAAGGCTTTACAGGCTCTTCTGTTTGAGCATATGCTTTCTTTGGACATTAAATTACTTTCATGGAAAGTATTGTTCTTTTTAGACATCTCTTCAACTAGAACAGTTTTAAATTATCTGTTCTTTCTTGTGAATCTCCTTGTTCTGATTTTTCATCAGGATAAGGTGGTTTTTCCTCATTTAAATTTTCACCTAAAGTTGTGAATTCTAACAACATTAGTGGAGGAATTATTGTCTTTTCATTGTGTCTTAATCCTAAGAATTCTTTGGTAAGATTCTTACATTCTTTGGATGTGGCAAGAGTTTTGAAATATTATGTTGAAGCTATTCAGATTTCAGACAGACTTCTAGTCTATTTGTTATCTTTTCTGGTTTTAGGAAAGGTCAGAAGGCTTCTGCCATTTCTTTGGCATCTTGGTTAAAGCTTTTGATTCATCATGCTTATTTGGAGTCGGGTTAATCCCCGTCTCAGAGGATTACGGCTCATTCTACTAGGTAAGTTTCTACTTCCTGGGTTTTTTAAGAATGAAGCTTCTGTTGATCAGATTTGCAAAGCAATGACTTGGTCTTCTTTGCATACTTTTACTAAATTCTACCATTTTGATGTTTTCTCTTCTTAGAAGCAGATTTTGGTAGAATAGTACTTCAGGCAGCTGTTTCAGTTTGATTCTTCTGCTTATAATTTCAGTTTTTTTCATTTTAAAAATTGAAACTCTTGATTTGGGTAGTGGATTTATTTTTCAGCGGAATTGGCTGTCTTTATTTTATCCCTCCCTCTCTAGTGACTCTTGCGTGGAAGTTCCACATCTTGGGTATCTGCTATCTCATACGTCACTAGCTCATGGATTCTTGCTAATTACATGAAATAAAACATAATTTATGTAAGAACTTACCTGATAAATTCATTTCTTTCATATTAGCAAGAGTCCATGAGGCCCACCCTTTTTTGTGGTGGTTATGATTTTTTTGTATAAAGCACAATTATTCAAATTCCTTATTTTTGATGCTTTCGCTCCTTTCTTATCACCCCACTTCTTGGCTATTCGTTAAACTGAATTGTGGGTGTGGTGAGGGGTGTATTTATAGGCATTTTAAGGCTTGGGAAACTTTGCCCCTCCTGGTAGGAATGTATATCCCATACGTCACTAGCTTATGGACTCTTGCTAATATGAAAGAAATGAATTTATCAGGTAAGTTCTTACATAAATTATGTTTTTCGGTCAATTTTCTGGCTATAAGGTTAACTACTCAAAATCCAAATTATTGTGGCTGAAAAAAACAAAGAACTCTATGACAAAGATTCCCTTTAAGATAGTTACAGAAGCATTTAGATATCTCGGGATTATGGTGTCGGCCGATCCCAAAACTGGTATTCACTGAATATTCCCCCCATTCTAGCACAAATTACTACCTATATGAAGAATTGGCAAAATCTTCCCTTATCAATATCGGGACGAATAGCACTATTTAAAATGGTACTTTTGCCTAAAATTTTATATATTCTGCAAAATCTCCCTATTTTTCTGAGAACCTATGATATTAAGAAACTTAATACAATAATTTGCCAGTTTATATGGCAATCAAAGAAACCGAGAATATCAATACGTAAACTATCCCTCCCTAAACATTCTCTCGACCTCGCTCTTCCTGACTTGCGTATCTACAACCTAGTTTTTCTTGGTCGCATCGTAGTTGATTGGATTATAGAATCAGATCACTTTACAGACAACATACTAGAAACTATTATGATATATCCTTTTTCTCCTAATTCTTCAATCCACATAGATCTCAAATTAATCCCGAGCCAAGTGAAAGCATTTAAATCAATCTATGTAATAATACAAGCCTGGAAAAAGATTGGATCGCAAGCAGGTTTAAATATAAGTATTCCGAGATTCAAAACATTTTTAGGGAATCCAGATTATCAAGAAGGTTCGCAATCATCGCTATTAAAAAAACTGGCACATGAAAAGCCTTTATTATGTTTCTCAATTTATTAACCCAACAACAGGAATCATTAGATCCTTTGATGAACTGAAACAAGAATTTGACCTAAACAATAGAGATTTTTTTGCATTCTTACAAGCAAGACATTATGTCCAACAACTAACCAATACATTTCCTTGGAAATGGTCATGGGGTAAACTTGAAAATTGGCCGATTTTGGCCAAAGCAGGTCATCATTCTATTTCTACTTGGTATATGCACCTGGTTTCACAGTTTGAAGGATCCAATTTAGGAAGCATAGCTCATAAATGGTCAGATCTTATCTCTGATAATATTGATCAGAATCTTCATGTGGTACGTTCAACACATTTGCTCTTTCATGCCACGGTTTTGGAGACCTGGAGAGAGTCTGTAATATACTTCTCCTTTAAGGGGAGTGACTGGGGTTAATAAGCAGCCTACTTAAGGATTCACATTGGATACACTAGTTGCTTGGTATTGAAGCAGTAATCTGTACTTGGCCTCCTAATCACACCTGTGATCCTTTTTTCTCTGACTGCTTGTCAGCACAGTCTCAGTGTAACTTGCTGCTTGCTTTGTGTGAGCATTACCTCCTTCACCTGAACAGCAATCCTCCTCTCCAGCTGTCACTCATTGAAGCTCAACCCCCAACAACAGAATCAGCACATCCGGAACTCCCTGCACAGCACAAGTGAGGTTTGTGGTTACTCTCCTACAGGAACAAACTTTATATGTGTCAACTATAGAACTATAGTTCCCAGCTGCTTTAACCACTAACTTTGTTTTCCAATATCCTTTGTCCTTCGCCTCTGTGTCTCATCTAATACAGAACTGCAGGGGAATCCAGCTGTACTTAATCTTACATTTCCATCGCTTGTTTCCAAAATTACAAAGTAAGCTTACTAACTACCTTATTTTGCTTTCTTGTCATTTTTCATATGTATGTTTTTATATAGTTTCTGCTATATCTATAACGCTGCTGCAACCTGATATTGGGGTATTTTATATCAGTCATGCATAATTGATTTGCATTGAGAAAGTAAATTAACCCTTTGTATAATAACAAACGACACTCATTTCAACTATTAGATTTAACATACAGATTCTGTTAAACCTGATAGTTAATTTAATGAGACAACAACAACTTTTTATAAAGAAAGAATATAACAGAGACTTTTATGTTACAGAATATTACAGAGTCCCACATAAAATAAATTTATCAAACCTATTATACTCCAGATAAAGGAGCTAGATGGAACAATAAAAATTTCAATAAATGCCCAAAATGTAGCCTTCCGGCCGCAAATTTATTACACATGATTTGGACATGTCCTAAACTAAAACAATTTTGGAACAGAATAGAATTTTGGCTACTTAACATACTCAAAATATCTTATCATAGACTCACTCTAAAAGACATACGCCTAGATTACGAGTTTGGTGTTAGCCTTAAAAAGCAGCGTTGAGAGGTCCCAACGCTGCTTTTTAACGCCCGCTGGTATTACGAGCCTGGCAGGTACAGGTGTACCGCTCACTTTTCTTCCGCGACTCGAGGCTACCGCAAATCCCCTTACGTCAATTGCATATCCTATCTTTTTAATGGGATTTTTCTAACGCTGGTATTACGAGTCTTGGAAGAAGTGAGCGGTAGACCCTCTCCTGTCAAGACTTCTACCGCATTTAAAAGTCAGTAGTTAAGAGTTTTATGGGCTAACGCCGGAACATAAAACTCTTAACTAAAGTACTAAAAAGTACACTAACACCCATAAACTACCTATTAACCCCTAAACTGAAGCCCCCCCCCACATCGGAAACACTTGAATAAATATATTAACCCCTAATCTGCCGTTAGGATATCGCCGCCACTTTAATAAATATATTAACCCCTAAACCGCCGCACTCCCGCCTCGCAAACACTAGTTAAATTTTATTAACCCCTAATCTGCCGTCCCTAACATCGCCAACACCTACTTACATTTATTAACCCCTAATCTGCCACCCCCAACGTCGCCGCTACTATATTAAATTTATTAACCCCTAAACCTAAGTCTAAATCTAACCCTAACCCCCCCAACTTAAATATAATTTAAATTAAACGAAATTTTTTTAAAATAATTAAATAAATTAATCCTATTTAAAACTAAATACTTACCTATAAAATAAACCCTAAGCTAGCTACAATAGAACTAATAGTTACATTATAGTTAGCTTAGGATTTATATTTATTTTACAGGCAACTTTGTATTTATTTTAACTAGGTACAATAGTTATTAAATAGTTATTAACTATTTAATAACTACCTAGCTGAAATAAGTACAAAATTACATGTAAAATAAACCCTAACCTAAGTTACAATTACACCTAACACTACACTATCATTAAATAAATTACCTAAACTACCTACAATTAATTACAATTAAATTCAATAAACTAAATTACGGAAAAAAACAAACACTAAATTACAGAGAAAAAAAAAGAAATACAAGAATTTTAAACTAATTACACCTAATCTAATCCCCCTAATAAAATAAAAAATCCACCCAAAATAATAAAATTCCCTACCCTATACTAAATTACAAATAGCCCTTAAAAGGGTCTTTTGTGGGGCATTGCCCCAAAGTAATCAGCTCTTTCACCTGTAAAAAAAATACAATCCCCCCCCCAACATTAAAACCCACCACCCACACACCCAACCCTACTCTAAAACCCACCCAATCCCCCCTTAAAAACCTAACACTACCCCCCTGAAGATCTCCCTACCTTGAGCCGTCTTCACCCAGCCGGGCACAAGTGGACCTCCAGAGGGGCAGAAGTCTTCATCCGATCCGGGCAGAAGAGGTCCTCCAAGCGGCAGAAGTCTTCATCCAAGCGGCATCTTCTATCTTCATCCATCCGGAGCGGAGTGGGTCCATCTTCAATCCAGCCGATGCGGAGCCATCCTCTTCAAACGACGTCCTAACACTGAATGAAGGTTCCTTTAAATGACGTCATCCAAGATGGCGTCCCTTGAATTCCGATTGGCTGATAGGATTCTATCAGCCAATCGGAATTAAGGTAGCAAAAATCCTATTGGCTGATCCAATCAGCCAATAGGATTGAAGTTCAATCCTATTGGCTGATTGGATCAGCCAATAGGATTGAGCTCGCATTCTATTGGCTGTTCCAATCAGCAAATAGAATGCGAGCTCAATCCTATTGGCTGATTGGATCAGCCAATATGATTTTTCCTACCTTAATTCCGATTGGCTGGTCCTAAGACAGCATGAAGGGGTGGCCCCCGATCCGGGACCGGATCTAGTAGGGGAAGACTCTCTTTCTTTGCTCAGGCTTGGGCAAGAGATGTTCAGGATTCCTGGGCACTAGAAATAGTGATCCACAGTTTTCAATTGGAATTCAAGGATTTTCTCCCAAGAGGGAGATTTCATCTTTCAAAATTATCTGCAAACCAGATAAAAAGAGAGGCGTTCTTACGCTGTGTAAAAGACCTTTTTACTATGGGAGTAATCTGTCCAGTTCCAAAATTGGAACAGGGATAGGGGTTTTACTCAAACCTATTTGTGGTTCCCAAAAAAGAGGGATTGTTCAGACCCATTTTAAACCTCAAGTGTCTAAACAAATTTCTAAGAGTTCCATCATTCAAGATGGAGACAATTCGAACGTTTTTGCCAATGATCCAGGAGGGTCAATATATGACTACCGTGGATTTGAAGGATGCTTACCTTCATATTCCAATCCACAAAGATCATCATCGGTTTCTAAGGTTTGCCTTCTTGGACAAACATTTTCAGTTTGTGGCTCTTCCTTTCGGGTTGGCCACAGCATCCAGAATCTTCACGAAGGTTCTAGGGTCTCTTTTGGCAGTTCTCAGACCGCAAGGGATAGCGGTGGCGCCTTATCTGGACGATATTCTGATTCAGGCGTCAACATATCATCTGACAAAATCTCACACGGACACAGTGTTGTCTTTTCTGAGAACTCACAGCTGGAAGGTGAACATAGAGAAGAGTTCACTTGTCCCACAGACAAGGGTTCCTTTCTTGGGAACTCTGATAGACTCGGTAGCCATGAAAGTATTTCTGACGGAGGTCAGAAAATCAAAGATTCTGAATACTTGCCGAGCACTTCAGTCCATTCCTCGGCCATCAGTGGCTCAGTGTATGGAGGTAATTGGATTAATGGTAGCGGCAATGGACATTGTTCCATTTGCTCGCTTTCATCTCAGACCACTGCAACTGTGCATGCTCAGTCAGTGGAATGGGGATTATGCGGATTTATCTCCTCAGATAATTCTGGATCAAGAGACCAGAAACTTTCTTCTTTGGTGGTTGTCGCCGGATCATCTGTCCCAGGGGACTTGTTTCCGCAGACCCTCGTGGGTGATAGTGACAACAGATGCCAGCCTTCTGGGCTGGGGTGCAGTTTGGAATTCCCTGAAGGCTCAGGGTGTTTGGGCTCAAGTGGAGTCTCTACTTTCAATCAATATTCTGGAACTGAGGGCAATATTCAATGCGCTTCAGGCGTGGCCTCAGTTGGCTTCGGCCAAATTCATCAGATTCCAGTCAGACAACATCACGACTGTGGCATATGTCAATCATCAGAGGGGAACAAGGAGTTCCTTAGCGATGATAGAAGTATCCAAGATAATCAGTTGGGCAGAGGCCCACTCTTGTCATCTGTCAGTGATCTACATCCCAGGGGTAGAGAACTGGGAAGCAGATTTTCTAAGTCGACAGACTTTTCATCCGGCGGAGTGGGAACTTCACCCGGAGGTATTTGCCTCATTGATTCTCAGATGGGGCAGACCGGAATTGGATCTGATGGCATCTCGTCAGAATGTCAAGCTTCCAAGATACGGATCCCGGTCAAGGGATCCTCAGGCCGAACTGATAGATGCCTTGGCAGTGCCTTGGTTGTTTAGCCTAGCTTATGTGTTTCCGCCATTTCCTCTCCTCCCACGCGTGATTGCTTGAATTAAACAGGAGAGAGCTTCAGTGATCCTGATAGCGCCTGCGTGGCCACGCAGGACTTGGTATGCGGATCTAGTGGACATGTCCTCTCTGCCACCGTGGAAACTTCCATTGAGACAGGACCTTCTCATTCAAGGGCCTTTCCAACATCCAAATATAATTTCTCTGCAGCTGACTGCGTGGAGATTGAACGCTTGATTTTATCGAAGCAAGGATTCTCTGATTCAGTCATCAATACTTTGATACAGGCTAGAAAGCCTGTCACTAGAAAAATCTATCATAAGATATGGCATAAATATCTTTATTGGTGTAAATCCAAGGGTTACTCATGGAGTAAGGTTAGGATTCTGTCTTTTCTCCAAGAAGGATTGGAGAAAGGGTTATCAGCGAGTTCCTTAAAGGGACAAATTTCAGCTTTGTCAATTTTGTTTCTCAAACATTTGGAAAATGTACCAGATGTTCAGTCTTTTTGTCAGGCTCTATCTAGAATTAAGCCTGTATTTAGACCTATTACTCCTCCCTGGAGTTTGAATTTAGTTCTTCGAGTTCTTCAAGGGGTTCCGTTTGAACCCATGCATTCCATAGATATTAAACTGTTATCTTGGAAAGTTCTTTTTCTGGTTGCTATTTCTTCTGCTCGAAGAGTTTCTGAGCTTTCAGCGTTGCAGTATGATTCGCCTTATCGCATTTTTCATTCTGATAAGGTGGTTGTACGTACCAAGCCTGGATTTCTTCCTAAGGTTGTTTCGAATAAAAATATTAATCAGGAAATTGTTGTTCCTTCCTTGTGTCCTAATCCTTCTTGTAAGAAGGAGCGTCTGTTATATAATTTGGACGTGGTTCGTGCCTTAAAGTTTTACTTACAGGCAACTAAGGATTTCAGTCAGTCATCTTCATTATTCATTGTTTATTCTGGAAAGCGTAGGGGTCAGAAAGCTACGGCTACCTCTCTTTCTTTTTGGCTGAGAAGTATCATCCGCCTGGCATATGAGACTGCTGGACAGCAGCCTCCTGAAAGAATTACGGCTCATTCTACTAGGGCTGTGGCTTCCACATGGGCTTTTAAAAACGATGCTTCTGTTGAACAGATTTGTAAGGCTGCGACTTGGTCGTCCCTTCACACTTTTTCCAAATTTTACAAATTTGATACTTTTGCTTCTTCTGAGGCTATCTTTGGGAGAAAGGTTCTTCAAGCAGTGGTGCCTTCTGTTTAGGTCTCTGTCTTGTCCCTCCCTTTCATCCGTGTCCTATTGCTTTGGTATTGGTTTCCCACGAGTAAGGATGAAATCCGTGGACTCGTCATATCTTTGTAAAAGAAAACTAAATTTATGCTTACCTGATAAATTACTTTCTTTTACGATATGACAAGTCCACGGCCCACCCTGTTATTTTAAGACAGATTTATTTTATTTTTTGAAAACTTCAGTCACCTCTGCACCTTTTTATCCTTTCCTTTTCTCTTCCTATAACCTTCGGCCGAATGACTGGAGGTGGAGGGGAAGGGAGGGGCTATATATACAGCTCTGCTGTGGTTCTCTTTGCCACTTCCTGTTAGCAGGAGGTTAATATCCCACAAGTAAGGATGAAATCCGTGGACTCGTCATATCGTAAAAGAAAGTAATTTATCAGGTAAGCATAAATTTAGTTTTGTTTTTTTTTTTAGGGGAATTATAAATAGTATGTCAAGTAACCTCTTTAAGTTAAAAATCCTTATGGTTCTGGTTGATATATATGGTTAATGTTCTAAAACTATACAGACTGTCATGTTATATAGAATTATAAGGAATGATTGTAATTCCATATATAATGCTTACGTTGATAAGTACATTTAATTATAACTTTATTTTTTATTATATAAGAAAATTCAATAAAAAAATTATTAAAAAAAACAAAAACAAACTTTTCTTCCTTGGTCAAACCTATCACTGACATGACCCGTAAGGAAAATGATCCACTCCATTGGTCACCTACTGCCAATAAGGCTTTTGAGAGTCTTAAGACTGCCTTTGCTGCCGCTCCAGTTTGTAGGGATATGTTAATACGTCCTGCAATATCTCTCAAGTATTCCTGACAAACCACCCAGTCTCACACCAAACCGCGAACTCTTCGTTCTTTAAATAGTCCTGTTATGCTCACAGACTGGGGGATGACGATATAGTCATTTTAACAGAAATAGAGGAGATATATGACATAAAGGATAACTGAATTACAGGGTGCACAATATGGATGTATCACAGTTAATATCTGCACTAAGCTGTAGTATAATGCAAGGTTTTAGCAAGATTGGTTACTAAAGTCTATTATGTAGGAATAATATTTCCACCTACTAGTTCCAAACACAGTTTTAGCAAGGTATGATATCCAAAGTCTGTGTGATGTATTTACAAGTCCTCATGAAATATACAAGCAGAGTGTATTATCACAGCAAACAAACAAGTATTAGAATTGCAGTGTTATATCCACTTAGGTTAACTTTACCCACTTTGACAAAGTCCTTATTTAGTATTGTTAGTATTAACTTGGTTAGTCAGTGCCCAGGATTGAGCACACATATCCAGTTGTAATATGTAGCAAGCTGTGCGGCAAGTTAATATGGCACAGTTTGTTAGAGGAGAAGAATCAAGCAGTGACAGAGAGAGTAAACACAAATTAAATATGAACAAGCGTGTCAGCTGATTGTTGCAATGGCATGCTCAGGCTTACCGGTTAGTTTGTTTGTAGCAAGAAGCAAGCTAAGAATCCCTGGATGCCAATAATGTAGAGGAAGTCTGAGACAGCTTTATAGAGCAAGTTCGGTTTATACTTTACCGGAGCTTCTGAGCCGCTGTCGGATCCTGTGTGAGGGCAGGCTTAATTCTGCATGCTGAATGAGGTCACGGCTGCTGTGAAAATCTTCAGCGTGAGGTTGGCTTGTACATCCGGAACAGTGGAGACCCGCTGGAGCTGGTTAGGTAGGTTTCTGAAGGAGGAAATAGATATGCCGTTATTTTGCCTTTGAGAGAGCAACAGACCTTCGTTACACATTCAAAACTATAACATAGGCTAGATGGGAACACTGAGAGAGTCCGTAGACTGACAGAATCAAATTACCTAGCAAAGAGGTAAGAGAGGAGGGGCCTTAAATAGGCATGTCTGTAAGGACTTAAAGGGATATAACTATGTATGTGACACAGTTCTGGCTCATCCTAATCCTGTCCTGCCTTTTGTTCTTGAGGTCGATGCATCTGAGACTGGTGTAGGTGCCCTCTTGTCTCAACATCCTACGCCTGACGGTTCCTTGCATCCATGCGGTTTCTTCTCTAAGAAATTGTCTCAGACGGAGTGCAATTACTGGCCATAATTTTGGCACTCAAGGAATGGAGGCACCTTCTCGAGGGTACTAGCGTACCAGTGCTCATTCTTACTGACCACAAGAATTTGACTTATTTATCTGATGCAAAATGATTGTCGTCCCTGACAGGCCAGATGGGCGCTATTTTTGTCTCGGTCTCCTACCTGCCTGGTAGTAAAAATGTTAGGGCTGATGCCCTCTCTCGTCAATTTTCGACTCTGTCCAAGGAGGAGTCTGTACCTATTCCGGTTATACCTCCTGACCATATTTTGGCCACCATACGTACTAATTTGACTTCTCCCTTAGGGGAGGAGATCCTGGCTGCACAAACCAATGCACCTCCTGAGAAACCTAGTGGTAAGTGCTTTGTACCTGAAAATCTTCAAACTAAACTATTGCACACTTACCACTATCCTAAAGCCGCAGGTCACCCGGGCAAGAACCAAATGATTTGGTCTGTCAATCGACAATTCTGGTGGCCAGGTCTTCGCTCGGATGTTGCTGCATATGTTGCCTCCTGCTCAGTCTGTGCACAGAATAAGACTCCTCGACGTCTACCTGTGGGTCTTCTTCAACCTATTGCTAATGGTGAGCGTCCTTGGACATCTTTCCATGGACTTCATTGTTGAGCTCCCTGTTTCCAATAGCAATACTGTTATCCTAATGGTGGTTGACCATTTTTCTAAAATGTCACATTGCATTCCCTTGAAGAAGTTGCCTACTGCTCAGGAGCTTGCTTCAATTTTTGCCCAGGAGGTCTTCCGTTTACATGGGTTACCCAAGGAGATCTCGGACCGGGGTAGCCAGTTTGTCTCCAGATTTTAGCATTCCTTTTGTGCTCAAATGGGGATCCAGCTTTCCTTCTCCTCTGCATATCACCCTCAATCCAATGGGGCTGCAGAACGGTCTAATCAAGCTCTAGAACAGTTCCTCCGTTGCTATGGGTTTGGCTGTCCTCCCGCAACTTGAACCTTCGTGTGCCTTCCAATATACTGGCTCCCCATTATGTTAGTCCTTTTCGGATACTCCAACGGGTCAATCCTGTGGCCTACGCTCTTGTCCTTCCTCCTGCAATGGGCATCTCCAATGTTTTTCATGTCTCCCTCTTGAAACAATTGGTTTGTAATCGATTTACCACTGTGTTGCCTCGTCCCCGTCCTATCTTTGTTGACAACCATTAAGAATATGAGTTCAGCAGCATTATTGATTCTCGTGTGTCCAGGGGTCGTGTACAGTATTTGGTTCACTGGAGGGGTTACGGTCTGGAGGAGCGTTCATGGGTTCCCTCCTCGGATGTTCATGCTCCCACCCTCCTCTGTGCCTTCCATGCCCGTTTTCCCAATAAGCCTTTTGTCCTCCCGTGGGGGAGGGGTCATTGAGGGGAGTGTACTATCAGGGTTTTTTCCCTGCTTTGTTTGCCATGTGCTGCTTGCAGCCATTTTACTCACCTTTCTTGCTGAATCTGGTTCAGAGTGTGTGATGCTGCTCATTTCCTGCATGCCCGCTTATGGCCAGACTGTTGTACATCATCCGTGTGAGACAGGTTGCAGTCTCAGAATTGTGATGTCAAGACCTTGATATTGTGGTCAGTAAACCATTTTTGTGTTGATTTTGAAGTATGTTTTGGATCATTGTCCTGCTAGAAGATCCAAACACTGCCCATTTTAAGCTTTCTGGCAGAGGCAGTCAGGTGTTCATTTAATATCTGTTGATATTTGATAGAGTTTGATGCCATGTATCCTAACAAAATGTCCAGGTTCTCTGGCAGAAAAACAGCCACAAAACATTGAAGAGCTATCACCATATTTAACCGTGGGCATGAGGTACTTTTGCATATGGCCACCCCTCTATGTGTGCCAAACCCACACATTGTCAAAAAGCTCTATTTTGGTTTCATCTGACCATAGAACTCGATCCCATTTAAAGTTCCAGTAGTGTCTGGCAAACTAAAGACTCTTGAGTTTGTTTTGGATGAGAGTAAAGGCTTTTTTCTTGAAACCCTTCCAAACAACTTTTGTAGATTGTAGTCTTGGAGACTTTCTGACCCCAAGATGCAACTAATGTCTGCAATACTCCAGCTGTGATCATTGGATATGTTTGGCCACTTGAACCAGCGTCTTCACAGTGCGTTGAGACAATATAGACATGTGTCCTCTTCCAGGTTGATACTTAGGCCTAGATTTGGAGTTTGGCGGTAAAAGGGCTGTTAACGCTCCGCGGGTTTTTTTCTGGCCGCACCATAAAATTAACTCTGGTATCGAGAGTTCAAAAAAATGCTGCGTTAGGCTCCAAAAAAGGAGCGTAGAGCATTTTTACCGCAAATGCAACTCTCGATACCAGAGTTGCTTACGGACGCGGCCAGCCTCAAAAACGTGCTCGTGCACGATTCTCCCATAGGAAACAATGGGGCTGTTTGAGCTGAAAAAAAACCTAACACCTGCAAAAAAGCAGCGTTCAGCTCCTAACGCAGCCCCATTGTTTCCTATGGGGAAACACTTCCTACGTCTGCACCTAACACTCTAACATGTACCCCGAGTCTAAACACCCCTAGCCTTACACTTATTAACCCCTAATCTGCCGCCCACGCTATCGCTGACCCCTGCATATTTTTTTAAACCCCTAATCTGCCGCTCCGTAAACCGCAGCAACCTACGTTATCCCTATGTACCCCTAATCTGCTGCCCTAACATCGCCGACCCCTATATTATATTTATTAACCCCTAATCTGCCCCCCTCAACGTCGCCGACACCTGCCTACACTTATTAACCCCTAATCTGCCGAGCGGACCTGAGCGCTACTATAATAAAGTTATGAACCCCTAACCCGCCTCACTAACCCTATCATAAATAGTATTAACCCCTAATCTGCCCTCCCTAACATCGCCGACACCTAACTTCAATTATTAACCCCTAATCTGCCGACCGGAGCTCACCGCTATTCTAATAAATGTATTAACCCCTAAAGCTAAGTCTAACCCTAACACTAACACCCCCCTAAGTTAAATATAATTTTTATCTAACGAAATAAATTAACTCTTATTAAATAAATTATTCCTATTTAAAGCTAAATACTTACCTGTAAAATAAATCCTAATATAGCTACAATATAAATTATAATTATATTATAGCTATTTTAGGATTAATATTTATTTTACAGGTAACTTTGTAATTATTTTAACCAGGTACAATAGCTATTAAATAGTTAAGAACTATTTAATAGTTACCTAGTTAAAATAATAACAAAATTACCTGTAAAATAAGTCCTAACCTAAGATATAATTAAACCTAACACTACCCTATCAATAAAATAATTAAATAAACTACCTACAATTACCTACAATTAACCTAACACTACACTATCAATAAATTAATTAAACACAATTCCTACAAATAAATACAATTAAATAAACTAGCTAAAGTACAAAAAATAAAAAAGATCTAAGTTACAGAAAATAAAAAAATATTTACAAACATAATAAAAATATTACAACAATTTTAAACTAATTACACCTACTCTAAGCCCCCTAATAAAATAACAAAGCCCCCCAAAATAAAAAATTCCCTACCCTATTCTAAATTAAAAAAGTTACAAGCTCTTTTACCTTACCAGCCCTGAACAGGGCCCTTTGCGGGGCATGCCCCAAGGATTTCAGCTCTTTTGCCTGTAAAAAAAAACATACCATACCCCCCCCCAACATTACAACCCACCACCCACATACCCCTAATCTAACCCAAACCCCCCTTAAATAAACCTAACACTAAGCCCCTGAAGATCTTCCTACCTTGTCTTCACCATCCAGGTTCACCGATCCGTCCTGAAGAGCTCCTCCGATGTCCTGATCCAAGCCCAAGCGGGGGCTGAAGAGGTCCATGATCCGGTCAAAGTCTTCATCCAAGCGGGGCAGAAGAGGATCTTCCATCCGATTGAAGTCATCATCCAGGCGGCATCTTCGATCTTCTTCCATCCGGAGCGAAGCGGCAGGATCCTGAAGACATCCAGCGCGGAACATCCATCCGGACCGACGACTGAACGACGAATGACTGTTCCTTTAAGGGACGTCATCCAAGATGGCGTCCCTCGAATTCCGATTGGCTGATAGGATTCTATCAGCCAATCGGAATTAAGGTAGGAATTTTCTGATTGGCTGATGGAATCAGCCAATCAGAATCAAGCTCAATCCGATTGGCTGATCCAATCAGCCAATCAGATTGAGCTCGCATTCTATTGGCTGTTCCGATCAGCCAATAGAATGCGAGCTCAATCTGATTGGCTGATTGGATCGGCCAATCGGATTGAACTAGATTCTGATTGGCTGATTCCATCAGCCAATCAGAAAATTCCTACCTTAATTCCGATTGGCTGATAGAATCCTATCAGCCAATCGGAATTCGAGGGACGCCATCTTGGATGACGTCCCTTAAAGGAACAGTCATTCGTCGTTCAGTCGTCGGTCCGGATGGATGTTCCGCGCTGGATGTCTTCAGGATCCTGCCGCTTCGCTCCGGATGGAAGAAGATCGAAGATGCCGCCTGGATGATGACTTCAATCGGATGGAAGATCCTCTTCTGCCCCGCTTGGATGAAGACTTTGACCGGATCATGGACCTCTTCAGCCCCCGCTTGGGCTTGGATCAGGACATCGGAGGAGCTCTTCAGGACGGATCGGTGAACCTGGATGGTGAAGACAAGGTAGGAAGATCTTCAGGGGCTTAGTGTTAGGTTTATTTAAGGGGGGTTTGGGTTAGATTAGGGGTATGTGGGTGGTGGGTTGTAATGTTGGGGGGGGGTATGGTATGTTTTTTTTTACAGGCAAAAGAGCTGAAATCCTTGGGGCATGCCCCGCAAAGGGCCCTGTTCAGGGCTGGTAAGGTAAAAGAGCTTGTAACTTTTTTAATTTAGAATAGGGTAGGGAATTTTTTATTTTGGGGGGCTTTGTTATTTTATTAGGGGGCTTAGAGTAGGTGTAATTAGTTTAAAATTGTTGTAATATTTTTATTATGTTTGTAAATATTTTTTTATTTTCTGTAACTTAGATCTTTTTTATTTTTTGTACTTTAGCTAGTTTATTTAATTGTATTTATTTGTAGGAATTGTGTTTAATTAATTTATTGATAGTGTAGTGTTAGGTTAATTGTAGGTAATTGTAGGTAGTTTATTTAATTATTTTATTGATAGGGTAGTGTTAGGTTTAATTATATCTTAGGTTAGGACTTATTTTACAGGTAATTTTGTTATTATTTTAACTAGGTAACTATTAAATAGTTCTTAACTATTTAATAGCTATTGTACCTGGTTAAAATAATTACAAAGTTACCTGTAAAATAAATATTAATCCTAAAATAGCTATAATATAATTATAATTTATATTGTAGCTATATTAGGATTTATTTTACAGGTAAGTATTTAGCTTTAAATAGGAATAATTTATTTAATAAGAGTTAATTTATTTCGTTAGATAAAAATTATATTTAACTTAGGGGGGTGTTAGTGTTAGGGTTAGACTTAGCTTTAGGGGTTAATACATTTATTAGAATAGCGGTGAGCTCCGGTCGGCAGATTAGGGGTTAATAATTGAAGTTAGGTGTCGGCGATGTTAGGGAGGGCAGATTAGGGGTTAATACTATTTATGATAGGGTTAGTGAGGCGGATTAGGGGTTAATAACTTTATTATAGTAGCGCTCAGGTCCGCTCGGCAGATTAGGGGTTAATAAGTGTAGGCAGGTGTCGGCGACGTTGTGGGGGGCAGATTAGGGGTTAATAAATATAATACAGGGGTCGGCGGTGTTAGGGGCAGCAGATTAGGGGTACATAAGGATAACGTAGGTGGCGGCGCTTTGCGGTCGGCAGATTAGGGGTTAATTATTGTAAGTAGCTGGCGGCGACGTTGTGGGGGGCAGGTTAGGGGTTAATAAATATAATATAGGGGTCGGCGGTGTTAGGGGCAGCAGATTAGGGGTACATAAGGATAACGTAGGTGGCGGCGCTTTGCGGTCGGCAGATTAGGGGTTAATTATTGTAAGTAGCTGGCGGCGACGTTGTGGGGGGCAGGTTAGGGGTTAATAAATATAATATAGGGGTCGGCGGTGTTAGGGGCAGCAGATTAGGGGTACATAAGTATAACGTAGGTGGCGGTCGGCAGATTAGGGGTTAAAAAAATTGAATCGAGTTGCGGCGATGTGGGGGGACCTCAGTTTAGGGGTACATAGGTAGTTTATGGGTGTTAGTGTACTTTAGAGTACAGTAGTTAAGAGCTTTATGAACCGGCGTTAGCCCAGAAAGCTCTTAACTACTGACTTTTTTCTGCGGCTGGAGTTTTGTCGTTAGAGCTCTAACGCTCACTTCAGAAACGACTCTAAATACCGGAGTTAGGAAGATCCCATTGAAAAGATAGGATACGCAAATGGCGTAGGGGGATCTGCGGTATGGAAAAGTCGCGGCTGAAAAGTGAGCGTTAGACCCTTACCTACACGACTCTAAATACCGGCGGTAGCCTAAAACCAGCGTTAGGAGCCTCTAACGCTGGTTTTCACGGCTAACGCCAAACTCCAAATCTAGGCCATAATGTTTCCAGTTGACTGCAACTTCTTAATTATTGCCCTGATAGTGGAAATGCTTTTGCTATTTTCTTATAGCCAATTCCCACTTTGTGAAGCTCAACAACCTTTTGCTGCACATCACAGCTCTATTCCTTAGTCTTACCCATTGCGATGAATGACTAAGAGAATGACTAAGGGAATTTGGCCTATGTGTTACCTCATATTTATACCCCTGTGAAACAGGAAGTCCTGGTTGAACAATTTTCTGTTCCTAGTCACCCAGGTGTACTAAAAAATGTAAAATATCAATGGGAATATACTTAAAATATATTTTTTTAATATGAATTCAGTAGGTGTGCCACACATATATATTTTGCCAGGGTCATTTTTTTCGGATAAACCTGTATTGTGCAATTGTTTGCTATCCATGAGAGCAGAATATTTTTGTGTATTTTTTTATCAAAGATCAAAAGGTTAAACAATAAAGACAAATTTTCACAGCCAAAAAAAAAATTAGTGGCACAATGGGAGATTTTCGGCTAGATTACAAGCTTTTGTAGGTAAGGCTGTGCGGTGCTAACGGTCCTTTTTTTCTCACCGCTCACTTAAGACAACGCTGGTATTACGAGTTTTCTGCAAGCCGGCGTTAGCCTCAGAAAAGTGAGCGTTGAGCAAACTTTAGCTCCACATCTCACTGTAATACCAGCGTTGCTTACGGTAGCGGTAAGCTGGCTGAACGTGCTCATGCACGATTTCCCCATAGGAAACAATGGGGCTGAGCTGCCTGAAAAAAAACCTAACACCTGCAAAAAAGCAGCGTTCAGCTCCTAACGCAGCCCCATTGTTTCCTATGGGGAAATAAAAGTTACGTCTACACCTAACACCCTAAAATGAACCCCGAGTCTAAACTGCCCTAATCTTACACATATTAACCCCTAATCTGCCGTCCCCGACATCTTTGCCACCTGCATTATACTATTAACCCCTAATCTGCCGCTCCGAACACCGCCGCCACCTACATTATACTAATGAACCCATAATCTACTGCCCCCAACATCGCCGACACCTACATTATATTTATTAACCCCTAATCTGCCCCCCCCACGTTGCCGCAACTATATTAAATTTATTAACCCCTAATCTGCCGCCGCCAACGTCGCCGCCGCTATAATAAATTTATTAACCCCTAAACCTAAATCTAACCCTAACCCCCCTAACTTAAATATAATTTAAATACATCTAAATAAATTATTCCTATTTAAAACTAAATACTTACCTGTAAAATAAACCCTAAGATAGCTACAATATAACTAATAATTACATTGTAGCTATCTCAGGATTTATTTGTATTTTACAGGCAAGTTTGTATTTATTTTAACTAGGTACAATAGTTATTAAATAGTTATTACATATTTAATAACTACCTAGCTAAAATAACTACAAATTTACCTGAAAAATGAACCCTAACCAAAGTTAAAATTACACCTAACACTACACTATCATTAAATTAATTATATAAAATACCTACAATTAATTACAATTAAATTAAATAAACTAAATTACGAAAAACAACAAACACTAAATTACAGAAAATAAAAAAGAAATTACAGATATTTTAAACTAATTACACCTAATCTAATCCCCCTAACAAAATAAAAAAGCACCCCCAAAATAAAAAAAATCCCTACACTATACTAAATTACAAATAGCCCTTAAAAGGGCCTTTTGCGGGGCATTGCCCCAAAGTAATCAGCTCTTTTACCTGTAAAAAAAAATACAATACCCCCCCAACATTAAAACCCACCACCCACACACCCAACCCTACTCTAAAACCCACCCAATCCCCCCTTAATAAAACCTAACACTAACCCCCTGAATATCACCTTACCTTGAGCCGTCTTCACCCAGCCGGGCACAAGTGGACCTCCAGAGGGGCAGAAGTCTTCATCCGATCCGGCCAGAAGAGGACATCCAGACCGGCAGAAGTCTTCATCCAGGCGGCATCTTCTATCTTATTCCATCCGGAGCGGAGCGGGTCCATCTTGAAGACATCCAACACGGAGCATCCTCTTCCATCCGATGGCGACTGAAGAATGAAGGTTCCTTTAAGTGACGTCATCCAAGATGGCATCCCTTCAATTCCGATTGGCTGATAGAATCCTATCAGCCAATCAGAATTAAGGTAGGAAAAATCCTATTGGCTGATGCAATCAGCCAATAGTATTGAGCTTGCATTCTATTGGCTGATTGGAACAGCCAATAGAATGAGAGCTCAATCCTATTGGCTGATTGTATATTGTAGCTATCTTAGGGTTTATTTTACAGGTAAGTATTTAGTTTTAAATAGGAATAATTTATTTAGATGTATTTAAATTATATTTAAGTTAGGGGGGGTTAGGTTTAGACTTAGGTTTAGTGGTTAATACATTTAATATAGTAGCGGCGACGTTGGGGGCGGCAGATTAGGGGTTCATAAATGTAGTTAGGTGTCGGCGATGTTAGGGACGGCGGATTAGGGGTTAATAAAATTTAACTAGTGTTTGCGAGGCGGGAGTGCAGCGGTTTAGGGGTTAATACATTTATTACAGTGGCAGCGATGTCCGGTCGGCAGATTAGGGGTTAAATAATTTTATTATAGTGTTTGCGATGTGGGGGGGGGTTAGTGTACTTTATAGCACTTTAGTTAAGAGTTTTATGTTACAGCGTTAGTCCATAAAACTCTTAACTACTGACTTTTAAATGCGGTAGGAGTCTTGGAGGTAGAGGGTGTACTGCTCACTTTTTCAAGCGATCGTAATACCAGCGTTAGGAAAATCCCATTAAAAAGATAGGATATGCATTTGATGTAAGGGGATTTGCGGTATGCTAAAATCGCGGGGGAAAAATGAGCGGTACACCTGTACCTGCCATACTCGTAATACCAGTGGCGTTAAAAAGCAGCATTTTGACTCAACGCTGCTTTTTAAAGCTAACGCAAGACTCGTAATCTTGGCGTTTGTTTTTGTCCCTAAGTGAAAATCCTGGAAAGTGCCTATTTTTGCAATTTGAGGGACATTTGGGGCCCAATATTTTTAAAATTCCACAGTAAAAATTCCCCATACTTTGTGATATCGTAGAGGGGTCATTGTATGAGATAGCTGCGGTGAAAATGTATTGACACAATGTGAGATTTTGCTTTTAACGCTTAGAAAAGTGTTGGAAAATGACTACTTTTTAAATTTGAGTGACATTTATAATAAAAATGCTTGTTGTATTCAGTAAAACATTTCTTATTAGCATATATGTATGGTACAGCCTTTAATAGTCTTAAGAAAATGCAAACAAATAAGTGGCTGATTTTATAACTGTCTGATAGCTCCAAAACAGTGTCTGATAGCTTGACTTGAATTTGTCAACTGTCTTATAGCTTGAATTGAATTTGTCAACTGACTGATAGCTTGACTTGAATTTGTCAACTGTCTTATAGCTTGATTTGAATTTGTCAACTGACTGATAGCTTGACTTGAATTTGTCAACTGTCTTATAGCTTGACTTGAATTTGTCAACTGACTAATAGCTTGACTTGAATTTGTCAACTGTCTTATAGCTTGACTTGAATTTGTCAACTGACTCATAGCTTGACTTAAATTGTCAACTGTCTTATAGCTTGACTTTAATTTGTCAACTGACTGATAGCTTGACTTGAATTTGTCAACCTTATTCTCCTCCAGACCCCCAGTATCCTCTTCTCCCCAAGTAGTCTCTCCTCCAACGATACCCCCAGTATCCTCTTGAATTTGTCAACTGTCTGATAGCTTGACTTGAATTTGTCAACTGTCTTATAGCTTGACTTGAATTTGTCAACTGACTGATAGCTTGACTTGAATTTGTCAACTTTATTCTCCTCCAGACCTCCAGTATCCTCTTCTCCCCCAGTAGCCTCTACTCCACCGATACCCCCAGTATCCTCTTGAATTTGTCAACTGTCTGATAGCTTTACTTGAGTTTGTCAACTGTCTTATAGCTTGACTTGAATTTGTCAACTGATAGCTTGACTTGAATTTGTCAACTGACTGATAGCTTGATTTGAATCTTTCAACTTTCGTATAGCTTGACTTGAATTTGTCAGCTGACTGATAGCTTGACTTGAATTTGTCAACCTTATTCTCCTCCAGACCCCCAGTATCCTCTGCTCCCCAAGTAGTCTCTCCTCCACCGATACCCCGAGTATCCTCTTGAATTTGTCAACTGTCTGATAGCTTGACTTGAATTTGTCAACTGTCTGATAGCTTGACTTGAATTTGTCAACTGTCTGATAGCTTGACTTAAATTTGTCAACTGACTGATAGCTTGACTTAAATTTGTCAACTGACTTATAGCTTGACTTGAATTTGTCAACTGACTCATAGCTTGACTTAAATTGTCAACTGTCTTATAGCTTGACTTTAATTTGTCAACTGACTGATAGCTTGACTTGAATTTGTCAACCTTATTCTCCTCCAGACCCCCAGTATCCTCTTCTCCCCAAGTAGTCTCTCCTCCAACGATACCCCCAGTATCCTCTTGAATTTGTCAACTGTCTGAGAGCTTGACTTGAATTTGTCAACTGTCTTATAGCTTTACTTGAATTTGTCAACTGACTGATAGCTTGACTTGAATTTGTCAACTGACTGATAGCTTGACTTGAATTTGTCAACTTTATTCTCCTCCAGACCCCCAGTATCCTCTTCTCCCCAAGTAGTCTTTCCTCCAACGATACCCCCAGTATCCTCTTGAATTTGTCAACTGTCTGATAGCTTGACATGAATTTGTCAACTGACTGATAGCTTGACTTGAATTTGTCAACTGTCTTATAGCTTGATTTGAATTTGTCAACTGACTGATAGCTTGACTTGAATTTGTCAACTGTCTTATAGCTTGATTTGAATTTGTCAACTGACTGATAGCTTGACTTGAATTTGTCATCTTGATTCTCCTCCAGACCCCCAGTATCTCCTCCAGCCTTTAATAGTCTTAAGAAAATGCAAACAAATAAGTTTTCTGATTTTATAACTGTCTGATAGCTCCAAAACAGTGTCAATTGTCTTATAGCTTGACTTGAATTTGTCAACTGACTGATAGCTTGACTTGAATTTGTCAACTGTCTTATAGCTTGACTTGAATTTGTCAACTGTCTTATAGCTTGACTTGAATTTGTCAACCGACTGATAGCTTGACTTGAATTTGTCAACTGACTGATAGCTTGACTTGATTTTGTAAACTTTATTCTCCTCCAGACCCCCAGTATCCTCTTCTCCTCCAGTAGCCTCTCCTCCACCGATACCCCCAGTATCCTCTTGAATTTTTCAACTGTCTGATAGCTTGACTTGAATTTGTCAACTGTCTTATAGCTTGACTTGAATTTGTCAACTGTCTTATAGCTTGACTTGAATTTTTCAACTGTCTGATAGCTTGACTTGAGTTTGTCAACTGTCTTATAGCTTGACTTGAATTTGTCAACTGTCTTATAGCTTGACTTGAATTTGTCAACCGACTGATAGCTTGACTTGAATTTGTCAACTAACTGATAGCTTGACTTGAATTTGTCAACTGACTGATAGCTTGACTTGATTTTGTAAACTTTATTCTCCTCCAGACCCCCAGTATCCTCTTCTCCCCCAGTAGCCTCTCCTCCACCGATACCCCCAGTATCCTCTTGAATTTGTCAACTGTCTGATAGCTTGACTTGAATTTGTCAACTGTCTTATAGCTTGACTTGAATTTGTCAACTGTCTTATAGCTTGACTTGAATTTGTCAACTGTCTTATAGCTTGACTTGAATTTGTCAACTGACTGATAGCTTGATTTGAATTTGTCAACCGACTGATAGCTTGACTTGAATTTGTCAACTGACTGATAGCTTGACTTGATTTTGTCAAACTTTATTCTCCTCCAGACCCCAGTATCCTCTTCTCCCCAAGTAGTCTCTCCTCCAACGATACCCCCAGTATCCTCTTGAATTTGTCAACTGTCTGATAGCTTCACTTGAATTTGTCAACTGTCTTATAGCTTGACTTGAATTTGTCAACCGACTGATAGCTTGACTTGAATTTGTCAACTAACTGATAGCTTGACTTGATTTTGTAAACTTTATTCTCCTCCAGACCCCCAGTATCCTCTTCTCCCCAGTAGCCTCTCCTCCACCGATACCCCCAGTATCCTCTTGAATTTGTCAACTGTCTGATAGCTTCACTTGAATTTGTCAACTGTCTTATAGCTTGACTTGAATTTGTCAACTGACTGATAGCTTGACTTGAATTTGTCAACTGTTTTATAGCTTGACTTGAATTTGTCAACTGTCTTATAGCTTGACTTGAATTTGTCAACTGTCTTATAGCTTGACTTGAATTTGTCAACTGACTGATAGTTTGACTTGAATTTGTCATCTTATTCTCCTCCAGACCCCCAGTATCCTCTTCTCCCCAAGTAGTCTTTCCTCCAACGATACCCCCAGTATCCTCTTGAATTTGTCAACTGTCTTATAGCTTGACATGAATTTGTCAACTGACTGATAGCTTGACTTGAATTTGTCAACTGTCTTATAGCTTGACTTGAATTTGTCAACTGACTGATAGCTTGACTTGAATTTGTCAACTGTCTTATAGCTTGATTTGAATTTGTCAACTGACTGATAGCTTGACTTGAATTTGTCATCTTGATTCTCCTCCAGACCCCCAGTATCTCCTCCAGCCTTTAATAGTCTTAAGAAAAAGCAAACAAATAAGTTTTCTGATTTTATAACTGTCTGATAGCTCCAAAACAGTGTCAATTGTCTTATAGCTTGACTTGAATTTGTCAACTGACTGATAGCTTGACTTGAATTTGTCAACTGTCTTATAGCTTGACTTGAATTTGTCAACTGTCTTATAGCTTGACTTGAATTTGTCAACCGACTGATAGCTTGACTTGAATTTGTCAACTAACTGATAGCTTGACTTGAATTTGTCAACTGACTGATAGCTTGACTTGATTTTGTAAACTTTATTCTCCTCCAGACCCCCAGTATCCTCTTCTCCTCCAGTAGCCTCTCCTCCACCGATACCCCCAGTATCCTCTTGAATTTTTCAACTGTCTGATAGCTTGACTTGAATTTGTCAACTGTCTTATAGCTTGACTTGAATTTGTCAACTGTCTTATAGCTTGACTTGAATTTTTCAACTGTCTGATAGCTTGACTTGAGTTTGTCAACTGTCTTATAGCTTGACTTGAATTTGTCAACTGTCTTATAGCTTGACTTGAATTTGTCAACCGACTGATAGCTTGACTTGAATTTGTCAACTAACTGATAGCTTGACTTGAATTTGTCAACTGACTGATAGCTTGACTTGATTTTGTAAACTTTATTCTCCTCCAGACCCCCAGTATCCTCTTCTCCCCCAGTAGCCTCTCCTCCACCGATACCCCCAGTATCCTCTTGAATTTGTCAACTGTCTGATAGCTTGACTTGAATTTGTCAACTGTCTTATAGCTTGACTTGAATTTGTCAACTGTCTTATAGCTTGACTTGAATTTGTCAACTGTCTTATAGCTTGACTTGAATTTGTCAACTGACTGATAGCTTGATTTGAATTTGTCAACCGACTGATAGCTTGACTTGAATTTGTCAACTGACTGATAGCTTGACTTGAATTTGTCAACTGACTGATAGCTTGACTTGATTTTGTCAAACTTTATTCTCCTCCAGACCCCAGTATCCTCTTCTCCCCAAGTAGTCTCTCCTCCAACGATACCCCCAGTATCCTCTTGAATTTGTCAACTGTCTGATAGCTTCACTTGAATTTGTCAACTGTCTTATAGCTTGACTTGAATTTGTCAACCGACTGATAGCTTGACTTGAATTTGTCAACTAACTGATAGCTTGACTTGATTTTGTAAACTTTATTCTCCTCCAGACCCCCAGTATCCTCTTCTCCCCAGTAGCCTCTCCTCCACCGATACCCCCAGTATCCTCTTGAATTTGTCAACTGTCTGATAGCTTCACTTGAATTTGTCAACTGTCTTATAGCTTGACTTGAATTTGTCAACTGACTGATAGCTTGACTTGAATTTGTCAACTGTTTTATAGCTTGACTTGAATTTGTCAACTGTCTTATAGCTTGACTTGAATTTGTCAACTGTCTTATAGCTTGACTTGAATTTGTCAACTGACTGATAGTTTGACTTGAATTTGTCATCTTATTCTCCTCCAGACCCCCAGTATCCTCTTCTCCCCAAGTAGTCTTTCCTCCAACGATACCCCCAGTATCCTCTTGAATTTGTCAACTGTCTTATAGCTTGACATGAATTTGTCAACTGACTGATAGCTTGACTTGAATTTGTCAACTGTCTTATAGCTTGACTTGAATTTGTCAACTGACTGATAGCTTGACTTGAATTTGTCAACTGTCTTATAGCTTGATTTAAATTTGTCAACTGACTGATAGCTTGACTTGAATTTGTCATCTTGATTCTCCTCCAGACCCCCAGTATCTCCTCCAGCCTTTAATAGTCTTAAGAAAAAGCAAACAAATAAGTTTTCTGATTTTATAACTGTCTGATAGCTCCAAAACAGTGTCAATTGTCTTATAGCTTGACTTGAATTTGTCAACTGACTGATAGCTTGACTTGAATTTGTCAACTGTCTTATAGCTTGACTTGAATTTGTCAACTGTCTTATAGCTTGACTTGAATTTGTCAACCGACTGATAGCTTGACTTGAATTTGTCAACTAACTGATAGCTTGACTTGAATTTGTCAACTGACTGATAGCTTGACTTGATTTTGTAAACTTTATTCTCCTCCAGACCCCCAGTATCCTCTTCTCCTCCAGTAGCCTCTCCTCCACCGATACCCCCAGTATCCTCTTGAATTTTTCAACTGTCTGATAGCTTGACTTGAATTTGTCAACTGTCTTATAGCTTGACTTGAATTTGTCAACTGTCTTATAGCTTGACTTGAATTTTTCAACTGTCTGATAGCTTGACTTGAGTTTGTCAACTGTCTTATAGCTTGACTTGAATTTGTCAACTGTCTTATAGCTTGACTTGAATTTGTCAACCGACTGATAGCTTGACTTGAATTTGTCAACTAACTGATAGCTTGACTTGAATTTGTCAACTGACTGATAGCTTGACTTGATTTTGTAAACTTTATTCTCCTCCAGACCCCCAGTATCCTCTTCTCCCCCAGTAGCCTCTCCTCCACCGATACCCCCAGTATCCTCTTGAATTTGTCAACTGTCTGATAGCTTGACTTGAATTTGTCAACTGTCTTATAGCTTGACTTGAATTTGTCAACTGTCTTATAGCTTGACTTGAATTTGTCAACTGACTGATAGCTTGAGTTGAATTTGTCAACCGACTGATAGCTTGACTTGAATTTGTCAACTGACTGATAGCTTGACTTGAATTTGTCAACTGACTGATAGCTTGACTTGATTTTGTCAAACTTTATTCTCCTCCAGACCCCAGTATCCTCTTCTCCCCAAGTAGTCTCTCCTCCAACGATACCCCCAGTATCCTCTTGAATTTGTCAACTGTCTGATAGCTTCACTTGAATTTGTCAACTGTCTTATAGCTTGACTTGAATTTGTCAACCGACTGATAGCTTGACTTGAATTTGTCAACTAACTGATAGCTTGACTTGATTTTGTAAACTTTATTCTCCTCCAGACCCCCAGTATCCTCTTCTCCCCAGTAGCCTCTCCTCCACCGATACCCCCAGTATCCTCTTGAATTTGTCAACTGTCTGATAGCTTCACTTGAATTTGTCAACTGTCTTATAGCTTGACTTGAATTTGTCAACTGACTGATAGCTTGACTTGAATTTGTCAACTGTTTTATAGCTTGACTTGAATTTGTCAACTGTCTTATAGCTTGACTTGAATTTGTCAACTGTCTTATAGCTTGACTTGAATTTGTCAACTGACTGATAGTTTGACTTGAATTTGTCATCTTATTCTCCTCCAGACCCCCAGTATCCTCTTCTCCCCAAGTAGTCTTTCCTCCAACGATACCCCCAGTATCCTCTTGAATTTGTCAACTGTCTTATAGCTTGACATGAATTTGTCAACCGACTGATAGCTTGACTTGAATTTGTCAACTGTCTTATAGCTTGACTTGAATTTGTCAACTGACTGATAGCTTGACTTGAATTTGTCAACTGTCTTATAGCTTGATTTGAATTTGTCAACTAACTGATAGCTTGACTTGAATTTGTCATCTTGATTCTCCTCCAGACCCCCAGTATCTCCTCCAGCCTTTAATAGTCTTAAGAAAATGCAAATAAGTTTTCTGATTTTATAACTGTCTGATAGCTCCAAAACAGTGTCAATTGTCTTATAGCTCGACTTGAATTTGTCAACTGACTGATAGCTTGACTTGAATTTGTCAACTGTCTTATAGCTTGACTTGAATTTGTCAACTGTCTTATAGCTTGACTTTAATTTGTTAACTGTCTGATAGCTTGACTTGAATTTGTCAACTGTATTCTCCTCCAGACCCCCAGTATCCTCTTCTCCCCCAGTAGCCTCTCCTCCATCGATACCCCCAGTATCCTCTTGAATTTTTCAACTGTCTGATAGCTTGACTTGAGTTTGTCAACTGTCTTATAGCTTGACTTGAAATTGTCAACTGATAGCTTGACTTGAATTTGTCAACTGTCTTATAGCTTGACTTGAATTTGTCAACTGACTGATAGCTTGAGTTAAATTTGTCAACTGTCTTATAGCTTGACTTGAATTTGTCAACTGACTGATAGCTTGACTTGAATTTGTCAACTGACTGATAGCTTGACTTGAATCTGTCAACTTTCTTATAGCTTGACTTGAATTTGTCAACTGTCTTATAGCTTGACTTGAATTTGTCATCTGAATGATAACATCCTCTTGAATTTGTCAACTGTCTTATCGCTTGACTTGAATTTGTCTACTGACTCATAGCTTGACTTGAATTTGTCAACGGTCTTATAGCTTGACTTGAATTTGTCAACTGTCTTATAGCTTGACTTGAATTTGTCAACTGACTGATAGCTTGACTTGAATGTGTCAACCTTATTCTCCTCCAGACCAGTATCCTCTTATCCCCAAGTAGTCTCTCCTTCAACGATACCCCCAGTATCCTCTTGAATTTGTCAACTGTCTGATAGCTTGACTTGAATTTGTCAGCTGACTGATAGCTTGACTTGAATTTGTCAACTGTTGTGACAGACCCTTCTGTCAGTACTGAAAGAGTTAACTTTGTTCAGCTTTAAGAAGCTATTTTCTAAAGACAGGGTTGCTGGCATCAGCTATTGTGTACTGTAATTAAGTTTAGTGATAAACATTCACATTGTTTAATCACATCCAGAGAGCAGACGCCTAAGTGATAAGAAAGACTAAATTGTTTATCTGCTTAAGTAATGTAATTCTATTGTGGCATGTCAAAGGGCGTTTTTCCTCTATCTAATTTACAATATTCTTTCAACCCCCCATCTGGGGTCAGACCTGCATAAATACTGGGCATCTAGCCTTCAATAAATTGCATTCTGTTTTAACCTTCAATGTGGAGCCTGGTCTCATGTTTGAGGGGGGGAATTAGCTGGGTTGTGAGTTGTTGATCTCACATTCAGGGCATCTTCCATCTGGTATTAACCCTTGGTATCCTGTTGGTACCGTAACAATTGGTGGCAAGCGACGAGGATCCTTATCGCCCAGAAGAGCAACTACACATCCAGACCGAATGGGAATACCGTATGAAAGGCTAAAAAGAGCTACCCTTAAAGACCTGCTAGAACAACGGGGCCAACAAGCCAGTAACCTCAGGAAGAGGGGGATTATTACAATACTGACTAAGATGGAAGGAGTACCATGGACCGAAGGAACCAATGGGCCCAGCATATCAGACAGAACCCCCGAAGAAGCAAGCTTTGATCGGGCGGTTAAAATAAGACTGGCACATTATGGCCCCAACCTATCTGCGGAAATTATCGACCGGGTCATAGCAGCTGTGGAGGCCAACCTACTTCGCCAAAGCGGCGCTGCAGCAGCCCAAGTCACAGCAACCCCAGTGGAAAAGGGAAAAGTAAATTTTGCAGCTTTTAAAAACTTCCTGGAAACAGAAGGAGAGATTGATGGGTACCTTGCAGATTTTGAGAGGCAATGTGCACTACACAAGGTACCCGCAGAGGACTGGGTCACGATATTATCCGGAAAATTATCCGGCCGGGCCAGTGAGGCTTTTCGGGCCATTCCAGATGAGGAAGTCGGGGATTATAATACTGTAAAAGAGGCTCTGCTCTCCAGGTATGCGGTTACACCGGAGGCGGTTCAGAGACACTGTTAAATTAGCTGGTGATTCCTACGTTGAGTGGGCATGTAAGGTGCATCGCACAGCATCTTACTGGATAGCGGGGTGCCAAGCCGTATCTGGGGAAGAGGTGCTGCAGCTATTCCTGTTGGAACATTGCTTTGACAAGTTATCAGCAGGAGTTAGAGAGTGGGTTCGGGACCGTAAACCCTCCACCCTGCATGAAGCTGCTCGTCTGGCAGATGAGTATACGGATGCCCGCAAACTGGACACTACTGCCACTAAGCCCCCTTCTAGAGTGAAGTACAGACCCCCAGTCACCCCAGCAGCTGCCCGTTACCAACCCCCGGCGCACCGCTATACCCCACGGCCTCCAGCCACGAACTATCCTCAGAGAGCACGGTTCAATTCACGGGGCTACTCACAGCCTATTCGGTGCTTTGGATGTAAGCAACTTGGGCACAAAAGACCAGAGTGTCCCCTAAATGCAGCGAACCAAGCACAGTCCTGGAGAAGACCTGCCGGCAAAATCCCACATAACCCTCAGCCTGCGGCCCACTACGTAGAGGAGCAAGAATGCTGGGGCATCCTACATGAAGCAGACCCCGTGCAAGCTGCCCACCGGAATAACCAGCAACTGGTTAAAGTGAATGGGAAGGAGGTCAGTGGTCTACGGGATACTGGTGCTACCATGACCTTGCTTCAAAAGAATTTGGTGTCTGAGAAACAGCACACTGGAGACACTGTGGCTGTGAGGGTAGCAGGGGGCGCTGTGTTCCGCCTACCTGTTGCCCGGGTACATTTGGATTGGGGAGGGGGCGCTAGACCTGTGAATGTGGGGGTCAAGAAGGACTTACCAGCTGATGTTCTCCTTGGAAATAACTTGGCCCCCCTTGTTTCTGCCTATGCTCCCATTGGTCCCACCGATGTTAACCCTGTGACTACCCGTGCCCAGATCCGTGCAGCAGAGACTGACCCACCTGCTGCTAAGCCCCAGGATGCTGAGCTCAGTAAATCTCTATCCGCTATTGATTTGTGGAGGTCCCGTTACAATGCGCTGATGAAGGAGAAGAGCCAAGTAGAGGATGAAATGGTCACGATAAACAATCACGTAACAGTGCTAGCGGGAGAGAAGAGGAGCGCAGAGGAAAAAGCACGTTTAGAACGTGAATCTCTGCTAGACAAGCTGCACCGACAGATTGCAGAAAACACCAGCTTGAGAGTGGAACATGAAACATTAAAGACAAACTTAGTGACACTGGAGGAGAAGCTGACGCTGGCTCATAGTGAGGTGCAGCAACTCAAGGGCACCCTATGTCAGTATGAAGGGATTGTGGATACCTATAAAGAGCAGGTACAAAAACCACGTAAAGAAGCCGATGATATTTTGAAGGACTGTTTAGCCCTAGTCGGGGCACTGAAGAGGTTGAATCCTTATTTATACGGGCAGGAATTCTCTCTCATAACGGGAATACAGATGGATTGCCCTGGCAAACTGACATGCCTACCACCTTCTAGTCCGGTCATCCCCAGGTTGACCCGCCAAAGGGTCAAGCCGGGTCTGCCGGAGTGTTCCACAAGGGGGGAGCTATGTGACAGACCCTTCTGTCAGTACTGAAAGAGTTAACTTTGTTCAGCTTTAAGAAGCTATTTTCTAAAGACAGGGTTGCTGGCATCAGCTATTGTGTACTGTAATTAAGTTTAGTGATAAACATTCACATTGTTTAATCACATCCAGAGAGCAGACGCCTAAGTGATAAGAAAGACTAAATTGTTTATCTGCTTAAGTAATGTAATTCTATTGTGGCATGTCAAAGGGCGTTTTCCCTCTATCTAATGTACAATATTCTTTCAACCCCCCATCTGGGGTCAGACCTGCACAAATACTGGGCATCTAGCCTTCAATAAATTGCATTCTGTTTTAACCTTCAATGTGGAGCCTGGTCTCATGTTTGAGGGGGGGAATTAGCTGGGTTGTGAGTTGTTGATCTCACATTCAGGGCATCTTCCATCTGGTATTAACCCTTGGTATCCTGTTGGTACCGTAACAACTGTCTTATAGCTTGACTTGAATTTGTCAACTGACTGATAGCTTGACTTGAATTTGTCAACTGTCTTATAGCTTGATTTGAATTTGTCAACTGACAGCTTGACTTGAATTTATCTTTATTCTCCTCCAGACCCCCAGTATCTCCTCCAGCCTTTAATAGTCTTAAGAAAATGCAAACAAATAAGTGGCTGATTTTGTAACTGTCTGATAGCTCCAAAACAGTGTCAACTGTTTTATGGCTTGATTTGAATTTGTCAACTGACTGATAGCTTGACTTGAATTTGTCAACTGTCTTATAGCTTGATTTGAATTTGTCAACTGTCTTATAGCTTGACTTGAATTTGTCAACTGTCTTATAGCTTGACTTGAATTGTTCAACTGACTGATAGCTTGACTTGAATTTGTCAACTGTCTTATAGCTTGACTTGAATTTGTCAACTGACCCATAGCTTGACTTGAATTTGTCAACTGTCTTATAGCTTGACTTTAATTTGTCAACTGACTGATAGCTTGACTTGAATTTGTCAACCTTATTCTCCTCCAGACCCCCAGTATCCTCTTCTCCCCAAGTAGTCTCTCCTCCAACGATAACCCCAGTATCCTCCTTGAATTTGTCAACTGTTTGATAGCTTGACTTTAATTTGTCAACTGTCTTATAGCTTGGCTTGAATTTGTCAACTGGCTGATAGCTTGACTTGAATTTGTCAACTGACTGATAGCTTGACTTGAATTTGTCAACTGATAGCTTGACTTGAATTTGTCAACTAACTCATAGCTTGACTTGAATTTGTCAACTGTCTTATAGCTTGATTTGAATTTGTCAACTGTCTTATAGCTTGATTTGAATTTGTCAACTGACTGATAGCTTGACTTGAATTTGTCAACTGTCTTATAGCTTGACTTGAATTTGTCAACTGACTGATAGCTTGACTTGAATTTGTCAACTGTCTTATAGCTTGACTTGAATTTGTCAACTGACTGATAGCTTGACTTGAATTTGTTGACTGATAGCTTGACTTGAATTTGTCAACTGACTCATAGCTTGACTTGAATTTGTCAACTGACTGATAGCTTGACTTGAATTTGTCAACTGTCTTATAGCGGGACTTGAATTTGTCAACTGTCTTATAGCTTGACTTGAATTTGTTAACTGTCTTATAGCTTGACTTGAATTTGTCAACTGACTCATAGCTTGACTTGAATTTGTCAACTGTCTTATAGCTTGACTTGAATTTGTCAACTGTCTTATAGCTTGGCTTGAATTTGTCAACTGACTGATAGCTTGACTTGAATTTGTCAACTGACTGATAGCTTGACTTGAATTTGTCAACCTTATTCTCCTCCAGACCCCCAGTATCCTCTTCTCCCCAAGTAGTCTCTCCTCCACCAATACCCCCAGTATCCTCTTGAATTTGTCAACTGTCTGATAGCTTGATTTGAATTTGTTAACTGTCTTATAGCTTGACTTGAATTTGTCAACTGACTCATAGCTTCACTTGAATTTGTCAACTGTCTTATAGCTTAACTTTAATTTGTCAACTGACTGATAGCTTGACTTGAATTTGTCAACCTTATTCTCCTCCAGACCCCCAGTATCCTCTTCTCCCCAAGTAGTCTCTCCTCCACCGATACCCCCAGTATCCTCTTGAATTTGCCAACTGTCTGATAGCTTGACTTGAATTTGTCAACTGACTGATAGCTTGACTTGAATTTGTCAACTGTCTTATAGCTTGATTTGAATTTGTCAACTGACTGATAGCTTGACTTGAATTTGTCATCTTTATTCTCCTCCAGACCCCCAGTATCTCCTCCAGCCTTTAATAGTCTTAAGAAAATGCAAACAAATAAGTGGCTGATTTTATAACTGTCTGATAGCTCCAAAACAGTGTCAACTGTCTTGTGGCTTGACTTGAATTTGTCAACTGACTGATAGCTTGACTTGAATTTATCAACTGTCTTATAGCTTGATTTGAATTTGTCAACTGACTGATAGCTTGACTTGAATTTGTCAACTGTCTTATAGCTTGATTTGAATTTGTCAACTGACTGATAGCTTGACTTGAATTTATTTGTCAACTGTCTTATAGCTTGACTTGAATTTGTCAACTGTCTTATAGCTTGACTTGAATTTGTCAACTGACTCATAGCTTGACTTGAATTTGTGAACTGTCTTATAGCTTAAAGGGACACTGTACCCAAAAAATTTCTTTCGTGATTCAGATTGAGCATGAAATTTTAAGCAACTTTCTAATTTACTCCTATTATCAAATTTTCTTCTTTCTCTTGGTATCTTTATTTGAAATGCAAGAATGTAAGTTTAGATGCCGGCCCATTTTTGGTGAACAACCTGGGTTGTCCTTGCTGATTGGTGGATAAATTCATCCACCAATAAAAAAGTGCTGTCCAGAGTACTAAAACCAAAAAAAAGCTTAGATGCCTTCTTTTTCAAATAATGATAGCAAGAGAACGAAGAAAAATTGATAATAGGAGTAAATTAGAAAGTTGCTTAAAATTGCATGCTCTTTCTGAATTACAAAATACATTTTTTGGGTACAGTGTCCCTTTAACTTTAATTTGTCAACTGACTGATAGCTTGACTTGAATTTGTCAACCTTATTCTCCTCCAGACCCCCAGTATCCTCTTCTCCCCAAGTAGTCTCTCCTCCACCGATACCCCCAGTATCCTCTTGAATTTGTCAACTGACTGATAGCTTGACTTGAATTTGGCAACTGTCTTATAGCTTGATTTGAATTTGTCAACTGACTGATTGCTTGACTTGAATTTGTCATCTTTATTCTCCTCCAGACCCCCAGTATCTCCTCCAGCCTTGAATAGTCTTAAGAAAATGCAAACAAATAAGTGGCTGATTTTATAACTGTCTGATAGCTCCAAAACAGTGTCAACTGTCTTATGGCTTGACTTGAATTTGTCAACTGACTGATAGCTTGACTTGAATTTATCAACTGTCTTATAGCTTGATTTGAATTTGTCAACTGACTGATAGCTTGACTTGAATTTGTCAACTGTCTTATAGCTTGATTTGAATTTGTCAACTGACTGATAGCTTGACTTGAATTTGTCAACTGTCTTATAGCTTGACTTGAATTTGTCAACTGTCTTATAGCTTGACTTGAATTTGTTAACTGTCTTATAGCTTGATTTGAATTTGTCAACTGACTGATAGCTTGACTTGAATTTGTCAACTGTCTTATAGCTTGACTTGAATGTGTCAACTGTCTTATAGCTTGATTTGAATTTGTCAACTGATAGCTTGACTTGAATTTGTCAACTGTCTTATAGCTTGACTTGAATTTGTCAACTCTTATAGCTTGACTTGAATTTGTCAACTGATAGCTTGACTTGAATTTGTCAACTGTCTTATAGCTTGACTTTAATTTGTCAACTGTCTTATAGCTTAACTTTAATTTGTCAACTGTCTTATAGCTTGACTTGAATTTGTTAACTGTCTTATAGCTTGACTTGAATTTGTCAACTGACTCATAGCTTGACTTGAATTTGTCAACTGTCTTATAGCTTGACTTGAATTTGTCAACTGTCTTATAGCTTGACTTGAATTTGTCAACCTTATTCTCCTCCAGACCCCAGTATCCTCTTCTCCCCAAGTAGTCTCTCCTCCACCGATACCCCCAGTATCCTCTTGAATTTATCAACTGTCTGATAGCTTGACTTGAATTTGTCAGCTGTCTTATAGCTTGGCTTGAATTTGTCAACTGACTGATAGCTTGACTTGAATTTGTCAACTGACTGATAGCTTGACTTGAATTTGTCAACTGACTGATAGCTTGACTTGAATTTGTCAACCTTATTCTCCTCCAGACCCCCAGTATCCTCTTCTCCCCAAGTAGTCTCTCCTCCACCAATACCCCCAGTATCCTCTTGAATTTGTCAACTGTCTGATAGCTTGATTTGAATTTGTTAACTGTCTTATAGCTTGACTTGAATTTGTCAACTGACTCATAGCTTGACTTGAATTTGTCAACTGTCTTATAGCTTGATTTGAATTTGTCAACTGACTGATAGCTTGACTTGAATTTGTCATCTTTATTCTCCTCCAGACCCCCAGTATCTCCTCCAGCCTTTAATAGTCTTAAGAAAATGCAAACAAATAAGTGGCTGATTTTATAACTGTCTGATAGCTCCAAAACAGTGTCAACTGTCTTGTGGCTTGACTTGAATTTGTCAACTGACTGATAGCTTGACTTGAATTTATCAACTGTCTTATAGCTTGATTTGAATTTGTCAACTGACTGATAGCTTTACTTGAATTTGTCAACTGTCTTATAGCTTGATTTGAATTTGTCAACTGACTGATAGCTTGACTTGAATTTGTCAACTGTCTTATAGCTTGACTTGAATTTGTCAACTGTCTTATAGCTTGACTTGAATTTGTCAACTGACTCATAGCTTGACTTGAATTTGTGAACTGTCTTATAGCTTAACTTTAATTTGTCAACTGACTGATAGCTTGACTTGAATTTGTCAACCTTATTCTCCTTCAGACCCCCAGTATCCTCTTCTCCCCAAGTAGTCTCTCCTCCACCGATACCCCCAGTATCCTCTTGAATTTGTCAACTGTCTGATAGCTTGACTTGAATTTGTCAACTGTCTGATAGCTTGACTTGAATTTGTCAACTGACTGATTGCTTGACTTGAATTTGTCATCTTTATTTTCCTCCAGACCCCCAGTATCTCCTCCAGCCTTTAATAGTCTTAAGAAAATGCAAACAAATAAGTGGCTGATTTTATAACTGTCTGATAGCTCCAAAACAGTGTCAACTGTCTTATGGCTTGACTTGAATTTGTCAACTGACTGATAGCTTGACTTGAATTTATCAACTGTCTTATAGCTTGATTTGAATTTGTCAACTGACTGATAGCTTGACTTGAATTTGTCAACTGTCTTATAGCTTGATTTGAATTTGTCAACTGACTGATAGCTTGACTTGAATTTGTCAACTGTCTTATAGCTTGACTTGAATTTGTCAACTGTCTTATAGCTTGACTTGAATTTGTCAACTGTCTTATAGCTTGACTTGAATTTGTTAACTGTCTTATAGCTTGATTTGAATTTGTCAACTGACTGATAGCTTGACTTGAATTTGTCAACTGTCTTATAGCTTGACTTGAATTTGTCAACTGTCTTATAGCTTGATTTGAATTTGTCAACTGATAGTTTGACTTGAATTTGTCAACTGTCTTATAGCTTGACTTGAATTTGTCAACTCTTATAGCTTGACTTGAATTTGTCAACTGACTGGTAGCTTGACTTGAATTTGTCAACTGTCTTATAGCTTAACTTTAATTTGTCAACTGTCTTATAGCTTGACTTGAATTTGTTAACTGTCTTATAGCTTGACTTGAATTTGTCAACTGACTCATAGCTTGACTTGAATTTGTCAACTTTCTTATAGCTTGACTTGAATTTGTCAACTGTCTTATAGCTTGACTTGAATTTGTCAACCTTATTCTCCTCCAGACCCCCAGTATCCTCTTCTCCCCAAGTAGTCTCTCCTCCACCGATACCCCCAGTATCCTCTTGAATTTATCAACTGTCTGATAGCTTGACTTGAATTTGTCAGCTGTCTTGTAGCTTGGCTTGAATTTGTCAACTGACTGATAGCTTGACTTGAATTTGTCAACTGACTGATAGCTTGACTTGAATTTGTCAACCTTATTCTCCTTCAGACCCCCAGTATCCTCTTCTCCCCAAGTAGTCTCTCCTCCACCGATACCCCCAGTATCCTCTTGAATTTGCCAACTGTCTGATAGCTTGACTTGAATTTGTCAACTGACTGATAGCTTGACTTGAATTTGTCAACTGTCTTATAGCTTGATTTGAATTTTTCAACTGACTGATAGCTTGACTTGAATTTGTCATCTTTATTCTCCTCCAGACCCCCAGTATCTCCTCCAGCCTTTAATAGTCTTAAGAAAATGCAAACAAATATAACTGTCTGATAGCTCCAAAACAGTGTCAACTGTCTTGTGGCTTGACTTGAATTTGTCAACTGACTGATAGCTTGACTTGAATTTATCAACTGTCTTATAGCTTGATTTGAATTTGTCAACTGACTGATAGCTTGACTTGAATTTGTCAACTGTCTTATAGCTTGATTTGAATTTGTCAACTGACTGATAGCTTGACTTGAATTTGTCAACTGTCTTATAGCTTGACTTGAATTTGTCAACTGACTCATAGCTTGACTTGAATTTGTCAACTGTTTTATAGCTTAACTTTAATTTGTCAACTGACTGATAGCTTGACTTGAATTTGTCAACCTTATTCTCCTCCAGACCCCCAGTATCCTCTTCTCCCCAAGTAGTCTCTCCTCCACCGATACCCCCAGTATCCTCTTGAATTTGTCAACTGTCTGATAGCTTGACTTGAATTTGTCAACTGACTGATAGCTTGACTTGAATTTGTCAACTGTCTTATAGCTTGATTTGAATTTGTCAACTGACTGATTGCTTGACTTGAATTTGTCATCTTTATTCTCCTCCAGACCCCCAGTATCTCCTCCAGCCTTTAATAGTCTTAAGAAAATGCAAACAAATAAGTGGCTGATTTTATAACTGTCTGATAGCTCCAAAACAGTGTCAACTGTCTTGTGGCTTGACTTGAATTTGTCAACTGACTGATAGCTTGACTTGAATTTATGAACTGTCTTATAGCTTGATTTGAATTTGTCAACTGACTGATAGCTTGACTTGAATTTGTCAACTGTCTTATAGCTTGATTTGAATTTGTCAACTGATAGCTTGACTTGAATTTGTCAACTGTCTTATAGCTTGACTTGAATTTGTCAACTGTCTTATAGCTTGACTTGAATTTGTTAACTGTCTTATAGCTTGATTTGAATTTGTCAACTGACTGATAGTTTGACTTGAATCTGTCAACTGTCTTATAGCTTGACTTGAATTTGTCAACTGTCTTATAGCTTGATTTGAATTTGTCAACTGACTGATAGCTTGACTTGAATTTGTCAACTGTCTTATAGCTTGATTTGAATTTGTCAACTGATAGCTTGACTTGAATTTGTCAACTGTCTTATAGCTTGACTTGAATTTGTCAACTCTTATAGCTTGACTTGAATTTGTCAACTGACTGATAGCTTGACTTGAATTTGTTAACTGTCTTATAGCTTGACTTGAATTTGTCAACTGACTGATAGCTTGACTTGAATTTGTCAACTGTCTTATAGCTTGACTTGAATTTGTCAACTGACTGATAGCTTGACTTGAATTTGTCAACTGTCTTATAGCTTGACTTGAATTTGTCAACTGACTGATAGCTTGACTTGAATTTCTCAACCTTATTCTCCTCCAGACCCCCAGTATCCTCTTCTCCCCAAGTAGCCTCTCCTCCACCGATACCCCCAGTAGGGTTGCCACCTGTCCCTTAAAATACAGAACACTTATAAGTTACACATGCTGCAGGGTGTGCAGGGAGGAATATGAATAGTGCTGTCCAGAAACACAATACATGTTCCTCCCTGCACACCCTGCAGCATGTGTAACTCATAAGTGTCCAGGAAAACATGGCTGAGGTGGCAACCCTAACCCCCAGTATCCTCTTGAATTTGTCAACTGATAGCTTGACTTGAATTTGTCAACTGTCTTATAGCTTGACTTGAATTTGTCAACTGTCTTATAGCTTGACTTGAATTTGTTAACTGTCTTATAGCTTGATTTGAATTTGTCAACTGACTGATAGTTTGACTTGAATCTGTCAACTGTCTTATAGCTTGACTTGAATTTGTCAACTGTCTTATAGCTTGATTTGAATTTGTCAACTGACTGATAGCTTGACTTGAATTTGTCAACTGTCTTATAGCTTGATTTGAATTTGTCAACTGATAGCTTGACTTGAATTTGTCAACTGTCTTATAGCTTGACTTGAATTTGTCAACTGATAGCTTGACTTGAATTTGTCAACTGTCTTATAGCTTGACTTGAATTTGTCAACTCTTATAGCTTGACTTGAATTTGTCAACTGACTGATAGCTTGACTTGAATTTGTCAACTGTCTTATAGCTTGACTTGAATTTGTCAACTGACTGATAGGTTGACTTGAATTTGTCAACTGACTGATAGCTTGACTTGAATTTCTCAACCTTATTCTCCTCCAGACCCCCAGTATCCTCTTCTCCCCAAGTAGCCTCTCCTCCACCGATACCCCCAGTAGGGTTGCCACCTGTCCCTTAAAATACAGAACACTTATGAGTTACACATGCTGCAGGGTGTGCAGGGAGGAATATGAATAGTGCTGTCCAGAAACACAATACATGTTCCTCCCTGCACACCCTGCAGCATGTGTAACTCATAAGTGTCCAGGAAAACATGGCTGAGGTGGCAACCCTAACCCCCAGTATCCTCTTGAATTTGTCAACTGACTGAGAGCTTGACTTGAATTTGTCAACCTTATTCTCCCTATTTATAGGGCGCTACATTCTGGGTATACTCAGGTATCACACATGTAGGGGCCACTGGGGTCTGGGGGAGATGGTTCCGCGCTATAATATAAGCTTCTGTACTGACCCCGCTCTATAAAGGGTTAAACACACAGCAGATATTTAGTTACTTATCGGAACATGCACTGTGTTTAACCCTTTGTAGAGCGGGGTCGATACTAAACCATTATTTGCTCTAACGGATCGTAGTAAGTACCGGTGTTCTAGTAAGAGGCCGCACTTTGTAGTTTGTAAAAGAGCGAAACATGTCGCTTCCTGTGACGTAACATCAGCTGTTTCACCCATTTTTGGAGCTAATGCGCATGCGTGCCTCAGCGATGGGCCGCACGAGAGTTCCTATAGCTTCCTGTTTCCTGGAACGTCATCAGTCTGCGCGTCTCACACGTGGTCGGTTGTAGTGTGGTGTCCTGTGTAAGAGCGAGGATCAGTAAGTGCTTATTAATCGCGAGTCATGGTGCTACACTCGGCTCTCTGTACCTTATTCTCCTCCAGACCCCCAGTATCCTCTCCTCCCCCAGTATCCTCTCCTCCACTAATACCCCCAGTATTCTCTCCTCCAACAATACCTCCAGTATCCCCTCCTCCCCCAATACCCCCAGTATCCTCTCCTCCACTAATACCCCCAGTATTCTCTCCTCCAACAATACCTCCAGTATCCCCTCCTCCCCCAATACCCCCAGTATCCTCTCCTCCCCCAATACCCCCAGTATCCTCTCCTCCACTAATACCCCCAGTATCCTCTCCTCCACTAATACCCCCAGTATCCTCTCCTCCACTAATACCCCCAGTATCCTCTCCTCCACTAATACCCCCAGTATTCTCTCCTCCAACAATACCCCCAGTATTCTCTCCTCCAACAATACCTCCAGTATCCCCTCCTCCCCCAATACCCCCAGTATCCCCTCCTCCCCCAATACCCCCAGTATCCTCTCCTCCCCCAATACCCCCAGTATCCTCTCCTCCACTAATACCCCCAGTATCCTCTCCTCCACTAATACCCCCAGTATTCTCTCCTCCAACAATACCCCCAGTATTCTCTCCTCCAACAATACCTCCAGTATCCCCTCCTCCCCCAATACCCCCAGTATCCTCTCCTCCACTAATACCTCCAGTATCCCCTCCTCCCCCAATACCCCCAGTATCCTCTCCTCCACTAATACCCCCAGTATTCTCTCCTCCAACAATACCTCCAGTATCCCCTCCTCCCCCAATACCCCCAGTATCCTCTCCTCCACTAATACCCCCAGTATTCTCTCCTCCAACAATACCTCCAGTATCCCCTCCTCCCCCAATACCCCCAATATCCTCTCCTCCCCCAATACCCCCAGTATCCTCTCCTCCACTAATACCCCCAGTATCCTCTCCTCCACTAATACCCCCAGTATTCTCTCCTCCAACAATACCTTCAGTATCCCCTCCTCCCCCAATACCCCCAGTATTCTCTCCTCCAACAATACCTCCAGTATCCCCTCCTCCCCCAATACCCCCAGTATCCCCTCCTCCAACAATACCCCCAGTATCCTCTCCTCCAACAATACCTCCAGTATCCCCTCCTCCCCCAGTATCCCCCGATACCCCCAGTATCCCCCCGATACCCCCAGTATCCCCCCGATACCCCCAGTATCCCCCCGATACCCCCAGTATCCCCCCGATACCCCCAGTATCCCCCCGATACCCCCAGTATCCCCCCGATACCCCCAGTATCCCCCCGATACCCCCACTATCCCCCCGATACCCCCACTATCCCCCCGATACCCCCACTATCCTCTCCTCCCCCCGATACCCCCACTATCCTCTCCTCCCCCCGATACCCCCACTATCCTCTCCTCCCCCAGTATCCCCTCCTCCCCCGATACCCCCAGTATCCCCTCCTCCCCCGATACCCCCAGAATCCCCTCCTCCCCCGATACCCCCAGTATCCCCTCCTCCCCCGATACCCCCAGAATCCCCTCCTCCCCCGATACCCCCAGAATCCCCTCCTCCCCCGATACCCCCAGTATCCCCTCCTCCCCCGATACCCCCAGAATCCCCTCTTCCCTCCCGATATCCTCTCTTCCCCCCCCGATACCCCCAGTATCCTCTCTTCCCCCCCCCGATACCCCCAGTATCCTCTCTTCCCCCCCCCCGATACCCCCAGTATCCTCTCTTCCCCCCGATACCCCCCTCCCCTCGTTAATATAACATTACAATGGTAAAATAAGCGTATTCTGCAGACACAGTCAGGGTTAGACAGATTTCTTAAAAATCTAGGAGCCAGACCATAAATTAGGACCTGGAAACTATTGGCCATCGTTATGATCTATATAACACTATAAAAGTTGGATTTATATTTCACAACTGTTAGGGCCTAAAAAGGATCCAGCGTGACCAAGCTACATTTTAGGTGTGGTTTGTGGAGGCCAGCCCAGGGGAAGGCACCAGAGGTTCCCTGGCACATGGGTTTGTTGAGCCCTGTACAGTCATATGTAACGCCTAAGAAGAGTATGTGAAATTTGATTTCTAAACAAATCCATGGTGTATATTATGTTAAAGCTATTACCCCTATTATACAAAAGGAAACCACACGCCCCAACTCTGAAGAAGCTCACAATTTCTCCTGTACCTTCATCTTTCTTGGCTACAATTAATGAATTAATGTCATTCTCTCACAGGAGCATCATGGGTAGAAAGTTGGACCCTTTACGGAAGGTTCCTCGGGGACCTGGACGTAAATCCAGAAAGCAGCGCGGAGCTGAGAGTGAGCTAGGCAAGATTCTGTGTGAGGGTAAGTTTTACCTAACTCGCTGTGCCGCCTTGTGCCCCTCCTCTTGCGCATGAAGTCGCTGTGCTGTCTTGTGCCCCCTTTGTGATTACCCTGTATCTAAGCCTCTGCAGACTGCCCCTTATCTCAGTTATATTAATATACTTTTTACCTCTGTGATTAACTTGTATCTAAGCCTCTGCAGACTGCTCCTTATCTCAGTTATATTAATATACTTTTTACCTCTGTGATTACCTTGTATCTAAGCCTCTGCAGACTGCCCCTTATCTCAGTTATATTAATATACTTTTTACCTCTGTGATTACCCTGTATCTAACCCTCTGCAGACTGCTCCTTATATCAGTTATATTAATACACTTTTACCTCTATGATTACCTTGTATCTAAGCCTCTGCAGACTGCCCCTTATCTCAGTTATATTAATATACTTTTTACCTCTGTGATTAACTTGTATCTAAGCCTCTGCAGACTGCTCCTTATCTCAGTTATATTAATATACTTTTTACCTCTGTGATTACCTTGTATCTAAGCCTCTGCAGACTGCCCCTTATCTCAGTTATATTAATATACTTTTTACCTCTGTGATTACCCTGTATCTAAGCCTCTGCAGACTGCCCCTTATCTCAGTTATATTAATATACTTTTTACCTCTGTGATTACCCTGTATCTAAGCCTCTGCAGACTGCACCTTATCTCAGTTATATTAATACACTTTTTACCTCTGTGATTACCCTGTATCTAAGCCTCTGCAGACTGCCCCTTATCTCAGATATAATAATATACTTTTTACCTCTGTGATTACCCTGTATCTAAGCCTCTGCAGACTGTTCCTTATCTCAGTTATATTAATGTACTTTTTACCTCTGGGATTACCCTGTATCTAAGCCTCTGCAGACTGCACCTTATCTCAGTTATATTAATACACTTTTTACCTCTGTGATTACCTTGTATCTAAGCCTCTGCAGACTGCTCCTTATCTCAGTTATATTAATATACTTTTTACCCCTGTGATTACTGTGTATCTAAGCCTCTGCAGACTGCCCCTTATCTCAGTTATATTAATATACTTTTTACCTCTGGGATTACCCTATATCTAACCCTCTGCAGACTGCCCCTTATCTCAGTTATATTAATATACTTTTTACCTCTGTGATTACCCTGTATCTAAGCCTCTGCAGACTGTTCCTTATCTCAGTTATATTAATATACTTTTTACCTCTGTGATTACCCTGTATCTAAGCCTCTGCAGACTGCCCCTTATCTCAGTTATATTAATATACTTTTTACCCGTGATTAACTTGTATCTAAGCATTTTCTGACAGCCCCCTGATCACATGACATTTTATTTATTATCTATTGACTTTCATTTTAGCCAATTACTGCAGTGTCTGCCACAATCCACGGGTGTGATCACAATGTTATCTATATGGTTTTACATGAACTAGCTATCCCCTTATGGGAAAATCAAATAAAAAAGCATGTGATAAGAGGCGGCCTTCAAGGGCTTAGAAATCATATGAGCCTTCCTAGGTTTAGCTTTCAACTAAGAATACCAAGAGAACAAAGCAAAATTGGCGATAAAAGTAAATTGGAAAGTTGTTTAAAATTACATGCCCTATTTGAAACATGAATTTTTTTTTGGGATTTGACTGTCCCTTTAAAGGGATATTATACACCCCCCAAAAAATATGGGCTATTTAAATAAAGCATTCAAAGAAGATAAAGTTTGTAATTGACGTGTATTAGCAATTTTGTTGCTAAATCTCCTAAAAATGATGGTAAAGTTTGTAATCCTCTCAGTGCATAGGAATACGTACGTAATATCCACTAGCTTCACAGCAAGCCTTTTTCCCCTCACTCCCTATCTAGTGTCCTTACGGCCAGCCCCCATGCTGGGGCTCTCTGTGTAATTGATAATGCATGTAAATTAAAAGTCAAGTCAAGAATACTTTATTAGCGTGACATTATTACATGTGTTGCCAAAATAATATGTTGCAATAAAACAATAACAATTTATAAAGTAGGAGTATAGTGGGTAAATATGATAGTTCATATAATCTGATTGGGGGTTCTGGTCATGTGACAGTCTGCTACATATTTTGCTACTATCCTTGTAGCTTTGTTGTTTTCTCCTAAGAGTACGCATAGTCTTTCTTGTTCCGACATCTGTGGGAAGTCTGTTATTTCTTTCAGTATTTTTGGGAAGTATTTATCCCTTAAGGGTTTGTATCTTGTACAGTACAAGAGGAAGTGCGCTTCAGTCTCTATGTCCCCACTGTCACACTGTGCACATTGTCTGGCTGCCCTGGGTCTCCATTGTGCCTGATATCTGCCAGTCTCTATTTCCAGCTGGTGGTCAGAGATTCTGTATTTAGTGAGTATCTGTCTGTGCTTTGGGTTGGTGACACTTGTGAGATACTCAGCTAGTTTGTACTCTCTCTGTAGAGACCTGTAACACACCCTCTTGTTCTGTTACCCAGTCTGTACCTCCCAGTGCTCAGTGTACCTCTCCTTCAGAGCTGTATGTAAGGTGTTTAGTGACACATGTGAGATACTCAGCTAGTCTGTACTCTCTCTGTAGTGACCTGTAACACTCCCTCTTGTTCTGTTACCCAGTCTGTACCTCCCAGTGCCCAGTGTACCTCTCCTTCAGAGCTGTGTGTAAGGTGTTTAGTGACACATGTGAGATACTCAGCTAGTCTGTACTCTCTATTTAGTGACCTGTAACACTCCCTCTTGTTCTGTTACCCAGTCTGTACCTCCCAGTGCCCAGTGTACCTCTCCTTCAGAGCTGTGTGTAAGGTGTTTAGTGACACATGTGAGATACTCAGCTGGTCTGTACTCTCTCTGTAGTGACCTGTAACACTCCCTCTTGTTCTGTTACCCAGTCTGTACCTCCCAGTGCCCAGTGTACCTCTCCTTCAGAGCTGTGTGTAAGGTGTTTAGTGACACATGTGAGATACTCAGCTAGTCTGTACTCTCTGTAGTGACCTGTAACACTCCCTCTGTTCTGTTACCCAGTCTGTACCTTCCCAGTGCCCAGTGTACCTCTCCTTCAGAGCTGTGTGTAAGGTGTTTAGTGACACTTGTGAGATACTCAGCTAGTCTGTACTCTCTCTGTAGTGACCTGTAAACACTCCCTCTTGTTCTGTTACCCAGTCTGTACCTTCCCAGTGCCCAGTGTACCTCTCCTTCAGAGCTGTGTGTAAGGTGTTTAGTGACACATGTGAGATACTCAGCTAGTCTGTACTCTCTCTGTAGTGACCTGTAACACTCCCTCTTGTTCTGTTACCCAGTCTGTACCTCCCAGTGCCCAGTGTACCTCTCCTTCAGAGCTGTGTGTAAGGTGTTTAGTGACACATGTGAGATACTCAGCTAGTCTGTACTCTCTCTGTAGTGACCTGTAACACTCCCTCTTGTTCTGTTACCCAGTCTGTACCTCCCAGTGCCCAGTGTACCTCTCCTTCAGAGCTGTGTGTAAGGTGTTTAGTGACACATGTGAGATACTCAGCTAGTCTGTACTCTCTCTGTAGTGACCTGTAACACTCCCTCTTGTTCTGTTACCCAGTCTGTACCTCCCAGTGCCCAGTGTACCTCTCCTTCAGAGCTGTGTGTAAGGTGTTTAGTGACACATGTGAGATACTCACTAGTCTGTACTCTCTCTGTAGTGACCTGTAACACTCCCTCTTTGTTCTGTTACCCAGTCTGTACCTCCCAGTGCCCAGTGTACCTCTCCTTCAGAGCTTGTGTGTAAGGTGTTTAGTGACACATGTGAGATACTCAGCTAGTCTGTACTCTTCTGTAGTGACCTGTAACACTCCCTCTTGTTCTGTTACCCAGTCTGTACCTCCCAGTGCCCAGTGTACCTCTCCTTCAGAGCTGTTTGTAAGGTGTTTAGTGACCATGTGAGATACTCAGCTAGTCTGTACTCTCTGTAGTGACCTGTAACACTCCCTCTTGTTCTGTTACCCAGTCTGTACCTCCCAGTGCCCAGTGTACCTCTCCTTCCGAGCTGTTTGTAAGGGGTTTAGTGACACATGTGAGATACTCAGCTAGTCTGTACTCTCTCTGTAGTGACCTGTAACACTCCCTCTTGTTCTGTTACCCAGTCTGTACCTCCCAGTGCCCAGTGTACCTCTCCTTCAGAGCTGTGTGTAAGGTGTTTAGTGACACATGTGAGATACTCAGCTAGTCTGTACTCTCTCTGTAGTGACCTGTAACACTCCCTCTTGTTCTGTTACCCAGTCTGTACCTCCCAGTGCCCAGTGTACCTCTCCTTCAGAGCTGTGTGTAAGGTGTTTAGTGACACTTGTGAGATACTCAGCTAGTCTGTACTCTCTCTGTAGTGACCTGTAACACTCCCTCTTGTTCTGTTACCCAGTCTGTACCTCCAGTGCCCAGTGTACCTCTCCTTCAGAGCTGTGTGTAAGGTGTTTAGTGACACATGTGAGATACTCAGCTAGTCTGTACTCTCTCTGTAGTGACCTGTAACACTCCCTCTTGTTCTGTTACCCAGTCTGTACCTCCCAGTGCCCAGTGTACCTCTCCTTCAGAGCTGTGTGTAAGGTGTTTAGTGACACATGTGAGATACTCAGCTAGTCTGTACTCTCTCTGTAGTGACCTGTAACACTCCCTCTTGTTCTGTTACCCAGTCTGTACCTCCCAGTGCCCAGTGTACCTCTCCTTCAGAGCTGTGTGTAAGGTGTTTAGTGACACATGTGAGATACTCAGCTAGTCTGTACTCTCTCTGTAGTGACCTGTAACACTCCCTCTTGTTCTGTTACCCAGTCTGTACCTCCCAGTGCCCAGTGTACCTCTCCTTCAGAGCTGTGTGTAAAGGTGTTTAGTGACACATGTGAGATACTCAGCTAGTCTGTACTCTCTGTAGTGACCTGTAACACTCCCTCTTGTTCTGTTACGATCTCTGTACCTCCCAGTGCCCAGTGTACCTCTCCTTCAGAGCTGTGTGTAAGGTGTTTAGTGACACATGTGAGATACTCAGCTAGTCTGTACTCTCTCTGTAGTGACCTGTAACACTCCCTCTTGTTCTGTTACCCAGTCTGTACCTCCCAGTGCTCAGTGTACCTCTCCTTCAGAGCTGTGTGTAAGGTGTTTAGTGACACATGTGAGATACTCAGCTAGTCTGTACTCTCTCTGTAGTGACCTGTAACACTCCCTCTTGTTCTGTTACCCAGTCTGTACCTCCCAGTGCCCAGTGTACCTCTTCCTTCAGAGCTGTGTGTAAGGTGTTTAGTGACACATGTGAGATACTCAGCTAGTCTGTACTCTCTCTGTAGTGACCTGTAACACCTCCCTCTTGTTCTGTTACCCAGTCTGTACCTCCCAGTGCCCAGTGTACCTCTCCTTCAGAGCTGTGTGTAAGGTGTTTTAGTGACACATGTGAGATACTCAGCTAGTCTGTACTCTCTCTGTAGTGACCTGTAACCTCTCCCTCTTGTTCTGTAGACCTCAGTCTGTACCTCCCAGTGCCCCAGTGTACCTCTCCTTCAGAGCTGTGTGTAAGGTGTTTAGTGACACATGTGAGATACTCAGCTAGTCTGTACTCTCTTCTGTAGTGACCTGTTAACACTCCTCTTGTTCTGTTACCCAGTCTGTACCTCCAGTGCTCAGTGTACCTCTCCTTCAGAGCCTGTGTGTAAAGGTGTTTAGTGGACACATGTGAGATACTCAGCTAGTCAGTACTCTCTCTGGAAGTGACCTGTAACACTCCCTCGTGTCTGTTACCCAGTCTGGTTCGTCCTCAGTGCTCTGTGGTACCTCTCCTTCAGAGCTGTGGTGTAAGGTGTTTGTTGACACATGTGAGATACTCAGCTAGTCTTGGACTTCTCTCTGTTAGTGACGCTGTAACACTCCCTCTTGTTCTGTTACCCAGTCTGTACCTCCCAGTGCCCAGTGTACCTCTCCTTCAGAGCTGTGTGTAAGGTGTTTAGTGACACATGTGAGATACTCAGCTAGTCTGTACTCTCTGTAGTGACCTGTAACACTCCCTCTTGTTCTGTTACCCAGTCTGTACCTCCCAGTGCCCAGTGTACCTCTCCTTCAGAGCTGTGTGTAAGGTGTTTAGTGACACATGTGAGATACTCAGCTAGTCTGTACTCTCTCTGTAGTGACCTGTAACACTCCCTCTTGTTCTGTTACCCAGTCTGTACCTCCCAGTGCCCAGTGTACCTCTCCTTCAGAGCTGTGTGTAAGGTGTTTAGTGACACATGTGAGATACTCAGCTAGTCTGTACTCTCTCTGTAGTGACCTGTAACACTCCCTCTTGTTCTGTTACCCAGTCTGTACCTCCCAGTGCCCAGTGTACCTCTCCTTCAGAGCTGTGTGTAAGGTGTTTAGTGACACGTGAGATACTCAGCTAGTCTGTACTCTCTCTGTAGTGACCTGTAACACTCCCTCTTGTTCTGTTACCCAGTCTGTACCTCCCAGTGCCCAGTGTACCTCTCCTTCAGAGCTGTGTGTAAGGTGTTTAGTGACACATGTGAGATACTCAGCTAGTCTGTACTCTCTCTGTAGTGACCTGTAACACTCCCTCTTGTTCTGTTACCCAGTCTGTACCGCCCAGTGTACCTCTCCTTCAGAGCTGTGTGTAAGGTGTTTAGTGACACATGTGAGATACTCAGCTAGTCTGTACTCTCTCTGTAGTGACCTGTAACACTCCCTCTTGTTCTGTTACCCAGTCTGTACCTCCCAGTGCCAGTGTACCTCTCCTTCAGAGCTGTGTGTAAGGTGTTTAGTGACACATGTGAGATACTCAGCTAGTCTGTACTCTCTCTGTAGTGACCTGTAACACTCCCTCTTGTTCTGTTACCCAGTCTGTACCTCCCAGTGCCAGTGTACCTCTCCTTCAGAGCTGTGTGTAAGGTGTTTAGTGACACATGTGAGATACTCAGCTAGTCTGTACTCTCTCTGTAGTGACCTGTAACACTCCCTCTTGTTCTGTTACCCAGTCTGTACTTCCCCAGTGCCCAGTGTACCTCTCCTCAGAGCTGTGTGTAAGGTGTTTAGTGACACATGTGAGATACTCAGCTAGTCTGTACTCTCTCTCTGTAGTGACCTGTAACACTCCCTCTTGTTCTGTTACCCAGTCTGTACCTCCCAGTGCCCAGTGTACCTCTCCTTCAGAGCTGTGTGTAAGGTGTTTAGTGACACATGTGAGATACTCAGCTAGTCTGTACTCTCTCTGTAGTGACCTGTAACACCCCTCTTGTTCTGTTACCCAGTCTGTACCTCCCAGTGCCCAGTGTACCTCTCCTTCAGAGCTGTGTTTGTAAGGTGTTTAGTGACACATGTGAGATACTCAGCTAGTCTGTACTCTCTCTGTAGTGACCTGTAACACTCCCCTCTTGTTCTGTTACCAACCCAGTCTGTACCTCCCAGTGCCCAGTGTACCTCTCCTTCAGAGCTGTGTGTAAGGGTGTTAGTGACACATGTTGAGATACTCAGCTAGTCTGTACTTCTCTGTAGTGACCTTGTTAACACCTCCCTCTTGTTCTGTTACCCAGTCTGTACCTCCCAGTGCCCAGTGTACCTCTCCTTCAGAGCCTGTGGTGTAAGGTGGTTTATAGTGACACATTGTGAGATTACTCAGCTAGTCAGTTACTCTCTCGTGTAGTGACCCTGTAACACTCCCTCTTGTTTCTGTTACCCAGTCTGTACCTCCAGTGCCCAGTGTACCTCTCCTTCAGAGCTGATGTGAAGGTGTTTAGTGACACATGTGAGATACTCAGCTAGTCTGTACTTCTCTCTGTAGTGACCTGTAACACTCCCTCTTGTTCTGTTACCCAGCTCTGTACTCCCCAGTGCCAGTGTACCTCTCCTTCAGAGCTGTGTGTAAGGTGTTTAGTGACACATGTGAGATACTCAGCTAGTCTGTACTCTCTCTGTAGTGACCTGTAACACTCCCTCTTGTTCTGTTACCCAGTCTGTACCTCCCAGTGTACCTCTCCTTCAGAGCTGTGTGTAAGGTGTTTAGTGACACATGTGAGATACTCAGCTAGTCTGTACTCTCTGTAGTGACCTGTAACACTCCCTCTTGTTCTGTTACCCAGTCTGTACCTCCCAGTGCCCAGTGTACCTCTCCTTCAGAGCTGTGTGTAAGGTGTTTAGTGACACATGTGAGATACTCAGCTAGTCTGTACTCTCTCTAGTGACCTGTAACACTCCCTCTTGTTCTGTTACCCAGTCTGTACCTCCCAGTGCCCAGTGTACCTCTCCTTCAGAGCTGTGTGTAAGGTGTTTAGTGACACATGTGAGATACTCAGCTAGTCTGTACTCTCTCTGTAGTGACCTGTAACACTCCCTCTTGTTCTGTTACCCAGTCTGTACCTCCCAGTGCCCAGTGTACCTCTCCTTCAGAGCTGTGTAAGGTGTTTAGTGACACATGTGAGATACTCAGCTAGTCTGTACTCTCTCTGTAGTGACCTGTAACACTCCCTCTTGTTCTGTTACCCAGTCTGTACCTCCCAGTGCCCAGTGTACCTCTCCTTCAGAGCTGTGTGTAAGGTGTTTAGTGACACATGTGAGATACTCAGCTAGTCTGTACTCTCTCTGTAGTGACCTGTAACACTCCCCTCTTGTTCTGTTACCAGTCTGTAACCTCCCAGAGCCCAGTGTACCTCTCCTTCAGAGCTTTGTGTAAGGTGTTTAGTGACACATGTGAGATACTCAGCTAGTCTGTACTCTCTCTGTAGTGACCTGTAACACCCCTCTTCCTTGTTCTGTTACCCAGTCTGTACCTCCCCAGTGCCCAAGTGTACCTCTCCCTTCAGAGCTGTGTGAAAGGTGTTTAGTGACACATGTGAGATACTCAGCTAGTCTGTACTCTCTCTGTAGTGACCTGTAAACACTCCTCTCCTTGTTCTGTTACCCAGTCTGTACCTCCCAGTGCACCAGTGTACCTCTCCTTCAGAGCTGTGTGTAAGGTGTTTAGTGACACATGTGAGATACTCAGCTAGTCTGTACTCTCTCTGTAGTGACCTGTAACACTCCCTCTTGTTCTGTTACCCAGTCTGTACCTCCCAGTGCCCAGTGTACCTCTCCTTCAGAGCTGTGTGTAAGGTGTTTAGTGACACATGTGAGATACTCAGCTAGTCTGTACTCTCTCTGTAGTGACCTGTAACACTCCCTCTTGTTCTGTTACCCAGTCTGTACCTCCCAGTGCCCAGTGTACCTCTCCTTCAGAGCTGTGTGTAAGGTGTTTAGTGACACATGTGAGATACTCAGCTAGTCTGTACTCTCTGTAGTGACCTGTAACACTCCCTCTTGTTCTGTTTTGTTCTGTTACCCAGTCTGTACCTCCCAGTGCCCAGTGTACCTCTCCTTCAGAGCTGTGTGTAAGGTGTTTAGTGACACATGTGAGATACTCAGCTAGTCTGTACTCTCTGTAGTGACCTGTAACACTCCCTCTTGTTCTGTTACCCAGTCTGTACCTCCCAGTGCCCAGTGTACCTCTCCTTCAGAGCTGTTTGTAAGGTGTTTAGTGACACATGTGAGATACTCAGCTAGTCTGTACTCTCTCTGTAGTGACCTGTAACACTCCCCTCTTGTTCTGTTACCCAGTCTGTACCTCCCAGTGCCCAGTGTACCTCTCCTTCAGAGCTGTGTGTAAGGTGTTTAGTGACACATGTGAGATACTCAGCTAGTCTGTACTCTCTGTAGTGACCTGTAACACTCCCTCTTGTTCTGTTACCCCAGTCTGTACCTCCCAGTGCCAGTGTACCTCTCTCAGAGCTGTTGGTGTTTATGACACAGTGAGTAGTGTGTCTGTACCTCCTGTGTCCCTGTTTGTTGTCTGTATCTGCTCAGTAACTCTCCTTCAGAGCTGTTTGTAAGGTGTTTGTGCACATGTGAGATACTCAGCTAGTCTGTACTCTCTCTGTAGTGACCTGTAACACTCCCTC
>NC_069507.1:286496913-286638178 GCF_027579735.1 Bombina bombina | reverse complement strand
CTTCTCTCCCCCCCCCTTCCCCCTTCTCTCCCCCCCCTTCCCCCTTCTCTCCCCCCCTTCCCCCTTCTCTCCCCCCCCTTCCCCCTTCTCTCCCCCCCCTTCCCCCTTCTCCCCCCCTACTTCCCCCCTTCTCCCCCTTCCCCCTTCTCTCCCCCCTTCCCCCTTCTCTCCCCCCCTTCCCCCTTCTCTCCCCCCCCTTCTCTCCCCCCCCTTCTCTCCCCCCCTTCTCTCCCCCCCCTTCCCCCTTCTCTCCCCCCCCTTCCCCCTTCTCTCCCCCCCCTTCCCCCTTCTCCCTCCCCCATCTCTCTCCCCCTTCTCTCTCCCCCTTCTCTCCCCCCCCTTCTCTCCCCCCCCTTCTCTCCCCCCCCTTCTCTCCCCCCCCTTCTCTCCCCCCCCTTCTCCCCCCCCCCTTCTCTCCCCCCCCTTCTCTCTCCCCCTTCCTCTACTCCCCCTTCCCCCCTTCCTCTACTCCCTTCCCCCCTTCTCCCCCCCTTCCTCTACTCCCTTCCCCCCTTCTCCCCCCCTTCCTCTACTCCCTTCCCCCCTTCTCCCCCCCTTCCTCTACTCCCTTCCCCCCTTCTCCCCCCCCTTCCTCTACTCCCTTCCCCCCTTCTCCCCCCCTTCCTCTACTCCCTTCCCCCCTTCTCCCCCCCCTTCCCCCCTTCTCTCCCCCCCCTTCCCCCCCCTTCCTCTACTCCCTTCCCCCCTTCTCCCCCCCCCCCTTCTCTACTCCCTTCCCCCCTTCTCTCCCCCCCTTCCTCTACTCCCTTCCCCCCTTCCTCTACTCACTTCCCCCCCTTCCTCCCCCTACTTCCCCCCCTTCCTCCCCCTACTTCCCCCCCCCTTCCTCCCCCTACTCTCCTTCTCCCCCTACTTCCCCCCCTTCCTCCCCCTACTCTCCTTCTCCCCCTACTTCCCTCCCCCTACTTCCCCTACTTCCCCTACTTCCCCTTCCCTCCCCCTACTTCCCCTACTCCCCTAGTCATTCTTTGCCTCTGCAACTTGGAGGAAGGCAAAGATAGTGCTCTGAAGAAAATCGGATTTAAGTCTTTTAATGGGTAGTTTCCCTGCAAGATAGGACTGGGGTCAATGCTGTGTCCATGTCATCCTCTTAGTAAGAGTACTGTTAGCTGCAGGGTGTCACAGAGAACTTTTCTGTCCCCCACAAGGCAACCAGTGTTAGCTTACACTGCTTTCCTTTCTACCTCAGGTCCCTGTCAGAAGTTGGATGAAGCTGTCAGACCTGGATGTGCTGTGCCTGCTCCCCAGCAATGGCCCTAGCGGGTAAGTCCCTTTTTTTTTTCCCTCCCCTCTAGGGGACCTACTAATAATGGGACATTGTCTCTGGTGACCGGATGGCACCTATTCCATGCAGCTCATATCCTTGGCTCAGGATACTTTTTATGAGCAGGATGATCAGGGTTTTGGCTGCACGTATATTTATCAGGTCAGCTACGGATGTGCTGATTTTTAGGGATTCTTTGTATATTGCTAGTGGCATACTAGGGCTGTGGGCTTTTATTGAGGATATGAATACATATTTGGCCGCTTTGTTAGAGCGATTTACGCGGTCCTCTTATCAGGGATTAACTTCACTTTAGCGCGATTTACACACTTATATTTTTCAAATTATCCTTTTTGTTTGGCGCGATTGCGGCGCCGTGTTTGCGCGCTTGCATTTTTTAACTACGGGCCTTGATCGCGGTGCCACATTATGCGGCGCGCAATGTATTTGCTTCTCTCTGCTCCGATATTGATCGGAGGTGTTTGCAGCAGCTCCTAAACCTCCTGAGAGGGGAGGTGGCGAGTGCTGCAACACAGGCAGGGGTTCTTTGTGTTATCTTATGTGTAAGGCCTGAGCTTTATCTCATGTTATCCAGGGCTCATTATCCGTCCATTTGCTGTTTATAGCCTAGATGGCAGAGTTCACTGGGTTTTTTTATGTTATCAGGATGTTTCTTCACCTTACTTGGGAGGATATTCTTTATTAAAGGGACATTATACACTAATTTTTTCTTTACATAAATGTTATGAAGATGATCTATTCATATAGTCCATCAAGGTTTTCTTTAAATGTATAGTTTCTTTCTAATGACACAATGAGTCCACGGATCATCTAATTACTATTGGGAATATCACTCCTGCCCAGCAGGAGGTGGCAAAGAGCACCACAACAAAGCTGTTAAATATCACCTCCCTTCCCTCCCACCCCAGTCATTCTCTTTGCCTACGTTAGAGCAAGGAAGTGGTAAAGTTAGGTGTTAGAAAAGATTCTTCAATCAAGAATGTATTATTTTTTAAAGTAGTGCAAGATTGTGCTGCTTTGTGCTAGGGTGTAGCCGTAGTCCATATCAGTCTCTTCAGTAGAGCATTGGTGGCTTTAGAGCAATGGGAACTTGTGGGACATAATTCTCACTGCGCCTCCCATGTAGTTAATGCTGCCCTAATACTGAAAGCCTGAGTAAGATTACTCGGTCTTTATCTCTTGTTTCCACAGGTCCATGTGAGGGAGAAGACCTCTCAAACCTAGTGAGCTGCCTTGCTTCCTTGCAGATTTATGAGGTAAGTGCTGACTATTTTTCTGGGTACAACAGGATAAAGTGGGCACTTTATTCAATAAGGGACATTTCTCCTATATGTTAAGGGGAACATATAATGGCAGTATGTTATGGCAGGCACTGGGGCTGAGGATTGTTAGAAAAAAGGTTCATGTTATGTGGTTTCATTTCTCCCGGCGGCTTGAATCTATAATATGCCGACCGGGAGGTGCATTTTTTTTTTAGATGCCCACGATGTGCGTGGCTAACTGAAGCAGCGGTTTACTGTTGCGCACCATTTTCCCCTGCATTCACTGTGACCGGATAACAATCTCCCTGGAAAGCGCATAATAAGTTTTTAAAACTGCGCTTTTAGGATCGGACAGCTGCTCATTATACTGCAGACGCTGTTGTTGCTATTTTGCGAGTTCCGGATCTTTTAATAGAGAGATTCTATCCGGTGTCAGCAGGGCAGGGAGGCACCTCAGCAAAGCTGAGGTGTGCAGGTTGTTAATAGTACTTGCATAACACTATTCAGTTACTTACTGCAGAATATAAAAAAAGGTTAAGTTTTAAAATTTAAAGTGATAGTAACATTTTTTTTGTGTTTACATTTTTATTAAAATTTAAGTATTTTTTTGTGGTAATTTGTTCCATTGTGAGTCAGAATGGACCAAGATGCCTTGCAAATTGATTGTTTTGGTGCTAATGTGGAACCACCTATCCCTTCTGAACTTTAAATTACAGGGATAGACTTTTTTTTCTGAGCCGACATTGTCTAAGGCGGATGCTGTTCAGGTGCTTAAAGACAATGTTCAATATATACCGCAGATTTTTCTCCTCAAGTGTCTAGAAAATGTTATCGCCCACTCAAACAGTGCCCTGCTCTTCCTCTGTAACTCCACCTGGAGTTAAGTTGCAAGACATCGCTTCCCTCATGCCCTCTGCAGTCTCTGATGCGTTGTCTGCTTTTCCCATGCTGCAGGGAAAGCGCAAGAGGAAAAGTAAACATTCAGTAAGTGAGGTTGCTGACGCTGTTGTTGCTTTTTTGAATGCCCCCTCCCAGAAGCCTGAGGAGGAGGATACTTTGGTAGCATCTGAAGGTGAAATCTCAGACTCAGTGTAATTTCTCCTACTGATTCTGAAGTTGTATCCTTCAGGTTTCAGCTACACCATGGTTGCTGTCAATCCTATAAAGTCCAGTAAGCTACATAAGTATTTTGATGTACCTTCTAGGGTGGAAGTTTTTTCCTGTACCAGATCGAGCTACTGAGATTATTGCTAAGGAATGGGAGAGACTGGGTATCCCTTTTTCTCTATCCCTTTTTCTCTATCCCTTTTTCTCTATCCCTTTTTCTCTATCCCTTTTTCTCTATCCCTTTTTCTCTATCCCTTTTTCTCTATCCCTTTTTCTCTATCCCTTTTTCTCTATCCCTTTTTCTCTATCCCTTTTTCTCTATCCCTTTTTCTCTATCCCTTTTTCTCTATCCCTTTTTCTCTATCCCTTTTTCTCTATCCCTTTTTCTCTATCCCTTTTTCTCTATCCCTTTTTCTCTATCCCTTTTTCTCTATCCCTTTTTCTCTATCCCTTTTTCTCTATCCCTTTTTCTCTATCCCTTTTTCTCTATCCCTTTTTCTCTATCCCTTTTTCTCTATCCCTTTTTCTCTATCCCTTTTTCTCTATCCCTTTTTCTCTATCCCTTTTTCTCTATCCCTTTTTCTCTATCCCTTTTTCTCTATCCCTTTTTCTCTATCCCTTTTTCTCTATCCCTTTTTCTCTATCCCTTTTTCTCTATCCCTTTTTCTCTATCCCTTTTTCTCTATCCCTTTCTTTCATGTAATTAGCAAGAGTCCATGAGCTAGTGACGTATGGGATATACATTCCTACCAGGAGGGGCAAAGTTTCCCAAACCTCAAAATGCCTATAAATACACCCCTCACCACACCCACAATTCAGTTTTACAAACTTTGCCTCCGATGGAGGTGGTGAAGTAAGTTTGTGCTAGATTCTACGTTGATATGCGCTCCGCAGCAAGTTGGAGCCCGGTTTTCCTCTCAGCGTGCAGTGAATGTCAGAGGGATGTGAGGAGAGTATTGCCTATTTGAATGCAGTGATCTCCTTCTACGGGGTCTATTTCATAGGTTCTCTGTTATCGGTCGTAGAGATTCATCTCTTACCTCCCTTTTCAGATCGACGATATACTCTTATATATACCATTACCTCTGCTGATTCTCGTTTCAGTACTGGTTTGGCTTTCTACAAACATGTAGATGAGTGTCCTGGGGTAAGTAAATCTTATTTTCTGTGACACTCTAAGCTATGGTTGGGCGCTTTGTTTATAAAGTTCTAAATATATGTATTCAAACATTTATTTGCCTTGACTCAGAATGTTCAACTTTCCTTATTTTCAGACAGTCAGTTTCATATTTGGGATAATGCATTTGATTTAATCATTTTTTCTTACCTTCAAAAATTTGACTCTTCCCTGTGGGCTGTTAGGCTCGCGGGGGCTGAAAATGCTTCATTTTATTGCGTCATTCTTGGCGCGGACTTTTTTGGCGCAAAAAATTCGTTTCCGTTTCCGGCGTCATACGTGTCGCCGGAAGTTGCGTCATTTTTTGACGTTATTTTGCGCCAAAAATGTCGGCGTTCCGGATGTGGCGTCATTTTGGCGCCAAAAAGCATTTAGGCGCCATATAATGTGGGCGTCTTATTGGCGCGAAAAATATGGGCGTCGCTTTTGTCTCCACATTATTTAAGTCTCATTTTTCATTGCTTCTGGTTGCTAGAAGCTTGTTCTTTGGCATTTTTTCCCATTCCTGAAACTGTCATTTAAGGAATTTGATCAACTTTGCTTTATATATATGTTGTTTTTTCTCTTACATATTGCAAGATGTCTCACGTTGCATCTGAGTCAGAAGATACTACAGGAAAATCGCTGTCTAGTGCTGAATCTACCAAAGCTAAGTGTATCTGCTGTAAACTTTTGGTAGCTATTTCTCCAGCTGTTGTTTGTATTGATTGTCATGACAAACTTGTTAAAGCAGATAATATTTCCTTTAGTAAAGTACCATTGCCTGTTGCAGTTCCTTCAACATCTAAGGTGCAGAATGTTCCTGATAATATAAGAGATTTTGTTTCTGAATCCATAAAGAAGGCTATGTCTGTTATTTCTCCTTCTAGTAAACGTAAAAAATCTTTTAAAACTTCTCTCCCTACAGATGAATTTTTAAATGAACATCATCATTCTGATTCTGATGACTCTTCTGGTTCAGAGGATTCTGTCTCAGAGGTTGATGCTGATAAATCTTCATATTTATTTAAAATGGAATTTATTCGTTCTTTACTTAAAGAAGTACTAATTGCTTTAGAAATAGAGGATTCTGGTCCTCTTGATACTAATTCTAAACGTTTGGATAAGGTATTTAAAGCTCCTGTGGTTATTCCAGAAGTTTTTCCTGTTCCTAATGCTATTTCTGCAGTAATTTCCAAAGAATGGGATAAATTGGGTAATTCATTTACTCCTTCTAAACGTTTTAAGCAATTATATCCTGTGCCGTCTGACAGATTAGAATTTTGGGACAAAATCCCTAAAGTTGATGGGGCTATTTCTACCCTTGCTAAACGTACTACTATTCCTACGTCAGATGGTACTTCGTTTAAGGATCCTTTAGATAGGAAAATTGAATCCTTTCTAAGAAAAGCTTATCTGTGTTCAGGTAATCTTCTTAGACCTGCTATATCTTTGGCTGATGTTGCTGCAGCTTCAACTTTCTGGTTGGAAACTTTAGCGCAACAAGTAACACATCATGATTCTCATGATATTATTATTCTTCTTCAGCATGCTAATAATTTTATCTGTGATGCCATTTTTGATATTATCAGAGTTGATGTCAGGTTTATGTCTCTAGCTATTTTAGCTAGAAGAGCTTTATGGCTTAAAACTTGGAATGCTGATATGGCTTCTAAATCAACTTTACTTTCCATTTCTTTCCAGGGTAACAAATTATTTGGTTCTCAGTTGGATTCCATTATTTCAACTGTTACTGGTGGGAAAGGAACTTTTTTACCACAGGATAAAAAATCTAAAGGTAAAAGCAGGGCTAATAATCGTTTTCGTTCCTTTCGTTTCAACAAAGAACAAAAGCCTGATCCTTCATCCTCAGGAGCAGTTTCAGTTTGGAAACCATCTCCAGTCTGGAATAAATCCAAACCAGCTAGAAGGGCAAAGCCTGCTTCTAAGTCCACATGAAGGTGCGGCCCTCATTCCAGCTCAGCTGGTAGGGGGCAGGTTACGTTTTTTCAAGGAAATTTGGATCAATTCTGTTCACAATCTTTGGATTCAGAGCATTGTTTCAGAAGGGTACAGAATTGGTTTCAAGATGAGACCTCCTGCAAAGAGATTTTTTCTTTCCCGTGTCCCAGTAAATCCAGTAAAAGCTCAAGCATTTCTGAAATGTGTTTCAGATCTAGAGTTGACTGGAGTAATTATGCCAGTTCCAGTTCCGGAACAGGGGATGGGGTTTTATTCAAATCTCTTCATTGTACCAAAGAAGGAGAATTCCTTCAGACCAGTTCTGGATCTAAAAATATTGAATCGTTATGTAAGAATACCAACGTTCAAGATGGTAACTGTAAGGACTATCTTGCCTTTTGTTCAGCAAGGGAATTATATGTCCACAATAGATTTACAGGATGCATATCTGCATATTCCGATTCATCCAGATCATTATCAGTTCCTGAGTTTCTCTTTTCTGGACAAGCATTACCAGTGTGTGGCTCTGCCGTTTGGCCTAGCTACAGCTCCAAGAATTTTTACAAAGGTTCTCGGTGCCCTTCTGTCTGTAATCAGAGAACAGGGTATTGTGGTATTTCCTTATTTGGACGATATCTTGGTACTTGCTCAGTCTTTACATTTAGCAGAATCTCATACGAATCGACTTGTGTTGTTTCTTCAAGATCATGGTTGGAGGATCAATTTACCAAAAAGTTCTTTGATTCCTCAGACAAGGGTAACCTTTCTGGGTTTCCAGATGGATTCAGTGTCCATGATTCTGTCTTTAACAGACAAGAGACGTCTAAAATTGATTGCAGCTTGTCGAAACCTTCAGTCACAATCATTCCCTTCGGTAGCCTTATGCATGGAAATTCTAGGTCTTATGACTGCTGCATCGGACGCGATCCCCTTTGCTCGTTTTCACATGCGACCTCTTCAGCTCTGTATGCTGAAGCAATGGTGCAAGGATTACACGAAGATATCTCAATTAATATCTTTAAAACCGATTGTTCGACACTCTCTAACATGGTGGACAGATCACCATCGTTTAATTCAGGGGGCTTCTTTTGTGCTTCCGACCTGGACTGTAATTTCAACAGATGCAAGTCTCACAGGTTGGGGAGCTGTGTGGGGATCTCTGACGGCACAAGGAGTTTGGGAATCTCAGGAGGTGAGATTACCGATCAATATTTTGGAACTCCGTGCAATTTTCAGAGCTCTTCAGTTTTGGCCTCTTCTGAAGAGAGAATCGTTCATTTGTTTTCAGACAGACAATGTCACAACTGTGGCATACATCAATCATCAAGGAGGGACTCACAGTCCTCTGGCTATGAAAGAAGTATCTCGAGTTTTGGTTTGGGCGGAATCCAGCTCCTGTCTAATCTCTGCGGTTCATATCCCAGGTATAGACAATTGGGAAGCGGATTATCTCAGTCGCCAAACGTTGCATCCGGGCGAATGGTCTCTTCACCCAGAGGTATTTCTTCAGATTGTTCAAATGTGGGAACTTCCAGAAATAGATCTGATGGCGTCCCATCTAAACAAGAAACTTCCCAGGTATCTGTCCAGATCCCGGGATCCTCAGGCGGAGGCAGTGGATGCATTATCACTTCCTTGGAAGTATCATCCTGCCTATATCTTTCCGCCTCTAGTTCTTCTTCCAAGAGTAATCTCCAAGATTCTGAAGGAATGCTCGTTTGTTCTGCTAGTAGCTCCGGCATGGCCTCACAGGTTTTGGTATGCGGATCTTGTCCGGATGGCCTCTTGCCAACCGTGGACTCTTCCGTTAAGACCAGACCTTCTGTCACAAGGTCCTTTTTTCCATCAGGATCTGAAATCCTTAAATTTAAAGGTATGGAGATTGAACGCTTGATTCTTGGTCAAAGAGGTTTCTCTGACTCTGTGATTAATACTATGTTACAGGCTCGTAAATCTGTATCTCGAGAGATATATTATAGAGTCTGGAAGACTTATATTTCTTGGTGTCTTTCTCATCATTTTTCTTGGCATTCTTTTAGAATACCGAGAATTTTACAGTTTCTTCAGGATGGTTTAGATAAGGGTTTGTCTGCAAGTTCTTTGAAAGGACAAATCTCTGCTCTTTCTGTTCTTTTTCACAGAAAGATTGCTATTCTTCCTGATATTCATTGTTTTGTACAAGCTTTGGTTCGTATAAAACCTGTTATTAAGTCAATTTCTCCTCCTTGGAGTTTGAATTTGGTTCTGGGAGCTCTTCAAGCTCCTCCGTTTGAACCTATGCATTCATTGGACATTAAATTACTTTCTTGGAAAGTTTTGTTCCTTTTGGCCATCTCTTCTGCCAGAAGAGTTTCTGAATTATCTGCTCTTTCTTGTGAGTCTCCTTTTCTGATTTTTCATCAGGATAAGGCGGTGTTGCGAACTTCTTTTGAATTTTTACCTAAAGTTGTGAATTCCAACAACATTAGTAGAGAAATTGTGGTTCCTTCATTATGTCCTAATCCTAAGAATTCTAAGGAGAAATCGTTGCATTCTTTGGATGTTGTTAGAGCTTTGAAATATTATGTTGAAGCTACGAAATCTTTCCGTAAGACTTCTAGTTTATTTGTTATCTTTTCCGGTTCTAGACTTTGGCATCTTGGTTGAAATCTTTAATTCATCTTGCCTATGTTGAGTCGGGTAAAACTCCGCCTCAGAGAATTACAGCTCATTCTACTAGGTCAGTTTCTACTTCCTGGGCGTTTAGGAATGAAGCTTCGGTTGACCAGATTTGCAAAGCAGCAACTTGGTCTTCTTTGCATACTTTTACTAAATTCTACCATTTTGATGTATTTTCTTCTTCTGAAGCAGTTTTTGGTAGAAAAGTACTTCAGGCAGCGGTTTCAGTTTGAATCTTCTGCTTATGTTTTTCGTTAAACTTTATTTTTGGGTGTGGATTATTTTCAGCAGGAATTGGCTGTCTTTATTTTATCCCTCCCTCTCTAGTGACTCTTGTGTGGAAAGATCCACATCTTGGGTAGTCATTATCCCATACGTCACTAGCTCATGGACTCTTGCTAATTACATGAAAGAAAACATAATTTATGTAAGAACTTACCTGATAAATTCATTTCTTTCATATTAGCAAGAGTCCATGAGGCCCGCCCTTTTTTTGTGGTGGTTATGATTTTGTATAAAGCACAATTATTCCAATTCCTTATTTTATATGCTTTCGCACTTTTTTATCACCCCACTTCTTGGCTATTGGTTAAACTGAATTGTGGGTGTGGTGAGGGGTGTATTTATAGGCATTTTGAGGTTTGGGAAACTTTGCCCCTCCTGGTAGGAATGTATATCCCATACGTCACTAGCTCATGGACTCTTGCTAATATGAAAGAAATGAATTTATCAGGTAAGTTCTTACATAAATTATGTTTTTTCTCTATCCCTTTTTCTCTATCCCTTTTTCTCTATCCCTTTTTCTCTATCCCTTTTTCTCTATCCCCTCTGCTCTATCCCCTCTTCATTTCGTTTTTTTGCCATACTGTCCCGCAGAGCTTCATGGTTAAGATCTTGGTCTGCAGATGTGTCATCTAAATCTAAGCTTTTGGCGATTCCTTACAAAGGAAAGACTTTGTTTGGGCCGGGGTTGACGGAAATAATTGCTGGCATCACGGGAGGAAAGGGACTTTTCCCCCTTAAGGATAAGATAAATAATCATTAGGGATGTCAGAGTAATTTTCGTTTATTTCGAAATTTCAAGGGAAATCGTTCCACTTCCTCCTCCAAGCAGGAGCAGTCCAAGCCTTCCTGTAGTCCCAATCAATCTTGAAACATGGGAAAACAATCCAAAAAGCCTGCTATTGCATCAAAAGCAGCATGAGGGGTCTGCCCCCGATCTGGGACTGGATCTTGTGGGGGGCAGACTTTCATTCTTCGTTCAGGCTTGGGTTTGGGATCCCTGGGCGGTGGACATCGTGTCCCAGGGATACAAACTAGAGTCAAGACCTTTTCTCCCAGGAGCAGTGTTCTGCTTTCAAGATTATCTGTAGACCAGACACAGAGAGGGGCGTTCTTACACTGTGTTCAGGACCTGTCCAACCTGGGAGTGATAGTTCCTGTTACAATGCAGGAACAAGGTCTGGGGTTCTATTCCAATCTGTTCGTGGTGCTCAAAAAGGGAACCTTCAGACCGGTTTTAGATCTCAAGAGTCTAAACGAATTCCTCAGAGTACCGTCCTTCAAGATGGAAACTATTTGTTCCATTCTTCCTTTGGTCCGGGGTCAATTTATGACAGTGGATTTAAAGGACGCATACCTGCATGTTCCTATACACAGGGACCATCACAAGTTTCTAAGGTTTGCATTTCTAGTCGAACATTTTCAGTTTGTGGCTCTTTCATTCGGTCTTACCACAGTTACCAGAATTTCCTCAAAGGTCCTGGGATACCTGCTAACGGTGCTCAGATTGTGGGGCATTGCAGTGGCACCTTATCTGGACAACATTCTAGTTCAGGCATCTTCCTTTCAACAAGCAAGATCTCACACGGAAATGTTATCTTTCCTGCGGTCTCACGGAAGGAAGGTGAATTGGGAAAAGAGTTCCTTTAGTTCCAATTACTAAGGTGATTTTTTTGGGAACCATAATAGATTCCTTTTTCAATGAAGATTTTTCTGACAGAAGTCAGGAAATCAAAGATTTTCGATTCTTGCCTAGCACTTCAGTTCTCTCCTCAGCCATCAGTGGCTCAGTGCATGGAGGTAATCGGGCTGATGGTAGCGGCAATGGACATCATCCTGGTCGTCCGTTTCCATCTCAGACCTTTACAGTTAAGGCGCAAGCAGTGGAACGGAGATTATGCGGATCTGTCTCCGCGATAACAGCTGGATCAGGAGGCAAGGGATTCTCTATTTTTGGTGGTTGTCTCTGGATCATCTCTCCCAGGGATCCTGCTTTCGTAGAACCTTTTGGGTGATTGTGACAACAGATGCCAGCCTTCTGGGGGCTCTCTAAAGGCTCAGAGAACAGGGACTCGGTCAGAGTCTGTTCTTCCCATAAACATTCTGGAACTGAGAGCAATCTTCAATGCTCTCCTGGCCTGGTCTCAGTTAACTTCAGCCCGGTTCTTCAGGTTCCAGTTGGACAATTTAGCCTCAGTGGTGTTCATCAACCACCAGGGAGGAGCTAGGAGTTCCTTGGCCATGATAGTTAGCCAAGATCATTCAGTTGGCAGAGACCCACAATTGCTGTGGCTGACTTCCTGAGCAGGCAGACCTTTCACCCGGGGGAGTGGGAACTCCATCCGGAAGTGTTTTCCTGTCTGATTCTCAAATGAGGTCAGCCAGAATTGGATCTCATGGCATCTCGGCAGAATGCCAAGCTCCCGAGGTATGGGTCAAGGTCAAGGGACCCTCAGGCGGTACTGAGAGATGCTCTAGCGGTACCTTGGATTTTCAGTCTCGCATACCTATTGTCTCCATTCGCTTTTTTTTCCTCGAGTTATTGCTCAAATCAACCAGGTGAGGGCGTCGGTGATCCTCATTGCACCGGCGTGGCCTCGCAGGATTTGGTATGCAGATCTGGTGGACATGTCATCTCTTCCATGTCAGTTGGGGAAGGACCTTCTATTTACAAGGGACCTTCCTTCATACAGATCTAGTTTCTCAGAGTCGGACTGCTTGGAGATTGAACGCTTAAATTTATCTAAGCGTGGATTTCGGACTCGGTCATTGAGACCATGATTCAGGTTTGTAAACCTGCGACTAGAAAGATTTACCATAAGATATTTATATTGGTGTGAATGTAAAGGCTACTCTTTGAGTAGAGTTGGGATTCTTAGAATTCTGTTTTTTCTCCAAGAAGGTTTATTGGCAAGTTCCCTAAAAGGTCAAATATCTGCCTTCTCTATTTTGTTACTTAAGCGTCTGGGGATATCACAGATGTGCAATCGTTTTGTCAGGCCTTGGTCAGGCTCAGACCTGTGTTAAAACCAGTTACTCCTCCCCTGGAGTCTTACTTTAGTTCTTAAGGTTCTTCAAGGGGCTCTGTTGGAGCCTATGCATTCCATAGATATTAAGTTATCTTGGCAAGTTTTGTTTCTTGTTGCTATTCTTCTGCTCGTAGAGTGTCGGAGCTCTTGGCATTACAGTATGAGTCCCCTTACCTTATTTTTCATCAGATAAGGTGGCTTTATGTACTAAATTAGGGTTTCTCCCTAAAGTAGTTTCAGACCGGAACTTTTATCAGGAGATTGTTGTTCCTTCCTTATGTCCTAATCCTCCTCCTCAGGAGGAACGGCTTCTACACAATCTGGACGTGATACGTGCACTAAAATTATATTTACAGGCGACTAAGTATTTTCGTCAGTCTTCTGTTTAACGTAAGGGACAGAAAGCTATGGCTGCTTCTCTTTCTTTGTGACTGAAGAGTATCACTTGCTTTGCCTATGAAACTGCTGGACAGCAGCCTCCTGAGGGAGTAAGGTCTCTTTTTATGAGGGTTGTTTCCTCTTCTTGGGCATTCAAAGATGAAGTCTCTAGGGAACAGATTTGCAAGGCTGCAACTTGGTCCTCTCTTCACACTTTTTCAAATTGATTCTTTTGCCTTGGATGAGGCCGCTTTTGGGAGAAAGGTTCTTCAAGCAGTGGTGCCTTCCTTTTAGGTTTCCTGTCTTGTCCCTCCCTTATCTGTGTACTCTAGCTTGGGTATTGATTCCCAATAGTAATTAGATGAGTCCACGGCCCGCCCTGTTATTTAGACAGGTTGTTAGTATGTTATAAACTTCAGACACCTCTGCACCTTGTTGCTTCCTTTCTCTCCTGTACTTCGGTTGAATGACTGGGGTGGGAGGGAAGGTAGGTGATATTTAACAGCTTTGCTGTGGTGTTCTTTGCCGCCTCCTGCTGGGCAGGAGTTATATTCCCAATAGTAATTAAATGATCCGTGGATTCATCGTGTCAAGAAAGAAAGAAATTTATCAGGTAAGCATAAATTTTGTTTTTCCACTGGTTAGGCCAGTGTTGACTTAGAAAGCCCTGGGAATTGTCCTTTTTGGACTTTAAAAACCTAATCACTGAAGGGGGCGCTCAAGATGCAGTATAATCATTAATCTAGAACAAAAGTATATATGATGGGGCAATGTTAAGCTATCATAGATGAGTATATACACAATAAAGGCAGAAAACAGTAAATTCTTAGATACTGTAGTGAAAATACACTTGCAATTGTGACAAATTAGACAGTCCTTTATATGTTCTTCAAAGGATAACGATTGCTGTAGCGGCTGCCTCCTCCTCACTGGATGGTCCAGGTGGTACTATATAAGATAAAACAGAATGGAGGGGCGCCTCATGTGTGGTATCATCTATTAATTAACAATGAGTCACAGAACTATTGCCAAATGGGTACTCACAAATTTGGAGAGCACACTTATGTGCTGGTAGGGGCGGGCTGCAGAATTAAAGGTGTGACAGCTCACCCACTTGAAGGCGCTCTTGGCGTAAGATGGTGGTGCTATAAGGGAGACAAGAAATACGGGCACCACATGTGCAGACTATTAATGGTACAACCACAACAGATTCCTTAATGTGGAGGGTACTCACATATTCCCAGAGCACACCAATGTGCTTGTAGAAGCAGGCTGCAGATTGGTAGAGGTGTGGCAGCTCACCCAAACTCTAGGTATCTTGATATTTGTATGATAATGTGTTCCCTCAGGTGCTGGGCTGGTCTCTCATAGGTGAACAATGGCAGATGGTGGGTAGAAATGAATCCACTCAAAGGATAAAAGATATATCCAAATTTATTTTAAAAAGCATAAAAGTTTAAAAACAACAGCACAATGATTGCTGATGAGAGTGGATAACAGGGTGTCCAATAATCACCCAATCATGCAACGCGTTTCACGGTTCACAGATCGTTTCATCAGGCATAAAAAAATCATAATAAATCATGCTACCCTTCACTGCCTTATATACCTCACTAATGAACAGAACAAAACACCTCTTTTTGCTGGAGAATGATTGATGTGGTACACCTGTGTGGGTTAGTCCAAATCACTGGCCTAGAGGTGAAAAATGCTTCTTGACTCTGTAAACACTCACCTATGTTTGCATTTATTAATCTATTCTCTGCAGTACAATTATCTGGTGGAATAAACTTCATAGCTAATTATTGTTATTAAAAAGCTCCAAACTGGTGAACATGTAAAAAGGTTCCCTTACTGGGATAGATGATCCCTCCCACCCCTTTTATTTTACACATTTGAGGTGGTATAACCCTTCCAAAGATATTTTGGGAGTCTGTATTTGACAACACTATGATTGATGTGGTACACCTGTGTGGGTTAGTCCAAATCACTGGCCTAGAGGTGAAAAATCCCTCTTGACTCTGTAAACACTCACCTATGTTTGCATTTATTAATCTATTCTCTGCAGTACAATTATCTGGTGGAATAAACTTCATAACTAATCGTTGTTATTAAAAAGCTCCAAACTGGTGAACATGTAAATAGGTTCCCTTACTGGGATAGATGATCCCTCCCACCCCTTTTATTTTACACATTTTAGGTGGTATAACCCTTCCAAAGATATTTTGGGAGTCTGTATTTGACAACACTATGTAATGAAAAGTTATATCGAAATGCGTGTCAATTTAAATGTTTACTTCAATTTGTCTAGTTTAAACTACTAGTAGCAACTAAAACTGTATAATTCCTACTTTGTTATGAACACATACAGATCGTGTAGCGGTTCTATGTTGTTATTTACTAGCCTGAACACTCTTATTCTATTGGTCAAAGCTGCTATGTGGGCAGTGGCCGCGTGACGTGGAGGCCGACCGCCACCACCCACTTGTTACCCAGAACCAGTGATTGTTCATATTGTCATTTGACAGGGTGCCGTCTATGATAGACGCCCCCTGAGTCTCTCACAGGTGTACCACATCAATCATTCTCCAGCAAAAAGAGGTGTTTTGTTCTGTTCATTAGTGAGGTATATAAGGCAGTGAAGGGTAGCATGATTTATTATGATTTTTTATGCCTGATGAAACGGTCTGTGAACCGTGAAACGCGTTGCATGATTGGGTGATTATTGGACACCCTGTTATCCACTCTCATCAGCAATCATTGTGCTGTTGTTTTTAAACTTTTATGCTTTTTAAAATAAATTTGGATATATCTTTTATCCTTTGAGTGGATTCATTTCTACCCACCATCTGCCATTGTTCACCTATGAGAGACCAGCCCAGCACCTGAGGGAACACATTATCATACAAATATCAAGATACCTAGAGTTTGGGTGAGCTGCCACACCTCTACCAATCTGCAGCCTGCTTCTACAAGCACATTGGTGTGCTCTGGGAATATGTGAGTACCCTCCACATTAAGGAATCTGTTGTGGTTGTACCATTAATAGTCTGCACATGTGGTGCCCGTATTTCTTGTCTCCCTTATAGCACCACCATCTTACGCCAAGAGCGCCTTCAAGTGGGTGAGCTGTCACACCTTTCATCCTTTTTGGACTTACTCCTTTAGTGATTCTCTTCATTCATTGAGACTTTCTTGGACTTTGTCCGTTTTTCCTTGTGGATTGGGTCACCTTCGGGGGACTTGGCTTACCTTCGGGAGTTGGGTGTTCTTTTGCGGGACATTAGACTGTGAGGGCCTTTTGGGCTCTGGTTAGGGGCCCTTCCACGGTGTTGGGAATGCTCTGCATCTCCTCCTTGGGATAGAAGAGGTCCTAGTGGTTTTCCACTCGGGTGGTTCAGGTATGCCATTCAGGTGGCTTCCAAACCCATGTTTTTACTGTCCTCTGACTTCGAATCTGAGGTGATGTGGAGGCTTGCGGTTGCTCGGTTCGGGTGACTTGTCCTCACTGTTCCCCTTGTGTCTGGAGCTTGTGGCTAGCTAGACGGCTAGCCCAGCATACTAAAACTCTGTGGCTACTCTGTACTGTAGCAAACCGAGGGTTTCTAGTTAGATCCCCGGCGAGGTTTACTTAGCCCTTCCTCTTTCTAAGTTGATAAAATGAGCAGCGCCTTGTGTCCCGTAAGCGGGATTATCCGTGCTTTTCAAGCACACATGTTATTGTTGCTTGGACGCCTGTTGGCTCTAGTGTTGAGCTCCTGCAAGGGGTGGTCTCTTCCCTTTTGGTTGGGCTTTGCAAGGGCGCATGCTCTTGTTATCCGGGTTATTCTGGATTTTCCCCTGGGAGGTCTGTTTTTTTTATATCAGACGAGGGATTTTTGTTCCGGGACGATTGTTTAATCTAAACATTTGTGGGGCCCGGGCATCTTGTCCTGATCTTCCGGTTTTCTCAGCGTTTTCTTCTTGTGTATCCCTCTGTGGGATGTTACCGGACCTTATGATTCTTGGACTGGCCTGGTGGTTCCAGTTTCCGGGGTACTTGGGTTTAGCCCTTGTTCTAGCTGTTCTGTTTTACTACTTGGCCAGATTTACTGAGAGGCCTAAGGGATATCTACCCTGCCTAGCTAACAGGAGGCTTGGAGTTTGAATCCTGCTGTAGCAGCTTTCTTTACTTGTCTAGTGTCAGACTGTACGGTTTCCTTGGGACGGCCATCTATTGTGATCTGATGGTGGGCTTTACTGCCTAGCAACTGGATGGTTTGCGGTTGCTCGGCTGTCCCTCTTGCGTATGGTATGGGTGCTAGCACGATGGTGCTTTGAGGGCATCTTTCTGTGTTAGTTAGTGAAGCGGCCTTGTGTTCTCTTGGTTGTTCCTACGACTTCCTGCTTTTTGGGCAGGTATTTTCGATGCTCTCCTTACTGAGGTGTGGTTCCTCTTTAGGGGCCTCTCCTGTATCGGGAGGTTGGAACAGATGTTTTATCTGGTTCGGGGATTGGTCTACTCTTTGAGTTGTTCCCTTCCATCTGGGGAGCTGCTGACTCCGCATTGAGACTTAGTTGGGTTGTTTTGCTGGATCTAACGCCTGCTCGATTGTCTCTAGGTTGAGGTGGCTGCGTCCATTTCCCGCCCTTTTGGGGGCCGGTCTGGGGTTCTGTTCCCTTGCTTTCAGATCTGCCGTTGCTTGGGCTGGTCCAGCTAGGTGTAGGATCTGAGATCGGTAGTTCATCCTCAAGTCTTAGGGGGGTCAGTGGACCTTTTCTTTTTTAGAGGTTCTGTGCCTTTCCCTCTTGGAGGTTGGGCAACCTGCTATTCTGTTCGGACTCTTTTTCCTTATGCATAGAGTTCTCCGGGTCTTCCTATGGATGGCAGCGTGTTACTGGACTCAGATTTTTATCTTCTGAGTTTACTGCTTGTTATTTTTCTGTTTACTCAGTTTTTGAGCTCTGACGTTTGAGGACTTTGTCTTCAGCTGTCTTTCCATCTAAAGGGGAGAAGAGACCACGGCTTCATTAATTACTGTTGGGAATTAAAAACCTGGCCAATAGGAGGAGACAGACACACCCCAGCCAAAGGCTTAAATACCTCCCCCACTTCCCTCATCCCCCAATCATTCTTTGCCTTTCGTCACAGGAGGATGGCAGAGGAGTGCCAGAGTTTCGGAGTAGTCTCTTATGGAGGGTAGTACTCTTCGCAATGGGACTGGAGTTTTAAGTAGTCCTGTCAGCCTCTCAGTGAAAGCCTGGGCGAAAGTTAGTCCAGAGATGCAGGGAGGGTCTTTCTGCGAAACCATCCCGACTCATATTAACAGCCCCACAAGCAATCAGAGTTGACGAGTTTCACTGCCTGCTTTCTACACTTAAGTCCATGTCAGGAGTGAGGCTACTAACCTGTCACAATTGAAGGGCCATGTTCCTGTTCCACGGCGTAGATTCTGGTAAGATAGTTTCATTTTTTTTATTAATATGATAACATAGAAGACAGGGTCACAGTGTGGCACCTTTTTTTTTTTCTTTCTTACAGAATCAAGGGTTAATATTCCTGGAATGGGGATTATTGAACAGAGGGGGGGTTTATACATATTGTTTGAGTCATTGCTGCGTTATGTGCGAGATGAGGCTCTGGCAATGGGTGGAACTTTCAGGTTACTTGCGGGAATCTTCCGCAACTATTTTTTGGCGGGTGGTCCTGCAAGGCACGCCATGTGACTGGGTGTGGCTATCTCTCCTTCTCTGTTGATCTGTGACGCAGGAGACGTAACAGTTTCTAGAGTCCAGGTCCTAGGAAGTGGTGAGTGCCCCGGCCATTGGCGGTATAAGGGTGCCCTTTTTGTAAATTAAGTTAGTCTATCAACAGCGCAAGCTATGGAGGACACAGAGGGCTCTCCCTCTTTAACAAAGTCTTATTCCTGTGTTTATTGTGAGGAGGTTCTGGTAGATCAGCCTGCTCAACTATGTTCCACATGCCTTGATAAAGTCACAACATCTAAATGTAAACGGATGTCTAGTACTACTGAGCCGTCCACCTCTGAGGGTTCTTCGTCTTGTGAGGTGCGTTCCCTGCATTCATCTCCGATTGCGCATGCAGTGCCCTGAGGTCCAACCGTTACTCCTTCGGGAGAGATTCATTGGCCGTCAGACTTTGCGGACAAACTGGAATCAGCAGTTTCAAAAGTGATCCATGCCTTACCAAGTTCTGCTAAGCGCAAGCCTAGGGTTTGTCCTCGCCGATGGAAGATCCAGAGGCTCTATACGATGACGGGGCCCATTCCGACTCTTTGGAGGAGGCCCCTTCTGGGTCGGAGTCCGTGTCATCTAAACCTCCTGCTGCGGAGGAGCCTGTTTATAGGTTTAGAATGGAAAATTTGCGTTTTCTGCTGCAGCAGGTGCTTGCTACTCTGGAGGTTCCGGAACCTAAGATCCCGGAGGAACCTGCGATTCCTAAGCTTGACAAGGTATACGAGGTGATTCAGAACTTTATCAAAGCGCCAACTTAAGAAGGCCGGGTCTTGGATACACTAACACTTCACAAATGGATTTTGGTATATTTATTAGGATACAATAAAAACAATAATAACCAGTGAAATTCCAACAGTGTGTATATATGTTTTGGTTCAATCTTGTATTTAAACAATATTGGTAGCTAAAATTGGTAAATGATTTATTTTAAAACAGTCCTTCTTAAAATCTTTAAAAATAAAACGATCTAAAATCTAAAAGTCCCTCATGGATCCATGTTAACAGTCTAATAGTTCAACACTAATAATTGCTAGTTGAATTTCTGACGGTTTGGAAAGCTTCCTTAAGCAAAGCACTGAGTTGGGATAGCTTTGATATCCCAAGCAGTGCTTTCCACGTTGTAAGTGGGGAGCAACAAAAAATAGCTTTCAATGTCTCCTATTATCAGTATCAATCTGGTTTTTGTTAAAATACAAATCAACAGTGATGTAAAAATAAATAAATAGACGTTATTAAATACCGGTGTTCAGTGATGCAAATAATGTATATATCGTGTAACACTTTCAAAATTAAACTAAATGTTAAAGTGACTTCCTAAAATCAATATGAAAATCTTTCAAAAACGTGCTAAATATTCCTTTCAAAAAACGTGAAAAAGAGAACAAAGTATAATCCTCAAGTGAAAAAATATATATAAATACACTTGTGAAAAATAGTCAAATGAATGATCTTCAATTAAGTGCTAATTCCAAAACTGTATAAAAAACTATATAAAAAATGTAAAAAATACTAAACAATATAAATAGTCAATAAAAATAGTCCGTGAAAATAAGTGATGTTGTGTGAAAGTTAGAAACCTTGCTTGCAAAAAATGTCCTCACAATCCTATGCGTGCGAGATTTTTCAGGCAGCCCTGGGTCCCTTTGCCCTCAAGTGTTGGGTCCCTCAGCCTTTTCAAGCCTTTGTTCCCTCTCCTTGCTAGCTCGCGGTCCCTCTGCCGAAAAAGTATATAATAGTGTAGATTGCTACAGATATGTGGATAATATGAAATGACACTTACCAGCCAACGCGTTTCGGTCCAGAATGACCTTTCTCAAGACTGGTTTTACCTGTACTGCCGGGCATTTAAATACCCTGATGTTAATGACCTTTCCATAGCACCGGAAGTGTTTGTTTAACATCTCCGTTTTTTAAGTCATTCTAACAAATGTTTTTATCTGTAATATCTTGTATTATCCTCCTAATGTTTGCAAAACTAAGAGACTTCTGTGTATTCCTTTAATTATTAGGTTATTTTTTAACCGATTTTTGTCCTTTTCTATTGGCTATTCTGGTGGCCTAAATTTCGCCTGTGATTCGCTGTTCTTGGGGGTGTGTAAAAACTATGTTCCCTTATTGGATGGTTTGCCGTATGTGTTTGTTTATACTTCCTTACGGTGTCATTATAACGAATGTCTATGACTATAGAGTTGCAATTGTTTGCGGTCAAAAACCAATAGTAGAGGCCTTTATGTATTCATTTCTTAGGTTATTTTACAACCCGATTTTTGTCCATTTCTATTGGCTATTCAGATGGCCTAGATTCCTCCTATCAATCGTTGTTCTTGGGGGTGTGTGAAAAATATGCTTTCTTATTAGATGGTTTGCCGTGTGTATTTACTTATATTTCCTTATGACACATGGATCAAAATATCGCTACAAAAAAACGGCTTTTTCATCTACTTTAGTTGCATTCTTAATACTCATGAACTTATTCAATATGTAATTACCTCGTCATTTGTGAACTTATTAATTTATTAGGGTTTAGTTAGTTAGCTATATTGCTCCTTTACTTACTACCCTCAGGGGTGTGTGCCTTATGGGTTTTCCTATTGGGTGTTTAGACCCATTTGTGTTCTTCCCTATTGGGTATTCAAACCTCTAGACGTCAATCTATTTCCCTATATGCCAATAGGTTCTACTTTCTTCATAGTGGAAAATCGCCACAAGGGAAACAAAAAGCTTATTTTCATTAGTGGTCTTTGAATGTATATTATATGAATCTGCGAAGTTAACTTACCCTTATGTTTTCATTCTAAAAGAATGTTTCTCAACTTGAATGTTTCTCAAGTTAACTGACCTTTATGTTTAATTCTAAAAGAATGTTTCTCAACTCCTAAAAGAATGTTTCTCAACTTGAATACTTTCATGAATTTACCTTATTCCCTAATATCGCTTACAAAAATGAGATTGATTTTCTCTATAATAAGTATAATCAGTCTAATCCGCACCCTTCAATTCTGATATTCGTTCTGAATCTTTATACATCCACCAGTTTTTGCTGTCAGCAATGTATTTGACTCTTTGTCTGCCGGTTCAAATTATCCGAGCTTGAAAACTTAATATTGGTTTGTCCTAAACACTATTCGTTATGATTGGTTAGTTTTTTCTTTATCCATATGTGGTATTCGGTTTTCTATCTTTAAATTGAATTTGTACAATCCATATATTTATATAAAAAACGCTCCTAAAAGCTTCACTCTAGTGCCCGTATTCTATAGTTCTCATACTCCTCCTATTTCTAAGAGGTTCTATATGTGATTATTGGTATATTTGGGAAAGTAGTAAGAGGTTTTTTCCCATGCCACACATGCAAAGCATGTAAGAGTGGTATAAAAACAACAGAATTCCAATCGAATAACAGCAGGAAGAAATATAAAATTAAAAATTTGATTCGCTGCCACGACCAAAATGTCATTTATTTAATCCAATGTCCCTGCGGCCTGCAATATGTTGGACAAACATCGAGGCCACTAAGGGACAGAATACGGGAACATATTCTTTGTATCGAAAAACTTAACAAAGAAACCCCCCTCTATAAACACTTCTCCGAAAAACATCAGGGAGACATCAAAACCTTGAAATATATAGGGATACAGAAAGTCCCTACCAATTGGAGAGGGGGAGACCATGGAAAAAAGTTATTGACAGAAGAATCAAAATGGATATTCCATATGGACTGTCTTTACCCAAGAGGGTTGAACAACAAAGAGGATCTGGCTCACCTCCTGAATTTGAACTGAGAAAGGCTGAACATCAATTTAAAGGGATACGGTTGAACTCTTTGGCAGGCTCACCTCCTGCACTTGAACTGAAAATGGCCAAACATCAACTTTAAGGGATACGTTTGAACTCTTTGGATAGAAGAACCTAAATTCCAAACCCCCTCACCTCGCAGATCCCATCTAGTGACCAATTCCAAACCACACTTATCCTATCTGGCAGAAAGGAAGACCTGGAAAAACAAAAGGGAAAGATCTGAAAATGATTGGGCGTCCGATCACATTGATCTAAATCAAAATAAATCAAAATAAACATTTCCATGGATTTATTTTCTAATATTTGAAATCCATCTTACCACACTCAACTTGACTTAATGTCAAGGAATAACTTACAACTCACATAAAGAATATATCTCTTACTTGATATAAAAAAGATATATCTCTCACTAGCTGTAAGAGGAGCCCACAATATTTGGGGCTACCAAACATACTATATGAAAGTCCCATTGTGTATATGAAGACACTAATCCTAATTCCTGTAGGCACATAAATTTAAAGCGGAAATTTTCTCTCTGTTTATGCTAAATTATTGAATTAAAATACTCCCAAAGAAGACTTTGTAAACTTTTAAATATACAGACCATCACTCAAATATTCAACACATTGTATACCAATAATCACATATAGAACCTCTTAGAAATAGGAGGAGTATGAGAACTATAGAATACGGGCACTAGAGTGAAGCTTTTAGGAGCGTTTTTTATATAAATATATGGATTGTACAAATTCAATTTAAAGATAGAAAACCGAATACCACATATGGATAAAGAAAAAACTAACCAATCATAACGAATAGTGTTTAGGACAAACCAATATTAAGTTTTCAAGCTCGGATAATTTGAACCGGCAGACAAAGAGTCAAATACATTGCTGACAGCAAAAACTGGTGGATGTATAAAGATTCAGAACGAATATCAGAATTGAAGGGTGCGGATTAGACTGATTATACTTATTATAGAGAAAATCAATCTCATTTTTGTAAGCGATATTAGGGAATAAGGTAAATTCATGAAAGTATTCAAGTTGAGAAACATTCTTTTAGGAGTTGAGAAACATTCTTTTAGAATTAAACATAAAGGTCAGTTAACTTGAGAAACATTCAAGTTGAGAAACATTCTTTTAGAATGAAAACATAAGGGTAAGTTAACTTCGCAGATTCATATAATATACATTCAAAGACCACTAATGAAAATAAGCTTTTTGTTTCCCTTGTGGCGATTTTCCACTATGAAGAAAGTAGAACCTATTGGCATATAGGGAAATAGATTGACGTCTAGAGGTTTGAATACCCAATAGGGAAGAACACAAATGGGTCTAAACACCCAATAGGAAAACCCATAAGGCACACACCCCTGAGGGTAGTAAGTAAAGGAGCAATATAGCTAACTAACTAAACCCTAATAAATTAATAAGTTCACAAATGACGAGGTAATTACATATTGAATAAGTTCATGAGTATTAAGAATGCAACTAAAGTAGATGAAAAAGCCGTTTTTTGTAGCGATATTTTGATCCATGTGTCATAAGGAAATATAAGTAAATACACACGGCAAACCATCTAATAAGAAAGCATATTTTTCACACACCCCCAAGAACAACGATTGATAGGAGGAATCTAGGCCATCTGAATAGCCAATAGAAATGGACAAAAATCGGGTTGTAAAATAACCTAAGAAATGAATACATAAAGGCCTCTACTATTGGTTTTTGACCGCAAACAATTGCAACTCTATAGTCATAGACATTCGTTATAATGACACCGTAAGGAAGTATAAACAAACACATACGGCAAACCATCCAATAAGGGAACATAGTTTTTACACACCCCCAAGAACAGCGAATCACAGGCGAAATTTAGGCCACCAGAATAGCCAATAGAAAAGGACAAAAATCGGTTAAAAAATAACCTAATAATTAAAGGAATACACAGAAGTCTCTTAGTTTTGCAAACATTAGGAGGATAATACAAGATATTACAGATAAAAACATTTGTTAGAATGACTTAAAAAACGGAGATGTTAAACAAACACTTCCGGTGCTATGGAAAGGTCATTAACATCAGGGTATTTAAATGCCCGGCAGTACAGGTAAAACCAGTCTTGAGAAAGGTCATTCTGGACCGAAACGCGTTGGCTGGTAAGTGTCATTTCATATTATCCACATATCTGTAGCAATCTACACTATTATATACTTTTTCGGCAGAGGGACCGCGAGCTAGCAAGGAGAGGGAACAAAGGCTTGAAAAGGCTGAGGGACCCAACACTTGAGGGCAAAGGGACCCAGGGCTGCCTGAAAAATCTCGCACGCATAGGATTGTGAGGACATTTTTTGCAAGCAAGGTTTCTAACTTTCACACAACATCACTTATTTTCACGGACTATTTTTATTGACTATTTATATTGTTTAGTATTTTTTACATTTTTTATATAGTTTTTTATACAGTTTTGGAATTAGCACTTAATTGAAGATCATTCATTTGACTATTTTTCACAAGTGTATTTATATATATTTTTTCACTTGAGGATTATACTTTGTTCTCTTTTTCACGTTTTTTGAAAGGAATATTTAGCACGTTTTTGAAAGATTTTCATATTGATTTTAGGAAGTCACTTTAACATTTAGTTTAATTTTGAAAGTGTTACACGATATATACATTATTTGCATCACTGAACACCGGTATTTAATAACGTCTATTTATTTATTTTTACATCACTGTTGATTTGTATTTTAACAAAAACCAGATTGATACTGATAATAGGAGACATTGAAAGCTATTTTTTGTTGCTCCCCACTTACAACGTGGAAAGCACTGCTTGGGATATCAAAGCTATCCCAACTCAGTGCTTTGCTTAAGGAAGCTTTCCAAACCGTCAGAAATTCAACTAGCAATTATTAGTGTTGAACTATTAGACTGTTAACATGGATCCATGAGGGACTTTTAGATTTTAGATCGTTTTATTTTTAAAGATTTTAAGAAGGACTGTTTTAAAATAAATCATTTACCAATTTTAGCTACCAATATTGTTTAAATACAAGATTGAACCAAAACATATATACACACTGTTGGAATTTCACTGGTTATTATTGTTTTTATTGTATCCTAATAAATATACCAAAATCCATTTGTGAAGTGTTAGTGTATCCAAGACCCGGCCTTCTTAAGTTGGCGCTTTGATAAAGTTCTGAATCATTTTGTTTCCTTTTTTTTTTGACCACTAGGGGTCAATTTATCTGAGCCAAGGGTCAATTTCAGCAGGCGCTTGGTGAATCTATCTTAAAATACAAGGTATACGAGGACAGGGTAGTGCCTCAGACTTTCCCGGTTCCGTTAAGATGGCAAATATTATTAAGACTGAATGGGAGCGTTTGGGTTCGTCCTTTTCCCCTTCTTCTTTTAAAAAGCTGTTCCCCGTTCCAGATTCTCAGCTTGAGCTGTGGGGGACCATTCCCAAGATGGATGGGGCTATCTCTCTACGCTCACAAAGCGGACTATTCCTCTCGAGGATAGTTAATCATTTAAAGAGCCCATGGACTAAAAGCTGGAAAACATGTTGAGAAAGATGTTTAAGTACACAGGGTTTGTTTTTCAGCAGTTGCGGTGGTCGCCGGAGCTGCAACATATTGATGTGAATCCTTGTGTGATATGGTCGAAGGGGAGACTTCCATCGACGAGATACAGGAGAATATTAAGGCGCTGAAGGTTGCCAATTCTTTCATCTGTGATGCCAATATGCAAATAATTTGCCTGAATGCTAAGGTGTCAGGTTTTTCTGTTTTAGCGAGCAGGGCTCTGTGGCTAAAATCTTGGTCTGCGAACATGACCTCCAAGTCTTGGCTGTTGTCTCTGCCTTTTCAGGGAAAGATCCTGTTCAGTCCAGGATTGGATTTGATCGTATCCACGGTTACGGGAGGCAAGGGAGCTTTCCTACCGCAGGATAAGAAGGCTAAGCCCAAGAGATCTACTTTTCGTCACTTTCGTGCGGACAAGCCCCTGCGCCAGCAGCCCGCCGCGAAAGCGGATCAGTCCAAGGGATCTTGGAACAAGACTAAGCAGAACAAGAAGCCCACCGAGACTAAATCGGCATGAAGGGGCGGCCTCCGACCAGTCTCAGGATCACGTAGGGGGCAGATTATCTCAATTCTCAGATGCATGGTTGCAGGACGTTCAGGACCCTTTGGTTCTAGAAGTTGTCTCCCAGGGTTACAGGATAGGGTTCAGATCCCATCCGCCCGAGGGCAGATTCCTCCTGTCAAACCTGTCTTCAAGACCAGACTAGAGTGTGTGAGAGATCTCGCCTCTCTCTGGGTTATTGTACCAGTACCCCTAGCAGAACGGGGTCTAGGGTACTATTCCAACCTTTTCATGGTTCCAAAGAAGGAGGGCACATTCCGCCCGATTCTGGACCTAAAGTGTTTAAACAAGTTTCTGATTGTTCCATCGTTCAAAATGAAAAACAATCAGATCTATTCTGCCCCTAGTTCAAGTGGGACAGTTTGTGACGACTATAGACTTGAAGGATGCTTACCTTCATTTGCCAATTCACAGGGACCACTTCAAGTTCCTAAGATTTGCGTTTCTGGACCAACACTTCCAGTTTGTGGCCCTTCCCTTTGGTCTGGCCACGGCCCCGAGAGTCTTCACGAAGGTTCTTGGGGCGCTGCTTGCAGTGGCGCCTTACCTGGATGACATCCTAGTTCAGGCGCTGTCGCTCAGCCTCGCAGAGAATCATTCGAGGGCTCTTCTGCTTCAATCTCACGTTTGGAAGATCAACTCAGGAAAGAGTTCCTTGGTTCCCAGCAACAGGGTGGAGTTCCTGGGCACGATAATAGACTATGTCCATGAAGATATTTCTCACAGACCAGCGCCGCACGAAACTTGTGTCAGCCTGTCTTGCGCTTCAGTCCTCCACAAGCCCGTCGGTGGCTCAATGTGTGGAGGTAGAGTCCTAGAGTCCAGCACCTTTTGACCCTGGTATTTCTTTTACTGTTCCTTGGCAGAATGACTGGGGGATGAGGGAAGTGGGAGGAGTATACAAGCCTTTGGCTATGGTGTCTTTGCCTCCTCCTGGTGGCCAGGTTCTTATTTCCCAAAAGTAATGCATGCAGCTGTGGACTCTCTCCATCTGAAGAAAAGAAAATTATCAGGTAAGCATAATTTGTTTTTTCCCGCCCGGGTCATTCTGTGTCCTCTCTAGCTTGGCTATTGGATTCCCAACAGTAATGAATGATTTCATGGACTCTCCGTGCCATTGGAAACAAAACAAGTTATGCTTACCTGATAAATTCTTTTCTTTCCTGGCATTTTTTATCCTAATCTTCTGGCATCTCTATACCCCTTGTGTTTCTCCTAATTTTCTTTATTTCCTCGGCTGAATGACTGGGGGAGTATAGGAAGTGGAGGGGATACTTATAGCTTTGGCTGGGGTGTCTTTGCCTCCTCCTGGTGGCCAGGTGTTGAATTCCCAACAGTAATGAATGAATTTGTGGACTCTTCATGCCAGGAAAGAAAATAATTTATCATGTAAGCATTTCCTCTAATTCCCTGTGCCCCTTCCCCTGTTACTTCCTGTCATGTGACTGGCAACCTCTGTTCTTGCAGGTAGAAGAGAATGAGTGTGTTGTAGATTATGCATTGAAGAAGAGGAATGTGAAACTTGTGCCCACTGGGTTGGATTTTGGGAAGGAGGGATTTACAAGGTAAGTGTTACAAGCAGTATAATTTCATCTCTCTGATAATTAGTATGATGTCTCCTCAATCTAAGCCAGAGGTTAGTGACGCTGTCCTCTTGATAATGATTCACAACATTAGTGAATCACTTGCATACATCCTTAAAGGGACAGTCTCGTCAAAATGAAACTCAGGATTCAGATAGGACGTGTAATTTTAAACAACTTTCCAATTTAATTTTATCATCAAATTTGCTTTTTTCTCTTGGTATTATTTGTTGAAAGCTAAACCTAGGTAGGATAATATTCAAATTTCTAAGCCCTTGAAGGCCGCCTTTTATCTCAGTGCATTTTCACAGTTTTTTTACAGCTACACAGCGCTAGTTCATGTGTCATATAGATAACATTGTACTCACTCCATGGAGTTATTGGCTAAACTACAAGTCTGTCAAAAGAACATAAGGGGCAGTTTGCAGAGGATTAGATACAAGGTAATCACAGAGGTAAAATGGGTAATAAAAGGGATTATCTATCTTTTTAAACATTAACAATTCTGGAGTAGACTGTCCCTTTAAACTGTTAGCTAGTAAGTGCCAATTTGTTAGATATGCAGCAAAATCATATGCTATCTAGATAGAAATGACAAATCCGTAGCAACAACTTGTTCTGTTTCCTACCAGGTATAAGGAGCGTCGATTCCATCCTTCCTTGCGATTGTCTCGACGGTTTTACCCACACACTCACAATATGGACGGTTTCTTCATTGCAAAACTGCGCAAGTTCTCAAATTCTCTCCCATCAGCTCCAAAAGGTAAGAAACAAGAATTATCAACTATTCACAAAGCATCCTGTTGCCCGGTGCAGGGCCCATGCCCCGGCCGACTCTGCACAGGGCCACTGCCCCCCGGCCGACTCTGCATAGGGCCACTGCCCCCCGGCCGACTCTGCACAGTTCTTTCTGATCTTCATGTCCATGATCCAGCCCACCGGAACTTTTGATAGAAAAGTCATCTGGGTGCATTGGCAGAAACTTAGTCTGGAATCAAATATTCCCCTATTTCAGTCTGCATTTAGAGTTTTCCCTGGGTAAAGATTTGTTTATTGTGCAGACAACTGTGTGAGATTCATTTTCACTTCTGCAGTTCTTACCCAGGGAGAATTGCAGGAAAAAGGAATTGACCTTAGTAAGACTTTATAGCTATTTGTCTAGTCACAAACAATCCCAGAATTAGATCTCTGAGATCCACATGCCGTCTCTAGACTACAAAATAACAAGCAGTGACCGGAGCATCACCTTATTCCAAAACACAATGTATTTGTCAGTCACTGATGGAATTACAACCCCCAAATGACCATGCTTGTTCCCAAGCTCGAGATGTCATAAACATGATGTGCACAGCGCTATACAAATAAATGGTAATATGTGGTGGTGGCTTCAGGTCCAACTGTTTAAACATTATGGCACAACAATACTTTGATATGGTCGAGAGGTGATGGGACCATTATAGCTTCTTGATATAAAGGTTCAGTTGTCCGGAGCAGCAGACAACTGAACTGGATTATGGTCTATTCACTGATTTTTGTGTTCCTGATACTAAGAATTTTATAGGAAACGTATGGCTCTATCAGTATAGTTCAAATGATTTATATTCTTTTAATATTTTGTAATTGATGTTAGATGTACACAATAACAATATATGGTTTCCAAAAAACAAAGAATTGACATATGGTGAAACAAATTAGTATGTTACTGTTATTTTCTGTAGATTTTGCAATATTATAAAACTATTAATAAAAATATTTCAACATAAAACATAATAGCACAAAATGAAGACGTTTTTAAATAATATTGGACCCCTTAGTTTAGTTATTGTTTAAAACACCCAGATTAGCCCAAATCCATAAAAGAAAACCTTTTCTGATCTTATTAAATAGCCCTAGTAAAAAAGTGTGCAGACACCCGATCAGCCTTTGGGTATCAACTACCAAAACCTAAATGCAGAATTTATTGGAAAGATACCTTACAAGACATGAGGATGCCGGAGTATATTAGTATTTGGTAAGGCTCTTCAGCATTCTGTAAAGCTTATATATGATAAAATAAATATATTGGCAGAGAAAGCAGGGTTAACTTTTTCTTTCTAATGACACGGTGAGTCCACGGATCATCAGTAATTACTGTTGGGAATATCACTCTTGGCTAGCAGGAGGAGGCAAAGAGCACCACAGCAAAGCTGTTAAGTATCACTTCCCTACCCACAATCCCCCAGTCATTCTCTTTGCCTGTAGTGCAAGGAGGAGGTGAGGTTTAGGTGTCTGAGGTTTTCTTCAATCAAGATTTTATTATTTTTAAAGCAGAGTAAGCTTACTCTGATCTTTCCTGGGGTCTAGCCTTAGTCCAAGTCAGTCTCTTCAGTAGGGCAGTGGTGGCTTTTGAGCACTTGGGAACTTGTGGGGTACAATCCTTACTGCATTTTCTCAAGAATTTGATACCATATTTAGAAAGCCTGAGTAGGTTTACTCAGATTCTTTCTTCACAGATCCATGTGAGGTGCTGCACCCTCTTAAACCAGGTGAGCTGTCCTGCTGCTGGACAGCATTTTCAGGTAAGTGCCATTTCATTTTTCTTTTGCAAAGAAGAATCTGGCACTTTTTACAGCTAGGGGCTGTGCTATCAATGAGACTTTTATTTTATGGTAAAAACCTTCATGTTTGGGGTTAAAGGGACACTGTAGCCAAAAAAATTCTTTTGTGATTCAGATTGAGCATGAAATTTTAAGCAACTTTCTAATTTACTCCTAATATCAAATTTTCTTCTTTCTCTTGGTATCTTTATTTGAAATGCAAGAATGTAAGTTTAGATACCGGCCCATTTTTGTTGAACAACCTGGGTTGTCCTTGCTGATTGGTGGATAAATTCATCCACCAATAAAAAAGTGCTGTCCAGAGTACTGAAACCAAAAAAAAGCTTAGATGCCTTCTTTTTCAAATAATGATAGCAAGAGAACGAAGAAAAATTGATAATAGGAGTAAATTAGAAAGTTGCTTAAAATTGCATGCTCTTTCTGAATTACAAAATATTTTTTTTGGGTACAATGTCCCTTTAATTGGCAGTAACGGGCATTGAGACTGTGAGGATCAGGGATTCTTGGTGGCTCAGTTGGTTACGGTCTTTAACTTTTTTTATCATGTCAGTTTGTGTTTCTAAGCCGTTTCAGGCAGTTAGGAGCTCTTTAACCGCTAGGACCGCTCAGTACATGAAAAGGGGAGGGTCCTTTGTTGAAGCGATTCTCCTTTTGGCCCGCTTTCAGTGCGACTGTGGAAACTGACAGAGAGCTGCGGAGCTGTGACGTCGTCGTCGGCTGCTCCAGTCTCCGTTTTTACTGCATTCACTATTTTTACTCGTGTTTTTTTTTTTTTTTTTTTTTTTTTTTTTTTTTAACCCCTTAATGACCACAGCACTTTTCCATTTTCTGTCCGTTTGGGACCAGGGCTATTTTTACATTTCTGCGGTGTTTGTGTTTAGCTGTAATTTTCTTCTTACTCATTTACTGTACCCACACATATTATATACCGTTTTTCTCGCCACTAAATGGACTTTCTAAAAATACCATTATTTTCATCATATCTTATAATTTACTATAAAAAAAATTATAAAGTATGAGGACAAAATGGAAAAAAACACACTTTTTCTAACTTTGTCCCCCAAAATCTGTTACATATCTACAACTAACAAAAAACACCCATGCTAAATAGTTTCTAAATTTTGTCCTGAGTTTAGAAATACCCAATGTTTACATGTTCTTTGCTTTTTTTGTAAGTTATAGGGCAATAAATACAAGTAGCACTTTGCTATTTCCAAACCATTATTTTTCAAAATTAGCGCTAGTTACATTAGAACACTAATATCTTTCAGGAATCTCTGAATATCCATTGACATGTATATATTTTTTTTTAGTAGACATCCCAAAGTATTGATCTAGGCCCATTTTGGTATATTTCATGCCACCATTTCACCGCCAAATGCGATTAAATACAAAAAATTGTTCACTTTTTCACTAATTTTTTCACAAACTTTTGGTTTCTCACTGAAATTATTTACAAACAGCTTGTGCAATTATGGCTTAAATTATTGTAAATTATTCTCTGGGATCCCTTTTGTTCAGAAATAGCAGACATATATGGCTTTGGCGTTGCTTTTTGGTAATAAGAAGGCTGCTAAATGCCACTGCGCACTACACGTGTATTATGCCCAGCAGTGAAGGGGTTAATTAGGGAGCATGTAGGGAGCTTTTAGGGGTAATTTTAGCTTTAGTGTAGTAGACAACCCCAAGTATTGATCTAGGCCAATTTTGGTATATTTAATGCCACCATTTCACCGCCAAATGCGATCAAATTAAAAAAAACGTTAAATTTTTCACAATTTTAGGTTTCTCACTAAAATCATTTACAAACAGCTTGTGCAATTATGGCACAAATGGTTGTAAATGCTTCTCTGGGATCCCCTTTATTCAGAAATAGCAGACATATATGGCTTTGGCGTTGCTTTGTGGTAATTAGAAGGCCGCCAAATGCCGCTGCGCATCACACGTGTATTATGGCTAGCAGTGATGGGGTTAATTATGTAGCTTGTAGGGAGCTTGCAGGGTTAATTTTAGCTTTAATGTAGAGCTCAGCCTCCCACCTAAAACATCAGACCCCCTGATCCCTCCCAAACAGCTCTCTTACCTCCCCCACCCCACAATTGTCCCCGCCATCTTAAGTACTGGCAGAAACTCTGCCAGTACTAAAATAAAAGCTATATTGGGCTTTTTTTTTTGGGCATATTTACATATGCTGCTGTGTAGGATCCCCCCTTAGCCCCCAACCTCACTGATCCCCCACCAAACAGCTTTCTAACCCTCCCCCTCTGCCTTAATGGGCGCCATCTTGGGTACTGGCAGCTGTCTGCCAGTACCCAGTTTAGTAACAAAAAGTATGTTTATTGGCTTTTTTATTGCCCTTTTCTGTAGTGTAGCTTCCCCCCACCCCTTCCAGAACCCTTAGATCATCTTTTATTTTGTTAATTTTTTTTTTTTACCGTTTCTTAACTTTTTTTTCTGCAGTGTAGCGGTTCCCTCCCGCTCCCACCCCGTGCACGCGCGCTCCCGTGTGCGCCCCCGTCTCTCCCGCCCCCCTCCACTCGGCACATCGATGGCCGCCCACCCGCCTCCCAGACTTGCTCCCACCCACCAACGATACCGGCCACCGATGTCCGGTGCAGAGAGGGCCACAGAGTGGCTCTCTCTGCATCGGATGGCCAAGGGGGGTTATTGCAGGATGCCTCGATATCGAGGCATCACTGCAATAACCGGAAAGCAGCTGGAAGCGAGCAGGATCGCTTCCAGCTGCTTTCCAGACCAAGGACGTACGCCACACGTCCTCGGTCATTAACTGTATTTTTTTTGAGGACGTGTGGCGTACGTCCTTGGTCGTTAAGGGGTTAAAGAGACTTATTTTATTTTCTACTCTATCCTTATTGCATAAGATGGATCAAGAGGCCTTTCAAGTTGCTGCTTGCCAGTTATGTTTTGATGCCCGGGTGGAACCTCCAGTTCCTTTTTGTTCTTCATGCATTGAAAGACCCTTAAGCTATAGAGATAAGATGTTTGACCATGAGCCACCATTATCCCAGGTGAATGCTGTTCAGGTGTGTCCTGTAGCAGACATGCCGCAGCTTTCTCCTCAAGCGTCCCAACATTTTCAGTTTCCACATGCATAGCCCTGTGTTTCCACTTGCAATTCGGTAGGATTTTTTTTCCAGGAAATTGCCTACCATGTATCCTCTGCGGTATCTGAGGCTTTGTCAGCTTTCCCCATGCTGCAGGGAAGGCGTTAAAGGAAACTTAAGGAATCAGTAAGGTTTCTTATCAAGTTGTGGCTATCCAGTGTGTCCCTTCTCATAATCCTGAGGAAGAAGACATGTCGGTAGCGTCTGAGGGGGAAATCTCAGACTCTGATAGTGTAATTCCTTCTTCTGATGCTGAAGTAATATCCTTCATATTTAAGCTAGAACACCGATTATTACTTAAGAAGGTTTTGGCTACTTTGGACGACTCTGACACCACTATCGTAGTCAACCCTAAAAAGTCTAGTAAATTGAAGAAGTACTTTTATTTTCCCTCCGTGGTGGAGGTTTTTCCGGTTCCAGACTGTGCTACAGAGATTATTGCTCGAGAATGGGAAAAAACTGGTATTCCCTTTTCTCCATCTTCTATTTTTAAGATGTTTCCTATAGCGGACTCCATTAAGAAGTTGTGGCAGACGGTTCCTAAGGTAGGAGGCGCGATCTCCACTTTGACTAAGAGGGCTACTATTCCCATAGAGAATAGTTGTTCTTTTAAGGATCCAATGGCTAAAAAATTGGAGGCTTTACTAAAGAAGATATATGTCCACCACGGTTTACAATGGCAGCCTGCGGTGTGTATCGCCACTGTTACCAGCGCTGTGGCTTACTGGTTTGATGCGTTGTCTTAATCTCTTCAAACAGATACTCCTCTTGAGGAGATCCAGGACAGGATTCCTTTATTACAGACACTTCCTTACAGGGTATTAAACTGGGAGCCAAAATTTCTGGCTTTGCGGTCCTAGCCCGCAGAGCCTTGTGGTTGAAGTCCTGGTCTGCGGATGTTTCATCTAAGTCCAAGTTCTTGGCGATTCCTTAAAAGGGTAAGACCTTGTTTGGACCCGGTTTGGAGGAAATTATCTCGGATATTACTGGAGGAAAGGGTTCTTTTCTTCCTCAAGATAAGAATAATAAGCAGAAAGGGCATCAAAGTAATTTTCGTTCCTTTCATAACTTTAGAAGCAAGACTTCCTCCCCTTCCTCCAAGCAAGACCAAGCCAAGTCTTCCTGGAAGCCTAACCAGTACTGGAATAAGGGAAAGCAGTCTAAAAAGCCCACAGCTGACTCCAAGTCAGCATGAAGGGTCGGCCCCCAATCCAGGAGCGGATCTAGTAGGGGGCAGACTCTCTCTTTTTTTTTTTCTCCCAAGCCTGGATAAGAAAGAGATGTTCGGATCCATGGGCGGTGGACATTGTCTCCCAGGGATACAAAATAGAATTCAAGACTTTTCCTCCCAGAGGCAGGTTTCTCCTCTCCAGATTATCTGTAGACCAGATAAAAAGAGAGGAGTTCTTACATTGTGTCACGGACCTGGCCCGCCCTGGGGGTAATAGTTCCTGTTCCTCCTCAGGAACGAGGTCTGGGATTTTACTCAAATCTGTTCGTAGTTCCCAAAAAGGAGGGAACTTTCCGACCAATCCTAGACTTAAAATGCTTAAACAAGTTTCTCAGAGTGCCATCCTTCAAGATGGAGACTATACGCTCCATTCTTCCTTTGGTTCAAGAGGGTCAGTTCATGACAACCATAGACCTAAAGGATGCATACCTTCATGTTACCATTCACAGGGATCATCAAGTTTCTGAGATTTGCATTCTTGGACAATCACTTTCAGTTTATTGCCCTTCCATTCGGCCTTGCCACAACCCCCGAGAATCTTTTCAAAGGTTCTGGGGGCTCTTTTGACAGTACTTCGGTCCAGGGGCATTGCAGCAGCACCTTACATGGATGACATTCTGGTTCAGGTGCCATCTTTTCAACAAGCAAACTCTCATATGGAGATCTTGTTGTCTTCTCTTCGCTCCCATGGATGGAAGGTGAATCTGGAAAAAAGTTCTCTGATTCCATCTACAAGGGTCGTGTTTTTGGGGACCATAATAGACTCCCTGTTAATGAAGATATCTCTGCCGTTGGTCAGAAAAAGAAAGATTTTCGACTCTTGTCTTGCCCTTCAGTCTTCCCCTCTGCCGTCAGTGGCTCAATGTATGGAGGTAATTGGTCTGATTCTATCTCAGACCTCAGCAGTTATGCATGCTCAGACAATGGAACGGGGACTATGCGGATTTATCTCTGCGTATAGTTCTGGATCAGACGTCAATAGACTCTTCCCTAGTGGCTGTCTCAGGACCATCTGTCCTAGGGAACTTGCTTCCGCAGACCCGCCTGTGTGATTGAGACCACGGATTAATCATACGGCTGTTTAGCCGAAACGCGTAAGCCAATAGTGCCACACCACTTCACTTAGTTTATTTTATTGTATGGAGTTGTTTGCCTTTCCTGGATGTGAAATTTTTAATCGAATAAGAATAAATTTTGTTTTACTGTAATCCAGCGGATCTCAATGTTTTTTTACAATTAAGTATTTTACCAGCTGATCCACTGTGTACTTCCTGACTGGGGTAGGTGTGAGCAGGAGTCTCTCTGTGATTAGAGGAATCTGTTCTGGGAACTAAGGAGTAGCAATAGTGCAGCAGAGGATCCACGAGGACGCCAGCTACGCCGGTGAAGTTTCTTTAGCACTCGGAGAGACATAATGTATATGTCCGTGCTTACAAGGTATGATTTCTAAAGTCTGGTGGTAATGCTACAGGGCGAATGGTATTTGGGCAGAAGTTCTCTGCATATGTGAAGAATTCTGAAGTGGCACTTTATCCCTCTCCAACACTATATGTATAGTGTTTATATCAGCACAGGGACACCTCATTTAATGACCGGTATTTTATGGTAGACTTTACGTCATTCTGCTAATCCAGTCCAATTCTGTTACATTTGAACCTTATTTTTACAGTCTTAAGTTATTGCGATTTGGAGTCTGTTAGCTTTAGCCTGGTTTATCAGGTTCCAGTTGGACAGCATAACCTCGGTGGCTTACATCAACTCCAGGGGGGAACTCAAAGTTCCTTGGCCATGGCAGAAGTGTCCCAAATTATTCAGTGGGCGGAGACCCACAACTGCTTTTTTTCTGCGATCCACATTCCAGGAGTGGACAATTGGGAAGCAGACTTTTCACCCCCCGGGGAGTGGGAACTTCATACGGAGGTGTTTTCCAGTTTGACCCTCAAATGGGGCAGCCAGAACTGGATCTCATGGCTTCTCGACAGAATGCCAAGCTCTCAAGGTCAAGAGATCTGCAGGCAGTTCTGATAGATGCTCTGGCGGTTCCTTGAAACTTCAGTCTAGCATACCTGTTTCCTCCGTTCGCTCTCCTTCCAAGAGTCATTGCTCGGATCAAGCAGGAGAGGGCATCGGTAATTCTCATAGCCCCGGCGTGGCCTCGCAGGATCTGGTATGTAGACCTTGTGGAAATGTCATCCTTTCCACCTTGGAGACTCCCTCTGAGGAAGGACCACCTACTTCAGGGTCCCTTCCTTCATCCATATCTCGTTTCTCTGAAGCTGATTGCTTGGAGATTGAACGCTTAATTTTATCTAAGCATGGTTTTTCAGTCTGTCATTGAGACTTTGATCCAGGCTCGTAAGCCTGATCCTCGTAGGATCTACCGTAAGATCTGTCATAAATATTGTGAATCCAAAGGATACTAATTTGCGAATCCAAAGGATACTCCTTGGAGTAGAGTCAGGATTCCTAGGATTTTGCCCTTTTTCTCCAGGACGGTCTGGAGAAGGGTTTGTCGGCAAGTACTCTGAAGGGTCAGATTTCGGCATTGTCTATCTTGTTGCTTAAACACTTGGCCGATGTGCCAGATGTGCAATCATTTTGTCAGGCCTCGGTTAGGATCCAGCTGGTGTTTAGATCGGTTACCCCTCCTTGGAGTCTCAACCTTGTCCTTTAAAATTGTACAGCAGGCTCCGTTTGAGCCTATGCATTCCTGAGATATTAAGTTATTATCTTGGAAAGTTGTATTTCTTGTTGCTATTTCTTCTGCTCAAAGAGTTTCTGAACTCTCAGCACTTCAGTGCGATTCTTCTTATCTTCCATTCTGATAAGGTGGTTCTGCGTACTAAGTTTGGTTTCCTGCCCAAAGTTGTCTCGGTCAAGAAAATTAATCAGGAAATTGTTGTTCGTTTATTCGTTTAGCATATGAGACTGCTGGACAGCAACCTCCTGAGAAAATCACAGATCATTCCACAAGAGCTGTTTCTTCTTCCTGGGCCTTCAAAAATGAGGCTTCTGTGGAACAGATTTGCAAGGCTACAACCTGGTCCTCTCTACATACTTTTTCCAAATTCTATATATTTTATACTTTTGCCTCGGCAGAGGCTTCTTTTGGGAGAAAAGTTCTTCAAGCAGTGGTGCCTTCCGTTTAGGTTCCCTGTCTTGTCCCTCCCTTATCATGTGTCCTCTAGCTTGGGTATTGATTCCCAATAGTAATTAGATGATCCGTGGACTCACCGTGTCATTAGATAGAAAAGGAAATTTATTTTTACCTGATAAATTTTTCTTTTACGATAAGATGAGTCCACGGATTTCATCCTTGTGGGATATTGCCTCCTGGTCAGCAGGAGGCGGCAAAGAGCACCACAGCACAGCTGTGTATATATAGCTCCTCCCTTCCCCCCCACTCCAGTCATTCGACCGAAGTTAGGAAGAGAAAGGAAAAGCCAAGGTGCAGAGGTGACTGAAGTTTAACAAAATTAAAGACCTGTCTTAGAAAAACAGGGTGGGCTGTGGACTCATCGTATCGTAAAAGAAACAAATTTATCAGGTAAGAATACATTTCCTTTTCTTTTACAAGATACGATGAGTCCACGAATGTCATCCTTACTTGTGGGATACAATACCAAAGCTAGAGTACACGGATGAAAAGGGAGGGAAAAGACAGGGAACCTAAACAGAAGGCACCACTGCTTGAAGAACTTTTCTCCCAAAAACAGTCTCAGACAAGACAAAAGTATCAAATTTGGAAAAGTGTAAAGAGACAACCAAGTTGCAGCTTCGCAAATCTGTTCAACAGAAGCATCATTTTTGAATGCCCATGAGGAAGCCACAGCCCTAGTGGAATGAGCCGTAATTCGTTCAGGAGGCTGCCGTCCAGCAGTCTCACATGCAAAATGGATGATACTCTTCAGCCAAAATGAGAGTGAGGTAGCCGTAGCTTTCTGACCCCTACGCTTCCCCGAAAACATAACAAACACGGAAGACGATTGACAAAACTCCTTAGTTGCCTGTAAGTAAAACTTCAAGGCACGGGCCACGTCCAAATTATGTAACAGCCTCTCCTTCTTAGGAGGATTAGGACACAAGGAAGGAACAACAATTTCCTGATTAATATTTGTATGTGAAACAACCTTAGGAAGAAAACAAGGTTTGGTTCGTAACACCACCTTATCCAAATGGAAAATAAGATGAGGAGAATCACATTGTAATGCCGGAAGCTCGGATACTCTGCGAGCAGAAGAAATAGCAACCAAAAATAAAACTTCCCAAGACAATAACTTAATGTCTATGGAATGCATAGGTTCAAACTGAACCCCTTTAAGAACTGTAAGAACTAAATTCAAACTCCAAGGAGGAGCAATTGGTATAAACACAGGTCTGATTCTTAGTCAGAGCCTGACAAAAAGATTGAACATCTGGAACATCGGCCAGACATTTGAGTAACAATATAGATAAAGCAGAAATCTGTCCTGCTAAGGAACTTGCTGGCAACCCTTTCTCCAATCCGTCTTGGAGAAAAGATAAAATCCTGGGAATCCTACTCCATGAGTAGCCCTTGGATTCGTGAGAAGGTCTTTCCTCAATGGAAGCTTCCACAGTGGCTGAGATGACATGTCCACCAGGTCAGCATACCAAGTCCTGCGAGGCCACGCAGGAGCGAAGAGGATCACCGATGCCCTCTCCTGTTTGACTCGAGCAATCACCCTGGGAAGGAGAGCAAATGGAGGGAACACATAAGCTAGGCTGAAAGACAAAGGTACTGCCAAGGCATCAATCAGCACGGCCTGGGGATCCCTGGACCTGGACCCGTATCTCGGAAGCTTGGCATTCTGACAAGACGCCATAAGATCCAACTCCGGACTGCCCCATCTGAGAATCAGGTTGGCAAATACCTCCGGATGGAGTTCCCATTCTCCCGGATGAAAAGTCTGTCTGCTCAGAACATCCGCCTTCCTTGTTTTCCACACCTGTGATGTGGATTGCCGACAGATAACAAGAGTGAGATTCCGCCCACTGAATTATCTTGGCTACTTCTGTCACTGCCAAGGAACTCCTTGTTCCTCCCTGATGATTGATGTAAGCTACAGTCGTGATGTTGTCCGACTGGAATCTGATGAATTTGGCCGAAGCCAACTGAGGCCAAGCCCGAAGCACATTGAATATTGCTCTCAACTCTAGGATATTGATGGGAAGGAGAGACTCCGTTCGAGCTAAGGCCAGAACTGTAATTCCTGTTATATCCTAAAGGAACTCTATAGTTGTGTGCTTCTGTTCCCCTAAGTCACAAAGGAGGAATGCACACCAAGAAACAGCAGTGATGTCCTAATAAAAATTACCCTTACTGTCACTTTAACTGTTAAAACTGAGCAAATGATATTCGCGTACAATCTTGCATAACATAATCAACAAATAGAATTAAAAACTCCTTAATACTAGAATACCAGCACACATCAAACACGAATTGCACTCTGGAAGCAATTCATAGGAGAACACAAATAAAATACAAAAAAGATGTGGCGCTAGAAAGCTAAGTATTCAAATAAATCAAATAATGCTAAAAAGGAATATATATATCTTAAAAGCACTGCAATAAAAGTCATAAAGTACAAATAAATTTAATATATATACTAATATTTAATGGGACACAGCAAGATTAAATATTTATAACATATAATAAATAACACCTTATATACTAAACAAAAATAATAACAATATGTATACCACCGGTGGTTTGTATGATTCACAAAAAAGTACTTAATTAATGTTTAAATAAAATTGATCTAATAAAATCGGTATGATGCTTAGATACTGTGAATACAGTTTAATCCAAAAGACGATCGTTATTTAACGATACTAGGAGGAAAACGTTCAATGAGTGGTTTAAGGCAGTCTGTCGTTCAGCACTTTGTAAGGTTACAGTTAGCCAGTTCAAAGATAATTATTCCCACTGAAGCAAAAGCGTTTCCAAAATGCAGTTTACAAATACCTTAGGCTACGGGACTGTGTATCCAGGGCAGACTCTCTTAGGTTCAGAGTCCCGATATGGGTTTAGAGATCACCTTAATTCTTGGGTGTCCACGTCCTCCTCGTAGCTAGGGATTTCCTCCGTCGGAAACTTTCGGCGTGTGACGTAGTTACACTAGTCACATGGGGTAATCCTCCAATCACTGAGGGAGTTTCTCCGCTTCCAAATCCAAATGCGGGAAGTTTGAAATCAGTTCACACAGAGCGCTCTGTAATGGTGATAGTTCTCCCCAAGTATTACAAATCAAGATCAGTGTTGCATCTACGCGTTTCAGCCGTATGAGGGCCTTTATCAAGATGTATAAACTGATCCAAGAACTGCCTTTATATAGCCTTAACCACTTCCTGTATACAATCAATTCATTTCTGATTTGTAAAGTCCAATCTTACTTTTTAGCATCTTGAAGGAAATTTAAAAAACATATATAGATCACTTAATAAATTTAAAACTTTAACTAAAAATGAAAATTCATTAAATATTTTAAATGTTATAAATATATGATAAAACGGAATATACAAATCCTAAATTCATAAAAGTTGTGCCAATTATATATACACTAAGTTAATAATAACAAAGAACACAAATAAATCCCAAAATCCAGCAATTCAATGTCTAACCTTATCATTACAATACGGAATCCTTAACAATTACATATGTAATGGAGAAGAAATTATATAAATAAAATTGCAATGTTAAATAAATATATAATATACTAAAATTCATTGATATAAAACCATATATATATATAAAATATACTAAAATTATCAAAAAAGTATATTAATATCAGTGTCAGTGTTATATGTACTTTATATGTTTATTGTTAATAATAGGGCGAGGACCATTTATAATATGTACCCAATATATTCTTAAAATAATGTGAAGACATATATTATAGAATATTAAAATTGGTTTTAAAAGGTCCCTATATCACTGGAAGGAACAAAGCTTATTAAGATGTGACCAAAACTAACAAACTAAACTGCCTTAATGTAAAAATGGATTCAAGTCTAATTCAGCATTTAACCCCTCAGGTGTTAATGAACCAAAACTATAAATCAGTTCTGCCTCTTTATATAAAATCATTCTTTCAAAATCACCCCCTCTACCATCTTGTTTAACCTTTTTAATGCCCCACCAGCATAGATCCTTAGCATTACTATTATGGCATTCCTTGAAATGTTTAGAGACCAAGTGGCCCTCAAAGCCATTTTTGATGTTATTCACATGATCTCTTATTCTGTCCCTCAACTTTCTCTGGGTTTGTCCTAAATATTGTTTCCTGCAAGAACACTGGAGGAGATAAATCACCCCTTTGTCACTACATCTAATTAGGTCCTTAATAATATAAGTGTAGTCTCTAGTAGTAGAGGTTATTTTCTTTAATTTTGAACTGTATTTACATGCTACACAACTACAGCAAGGAAAAAAACCCATTAATTTAGATCCATTTAAATCCACATCAGACCAATTGTTATTACTCCTATACATACTTGGGGCTAAATTGTTTTTTAAATTCTTTGCCTTAGTATAAATAATTTCTGGATGATTTTTCACATGGTCACCTAGTATATGGTCCTTTCTTATGAGATGCCAGTGTTTATTTAAAATACATTTTATATGGCCATGTTGAGCGTTAAATTTAGTTATAAAGGGAATATTTAGTTTTTCTACCTGATTATTACCTGCAGAACTTTTTTCTTTACCTCTAAGGAGTTCTTCCCTATCTTTTAACCTCACTTTTTCAATTGCTGTATTTACATTTTTTTCATCATAGCCTTTATCTAAAAATCTATCTTTTAAAACTTGTGACTGGGTTTCAAAATCTTCGGGATTATTACAGTTTTTCTTGATTCTGGTGAACTGACTGGTGGGTATATTCTCAATCCATTTGGTCAAATGGCAGCTTTCCATGTGGACGTAATTATTAGCGTCCACTTTTTAAAAAAATGTTTTTGTGTGGATTTTACTGTCAATGATGTTTATTTCTAGGTCCAAAAAATGCAAGCTTTTACTATTAATCTCACTTGTAAATTTTAGGCCAAGATTATTTTGGTTTAGATCTTCCAAGAATAAACTAAGGAGTTCATAATCTCCATTCCAAATTATAAAGATATCATCTATAAATCTTTTATATGATACCAAGTTCGCACCCCATGCTCCATTAAAGATAAAAAATTCTTCTAAATATCCCATGAAGATATTAGCATAACTGGGTGCGAACTTGGTACCCATCGCCGTTCCTTTTTGCTGCAAATAATATTTCCCATCAAATATAAAATAATTATTATTTAAAATAAAATCAATACATTCCAGGATAAATTGACATTGGTCCATCATTAGATTCTCATCTTTCTCTAGAAAATGTTTAACCGCCTTCAGCCCTAGTTTATGATCAATGTTTGTATAAAGGCTAGTCACATCACAGGAAACCATTAAATATTTTTCATTCCAACTCATTTGATTTAATAAATTTAACAATTGTGTTGAATCTTTAAGGTAGGCTGGTAATTTTACAACATATTTTTGAAGGAATTGGTCAATATATTGTGATAAGTTAGAAGTCAGGGAATTTATTCCCGAAATGATCGGGCGCCCTGGTGGATCTATAAGGGACTTGTGGATCTTGGGCAAAAAATAAAATCTTGCATAACATAGTCACTCTTCTGAAAATTACATGTAAATTTAGGCGCCTGCCAATCTAGGGATGTAGGCATCAGTAAAAGGGCACCCATCGTGGGACACTTTACTAAAAAGTGTTACTGACTCTTTTAATCTTAAAAACAGTAACTAGATATGTCACTGAGCAGAAAAAAACTTAGGTTAACAAAAGGTTTATTTCAAGACCAGCTAATAGAGTGTACAGAGATCAAAAGTCCCCCTTTTGTGCCATGTCTTATTTTAAATAAATTTGTCTAAATTATCCTCTTTGAAAAGGTACTAGAGGCAAGCATGGCATGAAATATTTGCAAGTGTTAGAATGCTGCTTAAAGCATCTAATTCTGAAATTACTTCCATGAAAACTTTGGGAACAGAACAATCTGAACGATCCATATTAGAATCGAGACATAACAGAAAAGCAACAAAATGTGTGGGACAGTTGTCAAAAACAAATGTACTGCTTTATGCGACTGAAATAAAGAAAAAATCCGTTAAACTTTTTATTGTCACTTTAACCACGGTTTCATTTACATCCCAATTACATCACTCAGGAAAGACCAGTTGAAGGTTTTCATTAAGATGTTTGTCTATCCCTGACTGGGACACTGACAATAGGCATAAAAATAGAAAGTGTCTTAAGTACCGCGTGCTTGCGACGCCCCTCTGCCTATTTTTACGTGACAGAGAAAGCGCTCCATACACACAAAGACTCCTCAGTCAGCGCGAACAACTTTCTCAGCTGTATGTGTAAAAACACAGCCGAGGAGGCAACCGGCGGTCCATTTGAAAACTGAGCCAAACAGCGCGCAAACAATGGCGCCTAACGAAGCTCCGCCCCTTCCGTGCAGCGTATCGAGCTCAAACATGCCAAGACAAAATGGAGCTGCCGGGACATCAATATTTAGCCGAATGCCGCGCACACCAAGGCGCGAAACGAAGCTCCGCCAATCGTGGGCGTATCGAGACCAATCTCCTGCGCGGACAAACATGGCCAAAATGGAGCCGCCGGGAGAACAAAAGTAAAAACAAACAAACAAACCTGTATTCAGCTTTCAATAAACTGATAGGGACAGATCTCCCTGCCGGTTGCCTTCTCAAAAGTGCCCCAACATGAATGACTCTAACAAAGGCAACTCTCCCTGTCGGCTGAAAATATTTTTGTTTTCTAAAAAATAAGCCGTAGCGATAAGGGGACCGGAAGGAAAAGAACAAGTAATACCTGTATATCTTACTAAGGTAAGATAACTCAGTCTGTCAGTTCCGAAACCTATTATCTAAATAGGATCACCCTGTCTGTCGGCTTCCAATTTGCAAAGCGAAAGTAACAGGGATTATTGTGTATAAAAACTGTAATCCTATGCTGTCCTCCCTGTCGGCTGTTAAAGTAGAGATAAGCCGCTGGGAGACATACAGAGACATGTTGCTTCTGAGCCAGAGCTGCCCTTGAAAGACTCATCCCCATTCCCGGGAGAGAGCAATACATGGAGCGTCAGTCCCTGGTATACATTAGGTAATGACCTGTAGAGAGCCTCACAGGTCATGTCCCCATACATGTGAAAAGGAAGAAACTATAGTGCCTGATGACATGATTTGCATGACAACCCCACACTATGTCAAATAGGAAAGCCCTTCCAGAGAGCCTCTGATTCCCAACAACTGAAAGTACAGCCATGTCTGAGGTAGCATGGCCCTGAAAAAAAAAAAGACTGCACTTACCTCTATGCTGAGCGACAGCATGAAACGTCTCACAGGATCAAGAGGTCTTCTCCCTCCTGCAGTCTGTGGACACAGAAAGGGCCTTAGTTACCATTTGCTAAGACCATCAATCCAGAAGGGCAGCACAAGTATGGGATGCGCAGTGAGACTAAAACCCCACCAGTTCCCATTGCTTTAAAGCCGCCTGTAGCTCTACTCTAGAGGCTGACAAGGAATACAGCTACACACTATGTAAAATAGCACACATTGGCACCATTTTAAAAATAATAAACTCTTGATTGAAGAATCTAAACTAACACCTCACGTTACCTCTTCCTATCACTAACACAGGCAAAGAGAATGACTGGGGTGGGAGGGAAGGGAGGAGCTATTTAACAGCTCTGCTGTGGTGCTCTTTGCCGCCTCCTGCTGACCAGGAGGCGATATCCCACAAGTAAGGATGAAATCCGTGGACTCATCGTATCTTGTAAAAGAAAACAAAATTTATAATTACCTGATAAATTTCTTTCTTGACACAGTGAGTCCACGGCCCACCCTGTTTTTTTTTTCAGACAGGTTTTTGTTATATAAACCTCAGGCACCTCTGCCCCTTGTGTTGCTTCCTTTCTCTCCTTTCCTTTGGTCGAATGACTGGGGGATTGTGGGAAGGGAAGTGATACTTAACAGCTCTGCTGTGGTGCTCTTTGCCCCTCCTGCTGGCCAGGAGTGATATTCCCAACAGTAATTACTGATGATCCGTGGACTCACCGTGTCAAGAAAGAAAGAAATTCATCAGTTAAGCATTAATTTTGTTTTTATACAATAGATAGCTAAAAACAGACAAAGTTTCAGCGCTACTGATAAGAAATGGAGTACTATATCACTCTAAAAGTAAAATACATAAAAATCCAAAATAAGCTAAGCCAAAAACAATATTAAAAATAAATTAAAATCCTAATTGAACAATAGCTGTAGAAAATTTTCTGCACAATTCACATAGAATATTGCACAAAAATATTACACAGTATAAAACATCAAAAAAGTCCCAATGAGAATAAATATTGTAATGTGTTAAGTCCCAAAATGGAAAAGAAACAAATGAATGGTGTGTGCTGCTCTTCTGAGGGTGTATCACACAAAATCCCTGAAGGAGCGGAAAAAGCTGAAAGACACAGAGAGGAGAGCGCAACTGGACTCAGGTGTAGTTTATTTAAACCAATTAAAACAAGAACGGTTAAAACCATAAAATGGTAGGTAACTGTGCGTACCAAATTCACAAAGTAAATGTGTACATAGAAAGTCTTTAAGAGTTCAACAGATTACCGCTCCCCAGGACGCCTTCTGATCCAGCCAGGGCACGTACTGTTTTCGCAGCTGATCACTCTGAAATGCGTGTGTGTGACTCGTCAGCTGTTTGGTCTCTGGAGGAAAGCCGGAAGTCTGTGTTTCTTAGAAAATTGATACAATGTATCACAGGAATAGAAGTCCTCGACGGCCATTTCGTTCCCTAACGAGGGAACTTTTTCAAGAGGTTGCTAATAGTTACCTGCAAGCTCTGTCTTATCAAGACTCTGAATTTGAAATGAGCAGTAGATTTTTGCCAGCCCCCTGTGATACAATCAATTTTCTAAGAAACACAGACTTCCGGCTTGGACCGGAACCGGCTTTCCTTTAACCGTTCTTGTTTTAATTGGTTTAAATAAACTACACCTGAGTCCAGTTGCGCTCTCCTCTCTTTGTCTTTCAACAATAGATAGATATTTTACACCTACTCATTTTCTGCATTAATTATAAAATCCAAAATTTTGGGAGGGAGAACTGATAATACCTGTGGGGTAATACAAATCTGTGTTTGAAAAACGTAGGAAATAATTACTTGTAACATAGTTACATAGTAGATGAGGTTGAAAAAAGACCGAAGTCCATCGAGTTCAACCTATACAAATCTAAAATATATACAAAAAGCTCCAGTTAAGCTTAAATAATCCCACTAAAAGGTGACCCATTTAATACTAGCAATCATATCCATGAATTTTGTTTATAGACAGAAATGTATCCAAATAATTTTTAAATGTATCTAGGGTATTGGCATTCACTACCTCCTTTGGTAATGAGTTCCAAAATGTTATTGCTCTTACAGTGAAAAAACGTTCCCGCTGCAGGAGATTAAATCTCCTTTCCTCCAACCTTAAATTGTGACCTCTGGTCACAAACAATTTTCTTGGAATAAACAGCGCTTCTGCCATTTCTGTATATGGGCCTTGAATATATTTATATAAAGTAATCATGTCACCTCTCAAGTGTCTTTTTTATAGAGAAAACAGACCCAGTTTGGCTAGCCTCTCATATCTTAAATTCTTCATTCCCCTTATTAGCTTTGTGGCCCTTCTCTGAACTTTTTCTAGTTCTGCAATATATATTTTTTTCAATGCTTTACTTTAGATTCTGACATCCTGTGGGACATGTTTTGTACTTTTTCATGCTCTTTTTTTTCTATTCTCAATTTAAAACACACAACACTGTACCCCCCTACTGTGTCACACTGTTAGAGGGGCCCTGCATGATATCCCCCAATATACAGCACTGATCCCCCCCCTACTGTGTCACACTGTTAGAGGGGCCTGCATGATATCCCCCAATATACAGCACTGACCCCTCCTACTGTGTCACACTGATAGAGGGGCCCTGCATGATATCCCCCAATATAAAGCACTGACCCCTCCTACTGTGTCACACTGATAGAGGGGCCCTGCATGATACCCCCAATATAAAGCACTGACCCCCCCCCCCCCCCTACTGTGTCACACTGATAGAGGGGCCCTGCATGATATCCCCCAATATAAAGCACTGACCCCCCCCCTACTGTGTCACACTGATAGAGGGGCCCTGCATGATATCCCCCAATATAAAGCACTGACCCCCCTACTGTGTCACACTGATAGAGGGGCCCTGCATGATATCCCCCAATATAAAGCACTGACCCCCCTACTGTGTCACACTGATAGAGGGGCCCTGCATGATATCCCCCAATATACAGCACTGACCCCCCTACTGTGTCACACTGATAGAGGGGCCCTGCATGATATCCCCCAATATAAAGCACTGACCCCTCCTACTGTGTCCCACTTTTATAGGGGCCCTGCATGATATCCCCAATATACAGCACTCATCCCTCCTACTGTGTCACACTGATAGAGGGGCCCTGCATGATATCCCCCAATATAAAGCACTGACCCCTCCTACTGTGTCACACTGATAGAGGGGCCATGCATGATATCCCCCAATATAAAGCACTGACCCCTCCTACTGTGTCCCACTTTTATAGGGGCCCTGCATGATATCCCCCAATATACAGCACTGATCCCTCCTACTGTGTCACACTGATAGAGGGGCCCTGCATGATATCCCCCAATATAAAGCACTGACCCCTCCTACTGTGTCACACTGTTAGAGGGGCCCTGCATGATATCCCCCAATATAAAGCACTGACCCCCCCCCCCCTACTGTGTCACACTGATAGAGGGGCCCTGCATGATATCCCCCAATATACAGCACTGATCCCTCCTACTGTGTCACACTGATAGAGGGGCCCTGCATGATATCCCCCAATATAAAGCACTGACCCCTCCTACTGTGTCACACTGTTAGAGGGGCCCTGCATGATATCCCCCAATATAAAGCACTGACCCCCCCCCCCCCCTACTGTGTCACACTGATAGAGGGGCCCTGCATGATATCCCCCAATATAAAGCACTGACCCCCCTACTGTGTCACACTGATAGAGGGGCCCTGCATGATATCCCCCAATATAAAGCACTGACCCCCCCCTACTGTGTCACACTGATAGAGGGGCCCTGCATGATATCCCCCAATATAAAGCACTGACCCCCCTACTGTGTCACACTGATAGAGGGGCCCTGCATGATATCCCCCAATATAAAGCACTGACCCCCCTACTGTGTCACACTGATAGAGGGGCCCTGCATGATATCCCCCAATATACAGCACTGATCCCCCCTACTGTGTCACACTGTTAGAGGGGCCCTGCATGATATCCCCCAATATAAAGCACTGACCCCCCCCCCCCTCCTACTGTGTCACACTGATAGAGGGGCCCTGCATGATATCCCCCAATATAAAGCACTGACCCCCCCCCCCCCCTACTGTGTCACACTGATAGAGGGGCCCTGAATGATATCCCCCAATATAAAGCACTGACCCCCCCTACTGTGTCACACTGATAGAGGGGCCCTGCATGATATCCCCCAATATACAGCACTGACCCCTCCTACTGTGTCACACTGATAGAGGGGCCCTGCATGATATCCCCCAATATAAAGCACTGACCCCTCCTACTGTGTCACACTGATAGAGGGGCCCTGCATGATATCCCCCAATATAAAGCACTGACCCCTCCTACTGTGTCACACTGATAGAGGAGCCCTGCATGATATCCCCCAATATACAGCACTGCCCCCCCCCCCTACTGTGTCACACTGATAGAGGGGCCCTGCATGATATCCCCCAATATAAAGCACTGACCCCTCCTACTGTGTCACACTGATAGAGGGGCCCTGCATGATATCCCCCAATATGAAGCACTGACCCCCCCTACTGTGTCACACTGATAGAGGGGCCCTGCATGATATCCCCCAATATAAAGCACTGACCCCTCCTACTGTGTCACACTGATAGAGGGGCCCTGCATGATATCCCCCAATATAAAGCACTGACCCCTCCTACTGTGTCCCACTTTTATAGGGGCCCTGCATGATATCCCCAATATACAGCACTGATCCCTCCTACTGTGTCACACTGATAGAGGGGCCCTGCATGATATCCCCCAATATAAAGCACTGACCCCTCCTACTGTGTCACACTGATAGAGGGGCCCTGCATGATATCCCCCAATATAAAGCACTGACCCCTCCTACTGTGTCCCACTTTTATAGGGGCCCTGCATGATATCCCCCAATATACAGCACTGATCCCTCCTACTGTGTCACACTGATAGAGGGGCCCTGCATGATATCCCCCAATATAAAGCACTGACCCCTCCTACTGTGTCACACTGTTAGAGGGGCCCTGCATGATATCCCCCACTATACAGCACTGACCCCTCCTACTGTGTCACACTGTTAGAGGGGCCCTGCATGATATCCCCCAATATACAGCACTGATCCCTCCTACTGTGTCACACTGATAGAGGGGCCCTGCATGATATCCCCCAATATAAAGCACTGACCCCTCCTACTGTGTCACACTGTTAGAGGGGCCCTGCATGATATCCCCCACTATACAGCACTGACCCCTCCTACTGTGTCACACTGTTAGAGGGGCCCTGCATGATACCCCCCCAATATACAGCACTGATCCCCTCTACTGTGTCACACTGATAGAGGGGCCCTGCATGATATCCCCCAATATACAGCACTGACCTTTCCTACTGTGTCACACTGATAGAGGGGCCCTGCATGATATCCCCCAATATAAAGCACTGATCACCCCTACTGTGTCACACTGATAGAGGGGCCCTGCATGATATCCCCCAATATAAAGCACTGACCCCCCCTACTGTGTCACACTGATAGAGGGGCCCTGCATGATATCCCCCAATATAAAGCACTGACCCCCCCTACTGTGTCACACTGATAGAGGGGCCCTGCATGATATCCCCCAATATAAAGCACTGACCCCCCCTACTGTGTCACACTGATAGAGGGGCCCTGCATGATATCCCCCAATATAAAGCACTGATCCCTCCTACTGTGTCACACTGATAGAGGGGCCCTGCATGATATCCCCAATATAAAGCATTGACCTCTCCTACTGTGTCACACTGATAGAGGGGCCCTGCATGATATCCCCCAATATAAAGCACTGATCACCCCTACTGTGTCACACTGATAGAGGGGCCCTGCATGATATCCCCCAATATAAAGCACTGATCCCTCCTACTGTGTCACACTGATAGAGGGGCCCTGCATGATATCCCCAATATAAAGCACTGACCCCCCTACTGTGTCACACTGATAGAGGGGCCCTGCATGATATCCCCCAATATAAAGCACTGACCCCTCCTACTGTGTCACACTGATAGAGGGGCCCTGCATGATATCCCCCAATATACAGCACTGACCCCTCCTACTGTGTCACACTGATAGAGGGGCCCTGCATGATATCCCCCCCCTACTGTGTCACACTGATAGAGGGGCCCTGCATGATATCCCCCCCCCTACTGTGTCACACTGTTATAGGGGCCCTGCATGATACCCCCCAATATACAGCACTGACCCCCCCCTACTGTGTCACACTGATAGAGGGGCCCTGCATGATACCCCCCAATATACAGCACTGACCCCCCCCCCCTACTGTGTCACACTGATAGAGGGGCCCTGCATGATACCCCCCAATATAAAGCACTGACCCCCCCCTACTGTGTCACACTGATAGAGGGGCCCTGCATGATACCCCCCAATATACAGCACTGACCCCCCCCCCCTACTGTGTCACACTGATAGAGGGGCCCTGCATGATACCCCCCAATATACAGCACTGACCCCTCCTACTGTGTCACACTGATAAAGGGGCCCTGCATGATATCCCCCAATATAAAGCACTAACCCCCCCTACTGTGTCACACTGATAGAGGGGCCCTGCATGATATCCCCCAATATAAAGCACTGACCCCCCCTACTGTGTCACACTGTTATAGGGGCCCTGCATGATATCCCCCAATATACAGCACTGACCCCCTCCTACTGTGTCACACTGATAAAGGGGCCCTGCATGATATCCCCCAATATAAAGCACTGACCCCCCCTACTGTGTCACACTGATAGAGGGGCCCTGCATGATATCCCCCAATATAAAGCACTGACCCCCCCTACTGTGTCACACTGTTATAGGGGCCCTGCATGATATCCCCCAATATACAGCACTGCCCCCCCCCTACTGTGTCACACTGATAGAGGGGCCCTGCATGATATCCCCCAATATACAGCACTGACCCCCCCTACTGTGTCACACTGATAGAGGGGCCCTGCATGATATCCCCCAATATAAAGCACTGACCCCTCCTACTGTGTCACACTGATAGAGGGGCCCTGCATGATATCCCCCAATATAAAGCACTGACCCCCCCCCCCCCTACTGTGTCACACTGTTAGAGGGGCCCTGCATGATATCCCCCAATATAAAGCACTGACCCCCCCTACTGTGTCACACTGATAGAGGGGCCCTGCATCATACCCCCCAATATAAAGCACTGACCCCCCCTACTGTGTCACACTGATAGAGGGGCCCTGCATGATATCCCCCAATATAAAGCACTGACCCCCCCTACTGTGTCACACTGATAGAGGGGCCCTGCATGATATCCCCCAATATAAAGCACTGACCCCCCCCCCTCCTACTGTGTCACACTGATAGAGGGGCCCTGCATGATATCCCCCAATATAAAGCACTGACCCCTCCTACTTTGTCACACTGATAGAGGGGCCCTGCATGATATCCCCCAATATAAAGCACTGACCCCCCCTACTGTGTCACACTGTTAGAGGGGCCCTGCATGATATCCCCCAATATACAGCACTGATCCCCCCTACTGTGTCACACTGATAGAGGGGCCCTGCATGATATCCCCCAATATAAAGCACTGACCCCCCCTACTGTGTCACACTGATAGAGGGGCCCTGCATGATATCCCCCAATATAAAGCACTGATCCCTCCTACTGTGTCACACTGATAGAGGGGCCCTGCATGATACCCCCAATATACAGCACTGACCCCTCCTACTGTGTCACACTGATAGAGGGGCCCTGCATGATATCCCCCAATATAAAGCACTGATCCCCCCCCTACTGTGTCACACTGATAGAGGGGCCCTGCATGATATCCCCCAATATAAAGCACTGACCCCCCTACTGTGTCACACTGTTAGAGGGGCCCTGCATGATACCCCCCCAATATAAAGCACTGACCCCCCCTGCTGTGTCACACTGATAGAGGGGCCCTGCATGATATCCCCCAATATACAGCACTGACCCCTCCTACTGTGTCACACTGATAGAGGGGCCCTGCATGATATCCCCCAATATAAAGCACTGATCCCCCCCTACTGTGTCACACTGATAGAGGGGCCCTGCATGATATCCCCCAATATAAAGCACTGACCCCTCCTACTGTGTCACACTGATAGAGGGGCCCTGCATGATATCCCCCAATATAAAGCACTGACCCCCCTACTGTGTCACACTGATAGAGGGGCCCTGCATGATATCCCCCAATATAAAGCACTGACCCCTCTTACTGTGTCACACTGTTAGAGGGGCCCTGCATGATATCCCCCAATATAAAGCACTGACCCCCCCCTACTGTGTCACACTGATAGAGGGGCCCTGCATGATATCCCCAATATAAAGCACTGACCCCCCCCCTACTGTGTCACACTGATAGAGGGGCCCTGCATGATATCCCCCAATATACAGCACTGATCCCCCCTACTGTGTCACACTGATAGAGGGGCCCTGCATGATACCCCCCAATATAAAGCACTGACCCCTCCTACTGTGTCACACTGATAGAGGGGCCCTGCATGATATCCCCCAATATAAAGCACTGACCCCCCCCCCCTACTGTGTCACACTGATAGAGGGGCCCTGCATGATATCCCCTAATATAAAGCACTGATCCCTCCTACTGTGTCACACTGATAGAGGGGCCCTGCATGATATCCCCAATATAAAGCACTGACCCCCCCCCCCCCTACTGTGTCACACTGATAGAGGGGCCCTGCATGATATCCCCTAATATAAAGCACTGATCCCTCCTACTGTTTCACACTGATAGAGGGGCCCTGCATGATATCCCCCAATATAAAGCACTGACCCCCCCTACTGTGTAACACTGATAGAGGGGCCCTGCATGATATCCCCCAATATAAAGCACTGACCCCCCCCTCCTACTGTGTCACACTGTTAGAGGGGCCCTGCATGATATCCCCCAATATAAAGCACTGACCCCTCCTACTGTCACACTGATAGAGGGGCCCTGCATGATATCCCCCAATATAAAGCACTGACCCCCCCCTCCTACTGTGTCACACTGTTAGAGGGGCCCTGCATGATATCCCCCAATATAAAGCACTGACCCCCCCCTACTGTGTCACACTGATAGAGGGGCCCTGCATGATATCCCCAATATAAAGCACTGCCCCCCCCCCCTACTGTGTCACACTGATAGAGGGGCCCTGCATGATATCCCCCAATATACAGCACTGATCACTCCTACTGTGTCACACTGATAGAGGGGCCCTGCATGATATCCCCAATATAAAGCACTGACCCCCCCTACTGTGTCACACTGATAGAGGGGCCCTGCATGATATCCCCCAATATACAGCACTGACCCCTCCCTACTGTGTCAAACTGATAGAGGGGCCCTGCATGATATCCCCAATATAAAGCATTGACCTCTCCTACTGTGTCACACTGATAGAGGGGCCCTGCATGATATCCCCCAATATACAGCACTGACCCCTCCTACTGTGTCAAACTGATAGAGGGGCCCTGCATGATATCCCCAATATACAGCACTGACCCCTCCTACTGTGTCAAACTGATAGAGGGGCCCTGCATGATATCCCCAATATACAGCACTGACCCCTCCTACTGTGTCACACTGATAGAGGGGCCCTGCATGATATCCCCCAATATACAGCACTGACCCCTCCTACTGTGTCACACTGATATTGGGGCCCTGCATGATATCCCCCAATATACAGCACTGACCCCTCCTACTGTGTCACACTGATAGAGGGGCCCTGCATGATATCCCCCAATATAAAGCACTGATCCCTCCTACTGTGTCACACTGATAGAGGGGCCCTGCATGATATCCCCCAATATAAAGCACTGACCCCTCCTACTGTGTCACACTGATAGAGGGGCCCTGCATGATATCCCCCAATATACAGCACTGACCCCTCCTACTGTGTCACACTGATAGAGGGGCCCTGCATGATATCCCCCAATATAAAGCACTGATCCCCCCCTACTGTGTCACACTGATAGAGGGGCCCTGCATGATATCCCCCAATATAAAGCACTGACCCCCCCTACTGTGTCACACTGATAGAGGGGCCCTGCATGATATCCCCCAATATACAGCACTGACCCCTCCTACTGTGTCACACTGATAGAGGGGCCCTGCATGATATCCCCCAATATAAAGCACTGACCCCCCCTACTGTGTCACACTGATAGAGGGGCCCTGCATGATATCCCCCAATATAAAGCACTGACCCCTCCTACTGTGTCACACTGATAGAGGGGCCCTGCATGATATCCCCCAATATAAAGCACTGACCCCTCCTACTGTGTCCCACTTTTATAGGGGCCCTGCATGATATCCCCCAATATACAGCACTGACCCCTCCTACTGTGTCACACTGATAGAGGGGCCCTGCATGATATCCCCCAATATAAAGCACTGATCCCTCCTACTGTGTCACACTGATAGAGGGGCCCTGCATGATATCCCCCAATATGAAGCACTGACCCCTCCTACTGTGTCACACTGATAGAGGGGCCCTGCATGATATCCCCCAATATAAAGCACTGACCCCTCCTGTGTCACACTGATAGAGGGGCCCTGCATGATATCCCCCAATATAAAGCACTGACCCCCCCCTACTGTGTCACACTGATAGAGGGGCCCTGCATGATACCCCCCAATATACAGCACTGACCCCTCCTACTGTGTCACACTGATAGAGGGGCCCTGCATGATATCCCCCAATATAAAGCACTGACCCCTCCTACTGTGTCACACTGATAGAGGGGCCCTGCATGATATCCCCCAATATAAAGCACTGACCCCTCCTACTGTGTCACACTGATAGAGGGGCCCTGCATGATATCCCCCAATATAAAGCACTGACCCCTCCTACTGTGTCCCACTTTTATAGGGGCCCTGCATGATATCCCCCAATATACAGCACTGATCCCTCCTACTGTGTCACACTGATAGAGGGGCCCTGCATGATATCCCCCAATATACAGCACTGATCCCCCCCTACTGTGTCACACTGATAGAGGGGCCCTGCATGATATCCCCCAATATAAAGCACTGACCCCTCCTACTGTGTCACACTGATAGAGGGGCCCTGCATGATATCCCCCAATATAAAGCACTGACCCCTCCTACTGTGTCACACTGATAGAGGGGCCCTGCATGATATCCCCCAATATACAGCACTGATCCCTCCTACTGTGTCACACTGATAGAGGGGCCCTGCATGATATCCCCAATATAAAGCACTGACCCCCCCTACTGTGTCACACTGATAGAGGGGCCCTGCATGATATCCCCCAATATACAGCACTGACCCCTCCTCCTGTGTCACACTGATAGAGGGGCCCTGCATGATATCCCCCAATATACAGCACTGACCCCTCCTACTGTGTCACACTGATAGAGGGGCCCTGCATGATATCCCCCAATATAAAGCACTGATCCCTCCTACTGTGTCACACTGATAGAGGGGCCCTGCATGATATCCCCCAATATGAAGCACTGACCCCTCCTACTGTGTCACACTGATATTGGGGCCCTGCATGATATCCCCCAATATACAGCACTGACCCCTCCTACTGTGTCACACTGATAGAGGGGCCCTGCATGATATCCCCCAATATAAAGCACTGATCCCTCCTACTGTGTCACACTGATAGAGGGGCCCTGCATGATATCCCCCAATATGAAGCACTGACCCCTCCTACTGTGTCACACTGATAGAGGGGCCCTGCATGATATCCCCCAATATAAAGCACTGACCCCTCCTACTGTGTCACACTGATAGAGGGGCCCTGCATGATATCCCCCAATATAAAGCACTGACCCCTCCTACTGTGTCACACTGATAGAGGGGCCCTGCATGATATCCCCCAATATAAAGCACTGACCCCCCCTACTGTGTCACACTGATAGAGGGGCCCTGCATGATATCCCCCAATATAAAGCACTGACCCCTCCTACTGTGTCACACTGATAGAGGGGCCCTGCATGATACCCCCCAATATACAGCACTGACCCCTCCTACTGTGTCACACTGATAGAGGGGCCCTGCATGATATCCCCCAATATAAAGCACTGACCCCTCCTACTGTGTCACACTGATAGAGGGGCCCTGCATGATATCCCCCAATATAAAGCACTGACCCCTCCTACTGTGTCCCACTTTTATAGGGGCCCTGCATGATATCCCCCAATATACAGCACTGATCCCTCCTACTGTGTCACACTGATAGAGGGGCCCTGCATGATATCCCCAATATAAAGCACTGACCCCTCCTACTGTGTCACACTGATAGAGGGGCCCTGCATGATATCCCCCAATATAAAGCACTGACCCCCCCCTACTGTGTCACCCTGTTAGAGGGGCCCTGCATGATATCCCCAATATACAGCACTGACCCCCCCCCTACTGTGTCACACTGATAGAGGGGCCCTGCATGATATCCCCCAATATAAAGCACTGACCCCTCCTACTGTGTCACACTGATAGAGGGGCCCTGCATGATATCCCCAATATAAAGCACTGACCCCCCCCCTACTGTGTCACACTGATAGAGGGGCCCTGCATGATATCCCCCAATATAAAGCACTGACCCCCCTACTGTGTCACACTGATAGAGGGGCCCTGCATGATATCCCCCAATATACAGCACTGATCCCCCCTACTGTGTCACACTGTTAGAGGGGCCCTGCATGATATCCCAATATAAAGCACTGACCCCCCCCCCCCTACTGTGTCACACTGATAGAGGGGCCCTGCATGATATTCCCCAATATAAAGCACTGACCCCCCCCTACTGTGTCACACTGATAGAGGGGCCCTGCATGATATCCCCCAATATAAAGCACTGACCCCCCCTACTGTGTCACACTGATAGAGGGGCCCTGCATGATATCCCCCAATATAAAGCACTGATCCCCCCCCCCTACTGTCACACTGATAGAGGGGCCCTGCATGATATCCCCCAATATACAGCACTGATCCCCCCCTACTGTGTCACACTGATAGAGGGGCCCTGCATGATATCCCCCAATATACAGCACTGACCCCTCCTACTGTGTCACACTGATAGAGGGGCCCTGCATGATATCCCCCAATATAAAGCACTGACCCCTCCTACTGTGTCACACTGATAGAGGGGCCCTGCATGATATCCCCCAATATACAGCACTGACCCCTCCTACTGTGTCACACTGATAGAGGGGCCCTGCATGATATCCCCCAATATAAAGCACTGATCCCTCCTACTGTGTCACACTGATAGAGGGGCCCTGCATGATATCCCCCAATATAAAGCACTGACCCCTCCTACTGTGTCACACTGATAGAGGGGCCCTGCATGATATCCCCCAATATAAAGCACTGACCCCTCCTACTGTGTCACACTGATAGAGGGGCCCTGCATGATATCCCCCAATATAAAGCACTGACCCCTCCTACTGTGTCACACTGATAGAGGGGCCCTGCATGATATCCCCCAATATAAAGCACTGACCCCTCCTACTGTGTCACACTGTTATAGGGGCCCTGCATGATACCCCCCAATATACAGCACTGATCCCCCCTACTGTGTCACACTGATAGAGGGGCCCTGCATGATATCCCCAACACAACACTGAACCCCACCACCACCACCACACACACACATTGTCACAGTGGTAGAGGGGCCCTGCATGGTACCCCAACAACAAGTTGAGTGCTTTCACCTCCTTGACCAACATGTGCAAACTGCAACTCATTTTTGAATTACATTTTTATTTTCAGGTGAAGAAACAGAATCTTCAGTTCCGGATCAGCAGGAAGCCGGAGATGCTGTAACCCAGAAGGGTAAAGAAAAACCACCAAAGAAACAGAAGACAGCGCTAAAAGAGAAAAAGAAAAAATAAAGTGTTACCAATGTCCTCAGTCTGTCAGCCCTTCCAGTACAACCTCTGTAATTCTGCGTTCTCCATAGTGAGGTGGGATGCTCAGCTAATACCTTTTTCCGGAACAGTCTTTGTGGCCCATTAAACTGTACACGAGTTGCAATACTCTGAAGCTGGATAATCTAGTTCCACTGATGCTCTGTAGGGTTCCTCTGCAGCTGGATAGTCTAGTTCCCACTGATGCTCTGTAGGGTTCCTCTGAAGCTGGATAATCTAGTTCCACTGATGCTCTTTTGGGTTCCTCTGCAGCTGGATAGTCTAGTTCCCACTGATGCTCTGTAGGGTTCCTCTGAAGCTGGATAATCTAGTTCCCACTGATGCGCTGCAGGGTTCCTCTGCAGCTGGATAGTCTAGTTCCCACTGATGCTCTGTAGGGTTCCTTTGCAGCTGGATAGTCTAGTTCCCACTGATGCTCTGTAGGGTTCCTCTGAAGCTGGATAATCTAGTTCAACTGATGCTCTGCAGGGTTCCTCTGAAGCTGGATAATCTAGTTCCCACTGATGCCACTGATGCTCTGCAGGGTTCCTCTGCAGCTGGATGGTCTAGTTCCCACTGATGCGCTGCAGGGTTCCTCTGCAGCTGGATGGTCTAGTTCCCACTGATGCTCTGTAGGGTTCCTCTGAAGCTGGATAATCTAGTTCCACTGATGCTCTGCAGGGTTCCTCTGAAGCTGGATAATCTAGTTCCACTGATGCTCTGTAGGGTTCTTCTGAAGCTGGATAATCTAGTTCCACTGATGCTTTGTAGGGTTCCTCTGAAGCTGGATAATCTAGTTCCACTGATGCTCTGCAGGGTTCCTCTGAAGCTGGATAATCTAGTTCCACTGATGCTCTGTAGGGTTCCTCTGCAGTTGGATGGTCTAGTTCCACTGATGCTCTGCAGGGTTCCTCTGAAGCTGGATAATCTAGTTCCCACTGATGCTCTGTAGGGTTCCTCTGCAGCTGGATGGTCTAGTTCCACTGATGCTCTGCAGGGTTCCTCTGAAGCTGGATAATCTAGTTCCCACTGATGCTCTGCAGGGTTCCTCTGCAGCTGGATAGTCTAGTTCCACTGATGCTCTGCAGGGTTCCTCCGCAGCTGGATGGTCTAGTTCCACTGATGCTCTGCAGGGTTCCTCTGCATCTGGATGGTCTAGTTCCACTGATGCTCTGCAGAGTTCTTCTGAAGCTGGATTTTCTAGGCTGATGCTCTGTAGGGTTCCTCTGCAGCTGGATAGTGTAGTCCCAATGATGCTCTGCAGGGTTCCTCTGCAGCTGGATGGTCTAGTCTGATGCTCTGTAAGGTTCCTCTGCAGCTGGAGAGTCCAGTTCTACTAATGCTCTGCTGCTATGGTAGTGACAATGGAAAACAGTTTCTTAAATGACCTTTTAATTTGAATAAACCTTAAAATGAAAATGATTGTACAAAGCATTGATGTGAGCATTGGGTGTAAGGGAATGATCTAGGTATGATGCTGGTTCAGAAGTAATGTGCAGTAGTCGCCTTATAACTATTGGCTTTGGGCACGTGGTGAGCGCGCAGAAGGGGGGAACGTATGTTGATGTAACATAAGGTGTGGAGCAGAGAGCAGGATAGAATGTTAGTGAGTGTCAGCAGCACTGAGGTAAACAGTTTATCAGGATGGTGGGTATGGTGAGCATGGGGTGCACTGGGGGAAAATGTATCTGGTAGGTATGGTGAGCGTGGGGTGCACTGGGTGAAAATGTATCTGTATGGTAGGTATGGTGAGCGTGGGGTGCACTGGGTGAAAATGTATCTGTATGGTAGGTATGGTGAGCGTGGGGTGCACTGGGGGAAAATGTATCTGTATGGTAGGTATGGTGAGCGTGGGGTGCACTGGGGGAAAATGTATCTGTATGGTAGGTATGGTGAGCGTGGGGTGCACTGGGGGAAAATGTATCTGTATGGTAGGTATGGTGAGCGTGGGGTGCACTGGGGGAAAATGTATCTGTATGGTAGGTATGGTGAGCATGGGGTGCACTGGGGGAAAATATCAGGATAGTGGGTATGGTGAGCGTGGGGTGCACTGGGTGAAAATGTATCAGGATAGTGGGTATGGTGAGCGTGGGGTGCACTGGGTGAAAATGTTTCAGGATAGTGGGTATGGTGAGCATGGGGTGCACTGGGTGAAAATGTATCTGTATGGTAGGTATGGTGAGCATGGGGTGCACTGTGTGAAAATGTATCTGTATGGTAGGTATGGTGAGCGTGGGGTGCACTGGGGGAAAATGTATCTGTATGGTAGGTATGGTGAGCATGGGGTGCACTGGGGGAAAATATCAGGATAATGGGTATGGTGAGCGTGGGGTGCACTGGGTGAAAATGTATCAGGATAGTGGGTATGGTGAGCGTGGGGTGCACTGGGTGAAAATGTTTCAGGATAGTGGGTATGGTGAGCGTGGGGTGCACTGGGGGAAAATGTATCAGGATAGTGGGTATGGTGAGCGTGGGGTGCACTGGGTGAAAATGTATCAGGATAGTAGGTATGGTGAGCGTGGGGTGCACTGGGTGAAAATGTATCTGTATGGTGAGCGTGGGGTGCACTGGGTGAAAATGTATCTGTATTGTAGGTATGGTGAGCGTGGGGTGCACTGGGTGAAAATGTATCTGTATGGTGAGCATGGGGTGCACTGGGTGAAAATGTATCTGTATGGTGAGCGTGGGGTGCACTGGGTGAAAATGTATCAGGATAGTAGGTATGGTGAGCGTGGGGTGCACTGGGCAAAAATGTATCTGTATGGTGAGCGTGGGGTGCACTGGGTGAAAATGTATCTGTATGGTAGGTATGGTGAGCGTGGGGTGCACTGGGTGAAAATGTATCAGGATAGTGGGTATGGTGAGCGTGGGGTGCACTGGGTGAAAATGTTTCAGGATAGTGGGTATGGTGAGCGTGGGGTGCACTGGGGGAAAATGTATCAGGATAGTGGGTATGGTGAGCGTGGGCTGCACTGGGTGAAAATTTTTCAGGATAGTGGGTATAGTGAGCGTGGGGTGCACTGGGCGAAAATTTATCAGGATGGTGGGTATGGTGAGCATGGGGTGAAAATTTATCAGAATGGTGAGTGTGGGGGTCACTGGGGCAACTGGTTTATCAGGATGGTGGGCATGTGAGCATTAGGGATACTGGGGCAAATTGGTTTACAAGTTGGGGAGCGCTAGAAGAGGTGTGGGTCAGTAGTGGTGAGCATAAGGTGGAGTTGGGAGCTGTTACTGGGATTAAATTTGATGCGTTAATATATTAAGTCTGACTTATTTATGTGAAGACGTCACTAACCTGCTGTAGTCAGTATCCCTAAAGCTCTGCGCACTCAGTGACACAAACACCCTTTGTTTCAATTCATTCTCTGCAAATCTCTTATTTAGCGCTAATTTGCTAGGGTTAAAAATTTACATATTTGTGCACAATGTACAGCTTTATGCAGAGAATATTTTATCAACACCAAGTGCATCTGACCAGGTCATAAAAATTCAAAGACAAACTCTCTATCTCTGTCTTATTATAAGTTTAACATTAAATACACAATAAAGAGAAAATATGTACAAAAGTTAGGTGCAAAAAGCTAAATCCTAGCAGAGCCATTAAAGGGACATTAAACCCAAACATTTTCTTTCATAATTCAGACAAAGAATACAATTTTAAACAACATTTCAATTTACTTATATTATCTAATTTGCTTCATTATTTAGATATCCTTAGTTAAAGAAATAGCAATGCACACAGGTGAGCCAATCACATGAGGCATCTATTTGCAGCCACCAATCAGAAGCTACTGAGCCTATCTAGATATGCTTTTCAGGAAAGAATATCAAGAGAATGAAGCAAATTAGATAATAGAAGTAAATTTAGAAAGTTGTTTAAAATGGTATTCTCTATCTAAATCATGAAAGAAAAAAATGTGGGTTTAATGTCCCTTTAATAAAGAAGAAAGAGAAAACTAGAAATATTATCAACAGCAGCTATCTATCCAATACTTACCAAGTGAGACCCCATTCGATGCAGGGTGCATGGACACACATATACCTGGCTTCTTCCTCAGTCAGTCCTTGACTTGTCCATCAATACAATAAATGGCTAGGGATGGACCTTGGTTGGTATTGGATAGGATATAGATGAAGATATGGATTACTTTACAATACTTACCAAGTGAGACCCCATTCGATGCAGGGTGCATGGACACACATATACCTGGCTTCTTCCTCAGTCAGTCCTTGACTTGTCCATCAATACAATAAATGGCTAGGGATGGACCTTGGTTGGTATTGGATAGGATATAGATGAAGATATGGATTACTTTACAATACTTACCAAGTGAGACCCCATTCGATGCAGGGTGCACGGACACGCATATACCTGGCTTCTTCCTCAGTCAGTCCTTGACTTGTCCATCAATACAATAAATGGCTAGGGATGGACCTTGGTTGGTATTGGATAGGATATAGATGAAGATATGGATTACTTTACAATACTTGCTAAGTGAGATAATTAAAAAGTATAAAAGGGTGGGAACAGAAGACCCCGGACAACTATGTAAATTGGGTTGAGGCAGACTGTAGGATATATGTGTGTGATGTTTTCCAGACTATGAGAAATGTCACAGAAATGCCAAAGTTGTAGCTATTGCTCTTGTAGAATGTGCCCTGAGTTAATTGCTTTAGTGATGCACCGGACAATCCAGGAAGTGATTATGGTCTTTGCCAGCAGGTGACCTTTATGGTGTCCCAGAGGAGTCGCACACAGTTGAAATTTTTTTTCTTTCTAATGAAAGAGTGAGTCCACAGATCATCATCAATTACTGTTGGGAATATCACTCCTGGCCAGCAGGAGGAGGCAAAGAGCACCAAGTAAAACTTAAAGGGACAGTTCACCCAAAAATGTTCTCCCCTTATTATTATTATCGGTTATTTGTAGAGCGCCAACAGATTCCCCTTTAAATTATTCCCAATCATCCTTTCAACCTGCTAGAGTGTATTAAATTGGTTACAAGTAGCTCCTTTACTCTTATTTCAGCATTTGAAATAGCTGATTTATCCTGTGGTATCGCCATCTATACTGAACAAATTAATACTGGAGTATAGGCTATTGAATAGCCTAAGTATACACAGCCAGCAGAAGAGATTACACTCTCAGTGGGATGCAGGATAGTTAAGTAATAAAATGATCATTTTCCATTGTTCTCTCTGTATTGAGCTTTGGTGTTCCAGCCAAATAAAAGATAAGGAAGCAAATCTGTTTACACAAACTTAGAACATAAAGAGATCTGATATCACCTTTAAGTTCAACCCATTGTAATAGGCTGTGGTTTCAAAGCACAAAATCAGCTACTTCATATACACAAGCATGAAAATTGAATTTCTCAAATATTTTATACTCTGCAGTTGGTATAACAAGTCATTTAAAATACATTAATGGAAAAACAATTTTACAGTGTACTGTCCCTTTAAGTATCTCTTCCCTACCCACAACCCCCAGTCATTCTCTTTGTCTGCAGTGCAAGGTGGAGGTGAAGTTTAGTTGTCTGACAAGAAGTTTTCTTCAATCAAGATTTTATTATTTTAAAGCAGAGTAGGTTTGCTTTGATCTTTTCTGAGGTATAGCAGTAGTCCACATCAGTCTCTTCAGTAGGGCAGTGGTGGCTTTTGAGCACTTGGGAACTTGTGAGGTACAATCCTCACTGTGCTTTCTCTAGAATTTGCTGCCCTATTCAGAAAGCCTGAGTAAGCTTACTCAGATTCTTTCTTCTTCCACAGGTCCATGTGAGGTATGGGAGCCTCTCAAACCAGGTGAGCTGCCCTGCTGCCGGTCAGATGATTTTAAGGGAAGTGCCATACTTATTTTCTTGGGAAGGAGAATATTGGCACTTCTGCAACTAAGTGTTGCCTATAAAAAAGAAGGGACGTTTAATTTTACCCTTGGTAAGAGTTAATATTAACAGGCAGTTTGACAGGGGACTGTGCTGGGGAGAAACTTTATTTTTGGTGGCTCAGTAAGTACAAGCTCCGGTTAGGATACGGGCTGTACTTTTGATACAGATAGCGGAGAATCCGATTTTTATTTGTGTGAGAAACGGCTCTGTTATGCCGACGGACCCGCTCATTACTAAAAGGGGAAGATCCCTGTAAGGGGGCGTGTAATGCCGTTGGCGCGCTTTCCAGGGCTTTGTCGGCTGCTGAGAGTGACGCAGTTGTCAGCTTCGTAGTTAGTGCTGTCATTGCGAGTTCCGGAAAGGAATGTTGGCTATACCTCTTCAGGCTACAGGACAGATAGGCAGTAAACTGCTGAGGTGTTTGGGTGTCTGGGGAATAAATTTAGGGCTAATTTCTGTTAAAGGCACAGTCTAGGCCAAAATAAACTTTCATGATTCAGATAGAGCATGTAATTTTAAACAATTTTCCAATTTACTTTTATCACCAATTTTACTTTGTTTTCTTGGTATTCTTAGTTGAAAGCTTAATCTAGGAGGTTCATGTGCTAATTTCTTAGACCTTGAAGGCCACCTTTTCAGAATGCATTTGAACAGTTTTTCACCACTAGAGGGTGTTCACGTATTTCATATAGATAACACTGTGCTCGTGCACGTGAAGTTATCTGGGAGCAGGCAGTGATTGGCTAAACTGCAAGTCTGTCAAAAGAACTGAAATAAAGGGGCAGTTTGCAGAGGCTTAGAGATAAGATAATCACAGAGGTAAAAAGTATATTATTATAACTGTGTTGGTTATGCAAAACTGGGGAATGGGTAATAAAGGGATTATCTTTTAAAACAATAAAAATGCTGGTGTAGACTGTCCCTTTAAATTAAAATTACCAGAATATTTAAGTACAAAGAAATAAAAAATATTTTTCACTTCTCATTTTTATCAAACTGGACCAAGAAGACTTACAGACTGTTACATGTCAACTTTTATTCTCAGGTGGAACCTCCAGTTCCTTTTTGTTCCTCTTGTATAGAGAGAACGTTAAGTTATAGAGTTTTTTGTTTTGTTTTTTTGAGCCACCATTAGCTAAGGCGGATGCTGTCCAGATGTCTTCTGAAGCAGTCATGCCGCAGCTTTCTCCACAGTCCCAGTCCTTTCAGTCTCCACATGCAGTGCTCTGTGTTTCCTCTCACAATCCGGTAGGATTTACTTTACAGGACATTGCTACCCAGGTATCCTCTGCGGTATCTGAAGCATTGTCTTCCTTTCCCATATTGCAGAATAGGCGTAAAAGGAAACTTAAAGATTCAGTAAGTAAGGTTTCTGATCAGGTTGCGGCTACTCTTGGTGTCGCTTCTCAGAAGTCTGAGGATGAAGATACTTTGGTAGCATCTAAAGGTAAAATCTCAGATTCAAACAGTATAATTCCTGCTTCTGATGCTGAAGTGGTATCCTTCAGATTTAAGCTAGAACACCTTTGCATGTTACTTAAGGAGGTTTTGGCTACCTTGGACGACTCTGATACGACTGTTGTAGTCAACCCTAAGAAATCTTGTAAGCTAAACAAGTACTTTGATGTTCCCTCCGCTGTGGAGTTTTTCCCGGTTTCAGACCGTGCTACAGAGGTTATTGAACGTGAATGGGAGAGACCTGGTATTTCCTTTTCTCCATCTCCGATTTTCAAGAAAATGTTTCCAATAGCGGACTCTATTAAGGAGTCTTGGCAAACCGTCCCTAAGGTGGAAGGAGCGATTTCCACTTTGGCTAAGAGGACGACTATTCCCATAGAGGATATTTGTTCTTTTAAGGACCCAATGGATAAGAAGTTGGAAGCATTGTTAAAGAAAATGTACGTTCACCAGGGCCTCCAATGGCAGCCTGCGGTCTGTATTGCTACTGTCACCAGCGCTGGTTTGATGCGTTGTCTGATTCTATTCGGACAGATACTCCTCTTGAGGAGATCCAGGACAGGATTAAGGCTCTCAAGTTAGCCAATTCCTTTATTACGGATGCTTCCTTACAGGTCATTAAGCTGGGAGCTAAAATTTCTGGTTTTGCGATTCTAGCATGCAGAGCCTTATGGTTGAAGTCCTGGTCTGTGGATGTTTCGTCCAAGTCCAAACTTTTGGCTATTCCCTACAAGGGTAAGACCTTGTTTGGTCCTGGTTTGACTGAGATTATCTCAGACATTACCTTATCCTTTCTTCCTCAAGATAAGAATAAGCAGAAAGGACGTCAGAGTAATTTTCGTTCCTTTCGTAACTTTAAAGTTAAACCCACCTCTCCCTCCTCCAAACAAGATCAAGCCAAGTCTTCCTGGAAACCTAGCCAGTCTTGGAATAAGGGGAAGCATTCTAAGAAGCCCGCAGCTGACTCCAAGTCAGTATGATGGGTCGGCCCCCGGGAGTGGATCTAGTAGGGGGCAGACTTTCCTTCACTCAAGCCTGGATGCGAGATGTCCTGGATCCCTGGGCGGTGGACATTGTATCCCAGGGGTACAAAATAGATTTTAAGACCTTCCCTCCCAGGGGAAGGTTTCTTCTCTCCAGATTATCTGTAGACCAGATAAAAAGAGAGGCGTTCTTACATTGTGTCAAAGACCTTGCCACTCTTGGAATTATAGTTCCTGTTCCTCTTCAGGAACAGGGTCTGGGATTTTACTCAAATCTGTTCGTAGGAGGAAACGTTCAGGCCAATTAAACAAGTTCCTCAGGGTTCCTTTCTTCAAGATGGAGACTATTCGCTCCATTCTTCCCTTGGTTCAAGAAGGTCAATTCATGTCAACCATAGACCTAAAGGATGCGTACCTTCATGTTCCCATACACAGGGATCATCACAAGTTTCTGAGGTTCGCCTTCTTGGACAATCACTTTGTTTGTAGCTCTTCCATTCGGCCTTGCCACAGCCCCCAGAATTTTCTCAAAGGTTCTGGGAGCTCTGTTGGCAGTTATCCGGTCCCGGGGCATAGCAGTTGCGCCTTATCTAGACGACATTCTGGTTCAGGCCCCATCTTTTCAACAAGCAAAATCTCATACGGAGATCTTCGCTCCCATGGTTGGAAGGTGAATTTAGAAAAAAGCTCTCTGATTCCAGCCACAAGAGAGCAGTTTCTTTTTTAAGACACGATGAGTACACGAATCATCTTAATTACTACTGGTATATTCACCTCCTGGTCAGCAGGAGGAGGCAAAGAGCACCACACCAGAGCTGTTAAATAGCTCCTCCCTTCCCTCCCACTCCAGTCATTCTCTATGCCCACGTTAGTGATAGGAAGAGGTAAAGTGAGGTGTTAGTATAGATTCTTCAATCAAGAGTTTATTATTATTAAAGTAGTGCCAGATTGTGCTGTTTTGTCCTGGGGTGTAGCCGTAGTCCATATCAGTCTCTCTACAGGAGAGCTTTGGTGGCTTTAGAGCAATGGGAACTTGTGGGACATAATTCTCACTGCGCCTCCCATATTTCTTGCTGCCCTATATCCTTCAGTCTGAGGTATTTATTTACTCGGCATTTTATTATCCTCAGGTCGATGTGAGGGAGAGGACCTCTCAAGCCTGAGAGCTGCCTTGCTGTCAGGGTGCCAGGAATCAGACTGAGACGAGAAGTGCAAAAATAATCACACCTTTATTAATAGCAAAAAATAATAAAAAGTCCACAAGTCAAATAAGCCAGGAGTCAAAACCAGAGCTGGTAGTCAGACGAGCCGAGTCAAGAGCCAAAGCGAATAGTCAGACGAGCCGGAATCAGGAAGAAGAAAACAGCAGAGTCAGGAACAAGCCAGGGATCAGGAACCAGGAAGGACGTCAGGCAGCCAGGTAATACACAGGAACTCTCACAAACAGGTCTGAGACAAGGCAAAGCATACTGAACAGAGGCCCTTTAAATAAGTGATGACATCACAATTCTGAGACTGCATCCTGTCTCACATGGATGATGCACACCAGTCTGGCCATAAAAGGAAGTGCAGTAAATGAGCAGCATCCCCCACAATGCACCATAGTCAGGAAGAGAGGTGAGTGAAATGGCTGCCAGCAGCACATGGCAAACACAACAGGGAGAAAACCCTGACAGTACCCTCCCCTCAACGACCCCTCCCCCACGGGAGGACAAAAGGCTTATTGGGGAAACGGGCATGGAAGGCACGGAGGAGGGCGGGAGCATGAACATCAGAGGAGGGAACCCAAGAACGCTCCTCCGGACCGTAGCCCCTCCAGTGAACCAAATACTGTACACGGCCCCTGGACATACGAGAGTCAATAATGCTGCTGACCTCATACTCCTCATGGTTGTTAACAAAGATAGAACGGGGACGAGGCAACACAGTGGTAAACCGATTACAAACCAATGGTTTCAAGAGGGAGACATGAAAAACATTGGAGATGCGCATAGCAGGAGGAAGGTCGAGAGCGTAGGCCACAGGATTAACCCGTCGGAGTATTCAAAAAGGGCCAACATAACGGGGAGCCAATTTATTGGAAGGCACACGAAGGTTCAAGTTGCGGGAGGACAGCCAAACTCTCACCAACCTGATAGGAAGGCGCGGGCAGACGCCTACGATCAGCCTGGAACTTTTGGCGCTGCATAGAACGATGAAGGCAATCCTGAATCTGCACCCACGTGGAACGGAGTTGCCGGAGATGCTCCTCCAGAGCCGGAATACCCTGAGACATGAATGAATCGGGCAACAAGGATGGTTGAAACCCATAATTCGCCATGAACGGGGATTACTTGGGGGAAGCATTAATAGCACTGTTACGAGCAAGGTAACAGTTCAGACCAATTATTGTGGTGATTTGAGACATAGCAACGGAGGAACTGTTCCAGAGCTTGATTAGACCGTTCCGCAGCCCCATTGGATTGAGGGTGATATGCGGAGGAGAAGGAAAGCTGGATCCCCATTTGAGCACAAAAGGAACGCCAAAATCTGGAGACAAACTGGCTACCCCTGTCCGACACTATCTCCTTGGGTAACCCATGTAAACGGAACCAGCAGTACCTGGTTACTCGGGACCAGGAAGCATGGGAGGAGAGGGAGGCATGGGTGGGAACGAACACATAGGAGACAACGGAACAGAAGGCTTCCGCAAGCGCTCCTTGAAAGAGGGCCTCTCTCTGAGTCTGATGTCAATTAGGATAAAAAAAGACACCAATGCCTCGAGATCCTCTGGTAAATCTCTGGCAGCAACTTCATCTTTAATTGCATCAGAGAGCCCATGAAAGAAGGCGGCAACAAGGGCTTCTTTGTTCCAACCTACCTCTGCAGCAAGCGTACGGAACTCAATAGCATACTGAGCAACAGATCTTGTACCTTGCTGAATGGACATGAGTCGTTTAGCAGCAGAGAAGGAGCGAGCCGGAACATCAAATACCCTTCAAAAGGAGGCCACAAATTCAGAGTAATTTGAAATCACAGGTTTATTAGTCTCCCACAAGGGATTAGCCCAGGCAAGAGCTGTGTCAGAGAGTAACGAGATGAGAAATCCCACCTTAGCTCTGTCAGAGGTAAACGCCTGAGGTAACGTTTCAAAGAAAATGCCCACCTGGTTCAAAAACCCTCTGCACTGAATAGGATCGCCTGCATATCGCTGAGGTAGAGGTGCAGAACCGAACATGCTCCTGGTAGGACTAGGTGCAGCAGCGGAAACAGGAGCAGCCATAACTTGCGGGACACTTTGGTCCAAATGTGCAGTGCGAGTCAGCAGGGTTTGCAGGGCTAGTGCAAATTGATCCAAGCGGTGATCCTGTTCATCCATCCTGGAAATGATGGCAGGTAAAGGTGGATTATTAGCACCATCAGGATTCATGGCCCTTGTGTAATGTCAGGGTGCCAGGAATCAGACTGAGACAAGAAGTGCAAAAATAATCACACCTTTATTCATAGCAAAAAAATAATAAAAAGTCCACAAGTCAAATAACAAGCCAGAAGTCAAAACCAGAGATGGTAGTCAGACGAGCCGAGTCAGGAGCCAAAGCGAATAGTCAGACGAGCTGGAATCAGGAACAAGGAAAACGGCAGAGTCAGGAACAAGCCAGGGATCAGGAACCAGGAAGGACGTCAGGCAGCCAGGTAATACACAGGAACTCTCACAAACAGGTCTCAGACAACGCAAAGGCAAAGCATACTGAACAGAGGCCTTTTAAATAATAAGTGATGACATCACAATTCTGAGACTGCATCCTGTCTCACATGGATGATGCACACAAGTCTGGCCATAAAAGGAAGTGCAGTAAATGAGCAGCATCCCCCACAATGCACCATAGTCAGGAAGAGAGGTGAGTAAAATGTCTGCCAGCAGCACATGGCAAACACAACAGGGAGAAAAAGCTGACACAGGCAGAAGGTAAGGTATGTGCTACTTTAAATTTCTGGGGCATAAGGAGACTCAGAATATTTTTTAGCACACAATGAACATAAGGGGATCTGTAGGAGATTGCTCTTTACGTTAGGACATTTTATTCATTCATGTGGAGAAAGTATTTGGGCAGTGGTCTGTAGCAGGCACTGGGGCTGGAGTTACGCTGCTAAACTAACTAGTTAACCTCTTAAGGACTTATGATGGAATTTTTCCGTCATAAAACAATTGAGCAAACTGAAAGCTGTGTCCTTAAAGGGTTAAGGATGGCTCCGGTGGTTTCACTTTTTATCTGTTACTTAGAGAAATAGAACTGCATTGTTTACGCCCACAATGGGCGTTCCTTCCTGTTTTTGCGTGCCACTGACACAGCGCTATAGTTGCTTAGAAAATCAGTGCAACATCAGAAAGGGGAAGTTATCGGTCTGTCCTAGAGCTGCATGGTGATAGTATTTATGCTGTTCTAGTACAGACACGGTATACCCGTTCTGAAAGTATTTTCCTTGTGAGTGTGTCAGAAACGGATCATCTCTGAAGTCTGGGTGATCGTTAGTAAGGTAGGAGCACTTCAGCAGACTGCTGAGGTGCAGAGGTTTATTTGTGTGTAGAATTAACGATTTTTGTTAAAAAGGGAAATAGTTTCTTAATCTGACATTCTGCAGTAAAAAAGAAAAACTTTTGTATTTAAAGAGACAGTAACGGTTTTTATAATATTTTTTTTGCCAATAATTCTGAAGATTTATCTTGACTTTTTGATAAATTGTGAACAAGTATGGACCAAGAGGGTGTGCAAAATGTCACATGCACTTTGTGTTTTGACGCCAACGTGGAACCACCAATCCCTTTCTGTCCTTCATGTATTGAAAGGACTGTGAGTTAAAAGATTTTTTTCAGAGCCAGTCTCCTCTAAGGCAGATGTTGTCCAAGAGTCTTCTGATGAGGGTCAATATATGCCGCAGCTTTCTCCCCAAGCGTCCTAAAATTTACCGCCCCCACCAGCAGTGCCCTGCGCTTCAGCTATAGTCCCTTCTGGGATTTCGTTACAAGATATAGCCTCTCTCATGTCTTCTACTATTTCTGATGCTTTGTCTGCCTATCGAATGTTGCAGGGCAAACACAAGAGGAAAGCCAATCCTACTAGTTAGCGAGGTCTCTGATGCAATTGTGGCAATTTCGGAGGTATCCTTCCAACGACCTGAAGAGGAGGGTACCGCAGTAGCTTCTGAAGGAGAAATCTCGGGCAAACGCAAGAGGAAAGCCAATCCTACAGTTAGCGAGGTCTCTGATGCAATTTCGGAGGTATCCTTCCAACGACCTGAAGAGGAGGGTACCACAGTAGCTTCTGAAGGAGAAATCTCAGATTCAGAAGATCTATTACCTTTGACGGACTCAGAGGGTGGTATCTTTCAGATTTAAACTAGACCACCTTTGCCTGTTACTCAGGGAGGTTTTAATTACCTTAGATGATAGCGACTCCACAGTGGTGGTTGTCCCTCCGAAGTCTAGTAAGCTAGACAGATATTTTGAGGTTCCTTCCTTCATGGATGTATTTCCAGTTCCTAAAAGAGCCTCCGAAATCATTGCTAAGGAATGGGAGAGACCGGGCATTCCCTTTTCTCCCTCTCCTATATTTAAGAAGATGTTTCCAATAGCTGACTCTGTTAAAGAGGCTTGGCAAACTGTTCCTAAGGTAGAAGGTGATGTTTCCACTTTAGCTAAGAGAATTCTATTCCCATAGAGGATAGTTGTGCTTTTAAGGATCCGATGGATAAGAAGTTAGAGGGGTTACTAAAGAAGATATATGTACACCAGGGTCTACAGTGGCAACTGGCTGTGTGCATTGCCACCATCACTAGTGCGGCGGCATATTGGTTTGACACACTGTCTGAGGCCCTCAGGACAGACACTTCTTTGGATGAGATCCAAGACAGGATAAAAGCTCTTAAACTAGCTAATGCCTTTATTTCGGACGCTTCTCTTCAAGTTATCAAATTGGGAGCTAAGATTTCAAGATTTTCTCTATTCTAGCCCGCAGGGCCTTATGGTTAAAACCTTGGTCTCTTCTCAGAATTCCTACCTATTAGGGGGTATCCCCAGTTCCCTCCCGGCTTGGACCAGAAATGTTTCTATGAGTGGCAGGTTAAAGGGTTAGAATATGCTCATCAATTAGTTGATGAGGACTTACAGATGCTTCCCTGGGAAACAATTAGGGAGCAGTTCTCTCTCTCTAGGCTGCATCGGTTCGCATATTTCCAGGTCCGACATTTTGTTAATGCTCAGAAATGGTATGTAGGCGGGAGTGGTGATTGGTCCGAGGTTAAGACTTGTATCAGAAAATTCATCCTTGGTGATTCATCAATTTCGCTAATCTACGATATTATGCTGACTAAGCAAGGTATGCTGGAGGAAGATAAACTGATTAAGTTTTGGCTCCCATATATTAGCTCTATAGACTTTGAGAAGATAAGTAACAGTCTTGCAAGAGTGGCGAAACTCCCGTTGCCTACTAGCTGGAAAGAATGTCATTTAAAACTATTAAATAACTCCTATTTTTCTCCGGCCTTATTGGCCAAATATTTCCCCAATAAAAATTTTCAATGTGAACACTGCGCTTATATCCGGGCTGACCTTTGCCACATGTTATGGGCTTGTCCAAAGATATCTCAACTTTGGATGAAAGTTCAATTCTGGTATAATAGGGTCTTTTCAGGTTCTACTACCTTCTCTCTTAAAGATATAGTGTTGCTCTTTCCGGAGATAAGAGGAGGGGAGAGGATGCGTATCCTAAATACAATTATACTAACAGTTAGGTACAATATTTTTAAAAAATGGATAGTGAAGAGCCCTCTTAGTTTCACCCAGGTCTTAAGGGATATTTAAGCCCAGATTATCTTTGAATCCTTTCATTTACAGTTTGTATCTGAGAGAAAAATTAAAGAGTTTCTGGTAGGCTGGGCGCCGGTTATTAAGACATACCCAAGTGGCGTGCAGAGACAGATTCTGAGACCTTTCTTGGCCTCAGTAAGCTTCGCAGAACTGTTTCTAAATGGGGTATTTCCAGATACCTGGATTAGAAATAGAAATGTGGTAGAATAACACCGGCTGAGAGTTGATACTAGATACTGGTCAGTTCTCTTAGGCTCCTGGAGGAGGAGGGGGGAACCTGGTTCTCCCCTCTCGATTTTTCCCTTTTTTTTTTTTTTTTTTTTTTATTATTTTTATTTTCTTATTATTTTATATTTTCTAATTTTTATGTATATAGTGTGGAAAATTAGCCACTTTTTTTGTAGTCTATATTGGATTCAGAAACATTAACTTTTTATGATTGCTTAAATTTGTACCAGTGTTGATGTATCACTGATTTATGTTGGTCCTGCGAGACCTTGTTGGTCCTGCGAGACCGTGTTCATGTAGAACACATGCTATTTTTCTTTGTTTCTGCTGGGGGTTTTTCAGTGGCTAAGACTAAAAAAAAAACAAAAACAAAAAAAACCTTGGTCTGCGGATGTGTCATCCAAGTCAAAACTTCTAGCTATTCCTTACAAGGGGAAGACCTTGTTTGGTCCCGAGCTGAAGGAGATTATTTCTGATATCACGGGAGGTAAAGGCCATCTTCTCCCTCAAGATAAGAGAAATAAACAAAAAGGACGACAGAACAATTTTCGTTCCTTTCGAAATTTCAAGGGCAACTCTTCCTTTTCTAAGCAGGAACAGTCTAAGCCTACATGGAGACCCAGCCAGTCTTGGAACAAAGGAAAACAGTCCAAGAAGCCGGTTAGTGATTCCAAGACAGCATGAAGGGTATGCCCCCGATCCGGGACCGGATCTGGTAGGTGGCAGACTTTCCTTCTTTGTTCAAGCCTGGGTTCGGGATGTCCAGGATCCCTGGGCAATAGAAATAGTGTCTCAGGGATACAAATTGGAGTTCAAGAGTTTTCCTCCCAGAGGCAGGTATCTTCTTTCAAGATTATCTGCAGACCAGACAAAAAGAGAGGCGTTCTTACATTATTGTGTAGGAGACCTCTCCGCTATGGGAGTGATCATTCCTTTTCCATTACTGGAACAGGGTCAGGGGTTTTATTCCAACCTATTTGTGGTTCCCAAAAAGGAGGGAACCTTCTGACCATTTTTAGACCTCAAAAGTCTAAACAAGTTTCTCAGGGTACCGTCCTTCAAGATGGAAACTATTTGTTCCATTCTCCCATTGATCCAGGAGGGTCAATTTATGACAACAGTGGATTTAAAGGACACGTATCTACATGTTCCCATTCACAGGGATCATCACAAGTTCTTAAGGTTTGCCTTTCTGGACAAACACTTCCAGTTTGTGGCTCTTCCTTTCAGTCTGGCCACAGCCCCCAGAATCTTCACAAAGGTTCTGGGATCTCTATTGGCGGTGCTTCGATCAAGGGACATTGCAGTGGCGCCTTATCTGGATGATATTCTAGTTCAGGCGCTATCCTTTCAGTTAGCAAGATCCCACACGGACTTGGTGATGTCCTTACTAAGATTCCACGGATGGAAGGTAAATTCAGAATAGAGTTCCTTAGTTCCGAACACAAGGGTAACTTTCTTAGGAACCATAATAGACTCTCTGTATGAGGATTTTTCTGACAGCAGTCAAGAAATTAAAGATTATCGATACTTGCCTAGTCCTTCAGTCCACTCCTCAACCGTCAGTGGCTCAGTGCATGGAGTTAATCGGGCTGATTCTGGCGACAATGGACATCATCCCATTTGCTCCCTTCCATCTCAGAGCTCTGCAGTTGAACATGCTGAGACAATGGAACGGAGATTATTCGGACTTGTCCCCTCAACTTCTTCTGGAGCAGGAAACAAGGGACTCTCTACAATGGTGGGTGTCTCTGGATCATCTCTGCCAGGAAACATGCTTTCGCAGACCATCTTGGGTGATTGTCACAGATGCCAGCCTTCTAGGGTGGGGAGCAGTCTGGGGCTCTCTAAAGGCTCATGGAATATGTCAGAGTCTGTTTTACCCATAAACATTTAGACATAAACATTTTGGAACTGAGAGCGATCTACAATGCTCTTCTGGCCTGGCCCCAGTTAGCCTTGGTGCAGTTTATCAGGTTCCAGTCGGACAACATAACGTCAGTGGCCTACATCAATCATCGGGGAGGAACGAGGAGTTCCTGGGCGATGACAGAGGTATCCAAAATAATTCAGTGGGTGGAGGCCCATTCTTGCTGTCTGTCGGCGATCCACATCCCAGGGGTGGACAACTGGGAGGCAAATTTTCTGAGCAGACAGACCTTTCATCCGGGGGAGTGGGAACTCCATCCGAAAGTTTTTCTCCAGTCTGATTCTCAAGTGGGGTCAGCTGTAATTAGATCTGATGGCATCATGGCAGAATGCCAAGCTCCGAAGATACGGGTAGAGATCCAGGGACCCCCAGGCGGAACTGATAGATGCTCTGGCGGCCCCTTGGACCTTCACTTGCGCGTACCTGTTTCCTCAGTTTGCTCTTCTTCCTCGAGTAATTGCTCGAATCAAACAGGAAAGGGCCTCAGTGATTCTCATAGCTGCGGCCTGGCCTTGCAGGATTTGGTATGCAGATCTGGTGGAGATGACATCTCTACCACCTTGGAGACTTCTGTTGAGGAATGACCTTCTGATTCAGGGACCCTTCCTTCACCCAAATCTAGTTTCTCTAAAGCTTACTGCTTGGAGATTGAACGTTTAATTCTATCCAAGCTGGGATTTTCTGACTCTGTTATAGAGACCATGATTCAGGCTCGTAAGCCTGTTACTAGAAGGATTTATCATAAGATCTCTACTGGTGTGAATCCAAGGGCTACTCATGGAGTAGGGTTAGGATTTCTAGAATTTTGTCTTTTCTCCAAGATGGTTTGGAGAAGGGTTTATCGACGAGTTCCCTAAAGGGTAAAATCTCAGCCTTATCTATATTGTTACACAAACGTCTGGCGGATGTCCCAGATGTTCAATCTTTTTGTCAGGCCCTGGTCAGGATCAGGCCTGTGTTTAAATCAGTTACTCCTCCATGGAGTCTTAATTTAGTTCTCAAAGTTCTGCAAGGGGCTCCGTTTGAGCCTATGCATTCCTTAGATATTAAGTTATTATCTTGGAAAGTTTTATTTCTTATTGCAATTTCTTCTGCTCGGAGAGTGTCAGAGCTTTCAGCTTTGCAGTATGAGTCTCATTATCTTATTTTCCATTCAGATAAGGTAGTTTTACGTACTAAATTAGGATTTCTTCCTAAGGTTATTTCTGATCGGAACATTAATCAGGAGATTGTTTTTCCTTGTGTCCTAATCAGTCTTCTCAAAAGGAAATACTTTTGCACAATTTGGACGTGGTCCGTGCTTTGAAGTTTTACCTACAGGCGACTAAGGACTTTCGGCAGTCTTCTTCTTTGTTTGTGGTTTTCTCAGGAAAACGCAAGGGACAGAAAGCTATGGCTACTTCTCTTTCTTTTTGGCTGAAGAGTATCATACGTTTTGCATATGAGACTGCTGGACAGCAGCATCCAGAGAGTTACGGCTCATTCCACGGGGGCTGTTGCTTCCTTGTGGGCATTCAAAAATTAAGCTTCTGTGGAACAGATTTGCAAAGCTGCAACTTGGTCATCTCTTCACACTTTTTCAAAATTCTACAAAGTTGACACTTTTGCCTCGGCTGAGGTCGCTTTTGAGAGGTTCTTCAAGCAGTGGTGCCTTCCGTTTAGGTTCCCTGTCTTGTCCCTCCCGTATCATCTGTGTACTCTAGCTTGGGTATTGAATCCCAGTAGTAATTAAGATGATCTGTGGACTCATCGTGTCATAAAAAAGAAAATTTATGCTTACCTGATAAATTTGTTTCTTTTTAGACACGATGAGTCCACAGCCCGCACTGTTCTTTTTAGACAGGTTGTGGGTTATTGTAAACTTTAGACACCTCTGCACCTTGGCTTTTCCTTTCTCTTCCTAACTTCGGTCGAATGACTGGAGTTGGAGGGAAGGGAGGAGCTATTTAACAGCTCTGCTGTGGTGCTCTTTGCCTCCTGCTGACCAGGAAGTGAATATCCCAGTAGTAATTAAGATGATCCGTGGACTCATTGTGTCTAAAAAGAAACAAATTTATCAGGTAAGCATAAATTTTCTTTTTAGGGACCATAATAGACTCTCTAATAATGAAGATTTTTCTGACAGTGGTCAGTTAAAGATCCTCAAGTCTTGCCTAGCCCTTCAGGCCTCTCCGCGGCCGTAAGTGGCCCAATGTATGGAGCTAATTGGTCTGATGGTGGCTTCTATGGACATTATTCCATTTGCTCGGTTCTATCTCAGACCTCTGCAGTTATGCATGCTAAGACAGTGGAACGGGGACTATGCAGATCTGTCCCCACAAATAGTCCTGGATCAGGCGACAAGAGACTCTCTGTCGTGGTGGTTTTCTCAGGAACATCTCTCCCAGGGGACTTGCTTCTGCAGACCCTCCTGGGTGATTGTGACCATGGATGCCAGCCTTCTGGGTTGGGGAGCAGTCTGGGTTTCGTTGAAGGCTCAGGGCTTGTGGAGTCGGTTCTGCCCATAAATATCTTGGAGCTGAGAGCGAACTTCAATGCTCTTCTGGCCTTGCCTCAGTTAGCTTTAGCCCGGTTTATCAGGCTTACATCAACCACCAGGGAGGAACTCAGAGTTCCTTGGCCATGACGGAGGTGGCCCGAATTATTCAGTGGGCGGAGACTCACAACTGCTGTGTTTCTGCAATCCACATTCCAGGAGTGGACAATTAGGAAGCGGATTATCTGAGCAGACAGAACTTTCACCCCGGGGAGTGGGAACTTCATCCGGAAGTGTTTTCTAGTTTGACTCTCAAATGTGGGCAGCCAGAACTGGATCTCATGGCTTCTCGGCAGAATGCCAAGCTCCCGAGGTACAGCTCGAGGTCAAGGGATCCACAGGCAGCTCTGATATATGCTCTGGCAGTTCCTTGGAACTTCAGTCTAGCATACCTGTTTCCTCCCATTCGCTCTCCTTCCAAGGGTCCTTGCTAGGATCAAGCAGGAGAGGGCGCCTGTAATTCTCATATCCCCGGCATGGCCTCGCAGAATTTGGTATGCGGACTTAGTGGAAATCATCTCTTCCACCTTGGAGACTCCCTCTGAGGAAGGACCTTCTACTTCAGGGTCCCTTCCTTCATCCAAATCTCGTTTTTCTGAAGCTGACTGCTTGGAGATTGAACGCTTAATTTTATCAAAGCGTGGTTTTTCTGAGGAGGTCATCAAGAGATGTTTATTCAGGCATGCATGCCTGTAATGCGTAGGATCTACCATATGATCTGGCGTAAATATTTGTATTGGTGTGAATCCAAAGGTTACTTTTGGAGTAGAGTCAGGATTCCTAGGATTTTGTCTTTTCTCCAGGACGGTCTGGAGAAGGGTTTATCGGCCAGTACTCTGAAGGGTCAGATTTCGGCATTGTCTATTTTGTTGCATAAGCGTCTGGCGGATGTGCCAGATGTGCAATCCTTTTGTCATGCCTTAGTCAGAATCAGGCCTGTGTTTAAGTCGGTTAGTCTGCCTTGGAGCCTTAATCTTGTTCTTAAAGTGTTACAACAGGCTCTGTTTGAGCCTATGCATTCCTTAGATATTACGTTATCTTGGAAAGTTTTGTTTCTTGTTGCAATTTCTTCTGCTCGAAAAGTTTCTGAACTCTCGGCACTCCAGAGGGAATCTCCTTTTTTAATTTTTCATTCTGATAAGGTGGTTCTACGTACTAATGAAATAAATGTGTATCTTGCAGCGCCACAAAAAACAACCATACAAGCTATATCTCAAAATGCGGAATCTCCCAACCAGATTCCGATGAGTCAATAGAATAAAGTGCCAAAAGTACAGCGCTACAGTACCCTTGATGGGGGGTATGTGGCTAAAGATGGTGTCCACGATCAGTTATAAATAAATAGATAACTAGTTAGCTCAAATAGTAAAGATCCAAATATTAAAGATCCAAATATTAAAAAATTAAAATATTAGAATCAATCAAAACTTAATAATAATTGGATTAAAATATAACATTTAATATGACAATGGATAAAATAATATGACGATGGGTTAAAATATATACAATTTAAGCATATATTGGGTGCTGCTGAATAAGAACCTATAGGCTAAACTCTATAGTAGATATTTGACAGAAGTTATGTTGTTCAGTCAGTATTATGTCCAGTTAATTTGGGATGTTCAAAGGATACCCAAAACATCCAAAAACAGTCCTCAAACCTATTCAGGCTAGTGAAATGTCCAAATTTATTTGGAGCAATTGATTATTGTAGAAGTGATGAAAACAATCAAAAAATTAAATATCCATATGGACTCCAACAAAGGTGAAAAAATGAAAAGTGTTCAAAAAAGTGTTTAAAAAATATATATATCTTGATCCAAATTGTGAAATGTAGAAGACTCCAAAATGTAAAATTAACCTCCAAAATTAAAAATTAGAATTATTTGAAGTGATATCACAAAAGTGTGCGTGAAAAATAAAAATCAGCAATGCAGAGGACAAGGCAAAAATAAAAATGTGAAAACTTTAAGGTGTACACCTATTGACAGCCCTAAAAATGTCTTTGCAAATTCTCCTTAAAAAATCCTAAAATAAATCCTTAGTATAAACCAATATAAGTGTTCCCAAAGCTAGTGTGATATGTGATAAACCCAAATTGATCCAAACAGGTGATGTTGTTAGATTTCTAGGTGATGGTCCTCTTCTCAAAGAATGTGTCAGTTATTTGATGATGCCATCATGAACCTATAAAATTATACAAAAAACGGACATAGTGCAATAAAGCTACTATAAAATAAGAGTATGTGTTCTACTCACCAAATAAGATCCTGAGCCGTAATACCAGTTATAGTCAACGCGTTTCGGTCCGCAAAGGACCTTTCTCAAGACTGGTACCGGCTTCCTGGCATTTACACCTTAAATGTGTTTGGTTAGCCAATTAGATTACGGTATTTCAAATTTCGTGCCGAAAAAAATGCGCCAAATTTGTGGTTTTGCCCCTTCTGTAATGTTCCGTTTTGTCAATTAACATATGGATATCAAACAAACAATATAGAAAGGGACAAAACGGAACATTACAGAAGCGGCAAAACCACAAATTTGGCGCATTTTTTCGGCGCGAATTTTAGGCGCGAAATTTGAAATAATCTAATTGGCTAACCAAACACATTTAAGGTGTAAATGCCAGGAAGCCGGTACCAGTCTTGAGAGAGGTCCTTTGCGGACCGAAACGCGTTGACTATAACTGGTATTACGGCTCAGGATCTTATTTGGTGAGTAGAACACTTATACTCTTATTTTATAGTAGCTTTATTGCACTATGTCTGTTTTTTGTATAATTTTATAGGTTCATGATGGCATCATCAAATAACTGACACATTCTTTGAGAAGAGGACCATCACCTAGAAATCTAACAACATCACCTGTTTGGATCAATTTGGGTTTATCACATATCACACTAGCTTTGGGAACACTTATATTGGTTTATACTAAGGATTTATTTTAGGATTTTTTAAGGAGAATTTGCAAAGACATTTTTTAGGGCTGTCAATAGGTGTACACCTTAAAGTTTTCACATTTTTATTTTTGCCTTGTCCTCTGCATTGCTGATTTTTATTTTTATTTTTCACACACACTTTTGTGATATCACTTCAAATAATTCTAATTTTTAATTTTGGAGGTTAATTTTACATTTTGGAGTCTTTTACATTTCACAATTTGGATCAAGATATATATATTTTTTTAAACACTTTTTTGAACACTTTTCATTTTTTCACCTTTGTTGGAGTCCATATGGATATTTAATTTCTTTCATGTAATTAGCAAGAGTCCACGAGCTAGTGACGTATGGGATATACATTCCTACCAGGAGGGGCAAAGTTTCCCAAACCTCAAAATGCCTATAAATACACCCCTCACCACACCCACAAATCAATCAGAATTTTACAGTTTCTTCAGGATGGTTTGGATAAAGGTTTGTCTGCAAGTTCCTTGAAAAGACAAATCTCTGCTCTTTCTGTTCTTTTTCACAGAAAGATTGCTAATCTTCCTGATATTCATTGTTTTGTACAAGCTTTGGTTCGTATAAAACCTGTTAAGTCAATTTCTCCTCCTTGGAGTTTGAATTTGGTTCTGGGGGCTCTTCAAGCTCCTCCGTTTGAACCTATGCATTCGCTGGACATTAAATTACTTTCTTGAAAAGTTTTGTTCCTTTTGGCCATCTCTTCTGCCAGAAGAGTTTCTGAATTATCTGCTCTTTCTTGTGAGTCTCCTTTTCTGATTTTTCATCAGGATAAGGCGGTGTTGCGAACTTCTTTTAAATTTTTACCTAAGGTTGTGAATTCTAACAACATTAGTAGAGAAATTGTGGTTCCTTCATTATGTCCTAATCCTAAGAATTCTAAGGAGAAATCATTGCTTTCTTTGGATGTAGTTAGAGCTTTGAAATATTATGTTGAAGCTACTAAGAATTTTCAAAAGACTTCTAGTCTATTTGTTATCTTTTCTGGTTCTAGGAAAGGTCAGAAGGCTTCTGCCATTTCTTTGGCATCTTGGTTGAAATCTTTAATTCATCATGCTTATGTCGAGTCGGGTAAAACTCCGCCTCAAAGGATTACAGCTCATTCTACTAGGTCAGTTTCTACTTCCTGGGCGTTTAGGAATGAAGCTTCGGTTGTTCAGATTTGCAAAGCAGCAACTTGGTCTTCTTTGCATACTTTTACTAAATTCTACCATTTTGATGTGTTTTCTTCTTCTGAAGCAGTTTTTGGTAGAAAAGTACTTCAGGCAGCTGTTTCAGTTTGATTCTTCTGCTTATATTTTCAGTTTTTTTCATTATAAGTTTTAAACTTTGTTTGGGTGTGGATTATTTTCAGCGGAATTGGCTGTCTTTATTTTATCCCTCCCTCTCTAGTGACTCTTGCGTGGAAGATCCACATCTTGGGTAGTCATTATCCCATACGTCACTAGCTCATGGACTCTTGCTAATTACATGAAAGAAAACATAATTTATGTAAGAACTTACCTGATAAATTCATTTCTTTCATATTAGCAAGAGTCCATGAGGCCCACCCTTTTTTGTGGTGGTTATGATTTTTTTGTATAAAGCACAATTATTCCAATTCCTTATTTATGCTTCGCACTTTTTTCTTATCACCCCACTTCTTGGCTATTCGTTAAACTGATTTGTGGGTGTGGTGAGGGGTGTATTTATAGGCATTTTGAGGTTTGGGAAACTTTGCCCCTCCTGGTAGGAATGTATATCCCATACGTCACTAGCTCATGGACTCTTGCTAATATGAAAGAAATGAATTAATCAGGTAAGTTCTTACATAAATTATGTTTTTTTGATTGTTTTCATCACTTCTACAATAATCAATTGCTCCAAATAAATTTGGACATTTCACTAGCCTGAATAGGTTTGAGGACTGTTTTTGGATGTTTTGGGTATCCTTTGAACATCCCAAATTAACTGGACATAATACTGACTGAACAACATAACTTCTGTCAAATATTTACTATAGAGTTTAGCCTATAGGTTCTTATTCAGCAGCACCCAATATATGCTTAAATTGTATATATTTTAACCCATTGTCATATTATTATTTTATCCATTGTCATATTAAATGTTATATTTTAATCCAATTATGTTTTGATTGATTCTAATATTTTAATTTCTTTCATGTAATTAGCAAGAGTCCATGAGCTAGTGACGTATGGGATATACATTCCTACCAGGAGGGGCAAAGTTTCCCAAACCTCAAAATGCCTATAAATACACCCCTCACCACACCCACAACTCAGTTTTACAAACTTTGCCTCCTATGGAGGTGGTGAAGTAAGTTTGTGCTAGATTCTACGTTGATATGCGCTCCGCAGCAGGTTGGAGCCCGGTTTTCCTCTCAGCGTGCAGTGAATGTCAGAGGGATGTGAGGAGAGTATTGCCTATTTGAATTCAATGATCTCCTTCTACGGGGTCTATTTCATAGGTTCTCTGTTATCGGTCGTAGAGATTCATCTCTTACCTCCCTTTTCAGATCGACGATATACTCTTATATATACCATTACCTCTACTGATTCTCGTTTCAGTACTGGTTTGGCTTTCTACTACATGTAGATGAGTGTCCTGGGGTAAGTAAGTCTTATTTTCTGTGACACTCTAAGCTATGGTTGGGCACTTTTATATAAAGTTCTAAATATATGTATTCAAACATTTATTTGCCTTGACTCAGGATGTTCAACGTTCCTTATTGCAGACAGTCAGTTTCATATTTGGGATAATGCATATGAATAAATCATTTTTTTCTTACCTTAAAAATTTGACTTTTTTCCCTGTGGGCTGTTAGGCTCGCGGGGGCTGAAAATGCTTCATTTTATTGCGTCATTCTTGGCGCGGACTTTTTTGGTGCAAAAAATTATTTTCTGTTTCCGGCGTCATACGTGTCGCCGGCAGTTGCGTCATTTTTTGACGTTTTTTTGTGCCAACGGTGTCGGCGTTCCGGATGTGGCGTCATTTTTAAAAAATATGGGCGTCATTTTTGTCTCCACATTATTTAAGTCTCATTATTTATTGCTTCTGGTTGCTAGAAGCTTGTTCACTGGCATTTTTTCCCATTCCTGAAACTGTCATTTAAGGAATTTGATCAATTTTGCTTTATATGTTGTTTTTTCTATTACATATTGCAAGATGTCCCAGATTGACCCTGAGTCAGAAGATACTTCTGGAAAGTCGCTGCCTGGTGCTGAATCTACCAAAGTTAAGTGTATCTGCTGTAAACTTGTGGTATCTGTTCCTCCAGCTGTTGTTTGTAATGAATGTCATGACAAACTTGTTAATGCAGATATTTCCTTTAGTAATGTTACATTACCTGTTGCTGTTCCATCAACATCTAATACTCAGAGTGTTCCTGTTAACATAAGAGATTTTGTTTCTAAATCCATTAAGAAGGCTATGTCTGTTATTCCTCCTTCTAGTAAACGTAAAAGGTCTTTTAAAACTTCTCATTTTTCAGATGAATTTTTAAATGAACATCATCATTCTGATGATTCCTCTGGTTCAGAGGATTCTGTTTCAGAGATTGATGCTGATAAATCTTCATATTTATTCAAAATGGAATTTATTCGTTCTTTACTTAAAGAAGTCTTAATTGCATTAGAAATAGAGGATTCTGGTCCTCTTGATACTAAATCTAAACGTTTAAATAAGGTTTTTAAATCTCCTGTAGTTATTCCAGAAGTTTTTCCTGTCCCTGATGCTATTTCTGAAGTAATCTCCAGGGAATGGAATAATTTGGGTAATTCATTTACTCCTTCTAAACGTTTTAAGCAATTATATCCTGTGCCATCTGACAGATTAGAATTTTGGGACAAAATCCCTAAGGTTGATGGGGCCATCTCCACTCTTGCTAAACGTACTACTATTCCTACGGCAGATAGTACTTCCTTTAAGGATCCTTTAGATAGGAAAATTGAATCCTTTCTAAGAAAAGCTTACTTATGTTCAGGTAATCTTCTTAGACCTGCTATATCTTTAGCGGATGTTGCTGCAGCTTCAACTTTTTGGTTAGAAGCTTTAGCGCAACAAGTTACAGATCATAATTCTCATAGCATTATTAATCTTCTTCAACATGCTAATAACTTTATTTGTGATGCCATCTTTGATATCATTAGAGTTGATGTCAGGTATATGTCTCTAGCTATTTTAGCTAGAAGAGCTTTATGGCTTAAAACTTTGAATGCTGATATGTCTTCCAAGTCAACTTTGCTTTCCCTTTCTTTCCAGGGTAATAAATTATTTGGTTCTCAGTTGGATTCTATTATCTCAACTGTTACTGGAGGGAAAGGAACTTTTTTACCACAGGATAAAAAAATCTAGAGGTAAATTTAGGTCTAATAATCGTTTTCGTTCCTTTCGTCACAAGGAACAAAAGCCTGATCCTTCACCCACAGGAGCGGTATCAGTTTGGAAACCATCTCCAGTCTGGAATAAATCCAAGCCTTTTAGAAAACCAAAGCCAGCTCCCAAGTCCACATGAAGGTGTGGCCCTCATTCCAGTCCAGCTGGTAGGGGGTTGATTACGTTTTTTCAAAGAAATTTGGATCAATTCAATTCACAATCTTTGGATTCAGAACATTGTTTCAGAAGGGTACAGAATTGGCTTCAAGATAAGGCCTCCTGCAAAGAGATTTTTTCTTTCCCGTGTCCCAGTAAATCCAGCGAAGGCTCAAGCATTTCTGAAATGTGTTTCAGATCTAGAGTTGGCTGGAGTAATTATGCCAGTTCCAATTCTGGAACAGGGGCTGGGGTTTTATTCAAATCTCTTCATTGTACCAAAGAAGGAGAATTCCTTCAGACCAGTTCTGGATCTAAAAATATTGAATCGTTATGTAAGGATACCAACATTCAAAATGGTAACTATAAGGACTATCCTGCCTTTCTTTCATGTAATTAGCAAGAGTCCATGAGCTAGTGACGTATGGGATATACATTCCTACCAGGAGGGGCAAAGTTTCCCAAACCTCAAAATGCCTATAAATACACCCCTCACCACACCCACAAATCAGTTTTACAAACTTTGCCTCCTATGGAGGTGGTGAAGTAAGTTTGTGCTAGATTCTACGTTGATATGCGCTCCGCAGCAGGTTGGAGCCCGGTTTTCCTCTCAGCGTGCAGTGAATGTCAGAGGGATGTGAGGAGAGTATTGCCTATTTGAATTCAATGATCTCCTTCTACGGGGTCTATTTCATAGGTTCTCTGTTATCGGTCGTAGAGATTCATCTCTTACCTCCCTTTTCAGATCGACGATATACTCTTATATATATACCATTACCTCTACTGATTCTCGTTTCAGTACTGGTTTGGCTTTCTACTACATGTAGATGAGTGTCCTGGGGTAAGTAAGTCTTATTTTCTGTGACACTCTAAGCTATGGTTGGGCACTTTTATATAAAGTTCTAAATATATGTATTCAAACATTTATTTGCCTTGACTCAGGATGTTCAACGTTCCTTATTTCAGACAGTCAGTTTCATATTTGGGATAATGCATATGAATCAATCAATTTTTTTCTTACCTTAAAATTTGACCTTTTTTTCCTGTGGGCTGTTAGGCTCGCGGGGGCTGAAAATGCTTCATTTTATTGCGTCATTCTTGGCGGGGACTTTTTTGGCGCAAATTTTTTTTTTCTGTTTCCGGCGCCATACGTGTCGCCGGAAGTTGCGTCATTTTTGACGTTTTTTTGTGCCAAAAGTGTCGGCGTTCCGGATGTGGCGTCATTTTTGGCGCCAAAAGCATTTAGGCGCCAAATAATGTGGGCGTCTTTTTTGGCGCTAAAAAATATGGGCGTCACTATTGTCTCCACATTATTTAAGTCTCATTATTTATTGCTTCTGGTTGCTAGAAGCTTGTTCACTGGCATTTTTTCCCATTCCTGAAACTGTCATTTAAGGAATTTGATCAATTTTGCTTTATATGTTGTTTTTTCTATTACATATTGCAAGATGTCCCAGATTGACACTGAGTCAGAAGATACTTCTGGAAAAACGCTGCCTGGTGCTGGATCAACCAAAGTTAAGTGTATCTGTTGTAAACTTGTGGTATCTGTTCCTCCAGCTGTTGTTTGTAATGAATGTCATGACAAACTTGTTAATGCAGATAATATTTCCTTTAGTAATGTTACATTACCTGTTGCGGTTCCGTCAACATCTAATACTCAGAGTGTTCCTGTTAACATAAGAGATTTTGTTTCTAAATCCATTAAGAAGGCTATGTCTGTTATTCCCCCTTCTAGTAAACGTAAAAGGTCTTTTAAAACTTCTCATCTTTCAGATGAATTTTTAAATGAACATCATCATTCTGATTCTGATAGTGGTTCCTCTGGTTCAGAGGATTCTGTCTCAGAGGTTGATGCTGATAAATCTTCATATTTGTTCAAAATGGAATTTATTCGTTCTTTACTTAAAGAGGTCTTAATTGCATTAGAAATAGAGGATTCTGGTCCTCTTGATACTAAATCTAAACGTTTATATAAGGTTTTTAAATCTCCTGTAGTTATCAGGATAAGGCGGTGTTGCGAACTTCTTTTAAATTTTTACCTAAGGTTGTGAATTCTAACAACATTAGTAGAGAAATTGTGGTTCCTTCATTATGTCCTAATCCTAAGAATTCTAAGGAGAGATCATTGCATTCTTTGGATGTAGTTAGAGCTTTGAAATATTATGTTGAAGCTACTAAGAATTTCCGAAAGACTTCTAGTCTATTTGTTATCTTTTCCGGTTCTAGGAAAGGTCAGAAGGCCTCTGCCATTTCTTTGGCATCTTGGTTGAAATCTTTAATTCATCATGCTTATGTCGAGTCGGGTAAAACTCTGCCTCAAAGGATTACAGCTCATTCTACTAGGTCAGTTTCTACTTCCTGGGCGTTTAGGAATGAAGCTTCGGTTGATCAGATTTGCAAAGCAGCAACTTGGTCTTTGCATACTTTTACTAAATTCTACCATTTTGATGTGTTTTCTTCTTCTGAAGCAGTTTTTGGTAGAAAAGTACTTCAGGCAGCTGTTTCAGTTTGATTCTTCTGCTTATAATTTCAGTTTTTTTCATTATAAGATTTAAACTTTATTTTGGGTGTGGATTATTTTCAGCGGAATTGGCTGTCTTTATTTTATCCCTCCCTCTCTAGTGACTCTTGCGTGGAAGATCCACATCTTGGGTAGTCATTATCCCATACGTCACTAGCTCATGGACTCTTGCTAATTACATGAAAGAAAACATAATTTATGTAAGAACTTACCTGATAAATTCATTTCTTTCATATTAGCAAGAGTCCATGAGGCCCACCCTTTTTTGTGGTGGTTTTGATTTTTTTGTATAAAGCACAATTATTCCAATTCCTTATTTTTTATGCTTTCGCACTTTTTTCTTATCACCCCACTTCTTGGCTATACGTTAAACTGATTTGTGGGTGTGGTGAGGGGTGTATTTATAGGCATTTTGAGGTTTGGGAAACTTTGCCCCTCCTGGTAGGAATGTATATCCCATACGTCACTAGCTCATGGACTCTTGCTAATATGAAAGAAATGAATTTATCAGGTAAGTTCTTACATAAATTATGTTTTTGTTCAGCAAGGGCATTATATGTCCACAATAGATTTACAGGATGCATATCTGCATATTCCGATTCATCCAGATCACTATCAGTTTCTGAGATTCTCTTTCCTAGACAAGCATTACCAGTTTGTGGCTCTGCCGTTTGGCCTAGCAACAGCTCCAAGAATTTTTACAAAGGTTCTTGGTGCCCTTCTGTCTGTAATCAGAGAACAGGGTATTGTGGTATTTCCTTATTTGGACGATATCTTGGTACTTGCTCAGTCTTCACATTTAGCAGAATCTCATACGAATCGACTTGTGTTGTTTCTTCGAGATCATGGTTGGAGGATCAATTTACCGAAAAGTTAATTGATTCCTCAGACAAGGGTAACCTTTTTAGGTTTCCAGATAGATTCAGTGTCCATGACTCTGTCTCTGACAGACAAGAGACGTCTAAAATTGATCTCAGCTTGTCTAAACCTTCAGTCTCAATCATTCCCTTCGGTAGCCTTATGCATGGAAATTCTAGGTCTTATGACTGCTGCATCGGACGCGATCCCCTTTGCTCGTTTTCACATGCGACCTCTTCAGCTCTGTATGCTGAACCAGTGGTGCAGGGATTACACAAAGATATCTCAATTAATATCTTTAAAACTGATTGTACGACACTCTCTGACGTGGTGGACAGATCACCATTGTTTAATTCAGGGGGCTTCTTTTGTTCTTCCGACCTGGATTGTAATTTCAACAGATGCAAGTCTGACAGGTTGGGGAGCTGTTTGGGGGTCTCTGACAGCACAAGGGGTTTGGGAATCTCAGGAGGTGAGATTACCAATCAATATTTTGGAACTCCGTGCAATTTTCAGAGCTCTTCAGTCATGGCCTCTTCTAAAGAGAGAATCATTCATTTGTTTTCAGACAGACAATGTCACAACTGTGGCATATATCAATCATCAAGGAGGGACTCACAGTCCTCTGGCTATGAAAGAAGTATCTCGAATACTGGTATGGGCGGAATCCAGCTCCTGTCTAGTTTCTGCGGTTCATATCCCAGGTATAGACAATTGGGAAGCGGATTATCTCAGTCGCCAAACGTTACATCCGGGCGAATGGTCTCTTCACCCAGAGGTATTTCTTCAGATTGTTCAAATGTGGGGACTTCCAGAAATAGATCTGATGGCTTCTCATCTAAACAAGAAACTTCCCAGGTATCTGTCCAGATCCAGGGATCCTCAGGTGGAAGCAGTGGATGCATTGTCACTTCCTTGGAAGTATCATCCTGCCTATATCTTTCCGCCTCTAGTTCTTCTTCCAAGAGTAATCTCCAAGATTCTGAAGGAATGCTCGTTTGTTCTGCTGGTGGCTCCAGCATGGCCTCACAGATTTTGGTATGCGGATCTTGTCCGGATGGCTTCTTGCCAACCATGGACTCTTCCATTAAGACCAGACCTTTTGTTGCAAGGTCCTTTTTTCCATCAGGATCTCAAATCCTTAAATTTAAAGGTATGGAGATTGAACGCTTGATTCTTAGTCAAAGAGGTTTCTCTGACTCTGTGATTAATACTATGTTACAGGCTCGTAAATCTGTATCTAGGAAGATATATTATCGAGTCTGGAAGACTTATATTTCTTGGTGTCTTTCTCATCATTTTTCCTGGCATTCTTTTAGAATTCCGAGAATTTTACAGTTTCTTCAGGATGGTTTGGATAAAGGTTTGTCTGCAAGTTCCTTGAAAGGACAAATCTCTGCTCTTTCTGTTTTTTCACAGAAAGATTGCTAATCTTCCTGATATTCATTGTTTTGTACAAGCTTTGGTTCGTATAAAACCTGTTATTAAGTCAATTTCTCCTCCTTGGAGTTTGAATTTGGTTCTGGGGGCTCTTCAAGCTCCTCCGTTTGAACCTATGCATTCATTGGACATTAAATTACTTTCTTGGAAAGTTTTGTTTCTTTTGGCCATCTCTTCTGCTAGAAGAGTTTCTGAATTATCTGCTCTTTCTTGTGAGTCTCCTTTTCTGATTTTTCATCAGGATAAGGCGGTGTTGTGAACTTCTTTTGCATTTTTACCTAAGGTTGTGAATTCTAACAACATTAGCAGAGAAATTGTGGTTCCTTCATTATGTCCTAATCCTAAGAATTCTAAGGAGAGGTCATTGCATTCTTTGGATGTAGTTAGAGCTTTGAAATATTATGTTGAGGCTACTAAGAATTTCCGAAAGACTTCTAGTCTATTTGTTATCTTTTCCGGTTCTAGGAAAGGTCAGAAGGCCTCTGCCATTTCTTTGGCATCTTGGTTGAAATCTTTAATTCATCATGCTTATGTCGAGTCGGGTTAAACTCCGCCTCAAAGGATTACAGCTCATTCTACTAGGTCAGTTTCTACTTCCTGGGCCTTTAGGAATGAAGCTTCGGTTGATCAGATTTGCAAAGCAACAACTTGGTCTTCTTTGCATACTTTTACTAAATTCTACCATTTTGATGTGTTTTCTTCTTCTGAAGCAGTTTTTGGTAGAAAAGTACTTCAGGCAGCTGTTTCAGTTTGATTCTTCTGCTTATAATTTCAGTTTTTTTCATTATAAGATTTAAACTTTATTTTGGGTGTGGATTATTTTCAGAGGAATTGGCTGTCTTTATTTTATCCCTCCCTCTCTAGTGACTCTTGCGTGGAAGATCCACATCTTGGGTAGTCATTATCCCATACGTCACTAGCTCATGGACTTGCTAATTACATGAAAGAAAACATAATTTATGTAAGAACTTACCTGATAAATTCATTTCTTTCATATTAGCAAGAGTCCATGAGGCCCACCCTTTTTTGTGGTGGTTATGATTTTTTGTATAAAGCACAATTATTCCAATTCCTTATTTTTTATGCTTTCGCACTTTTTTTCTTATCACCCCACTTCTTGGCTATTCGTTAAACTGATTTGTGGGTGTGGTGAGGAGTGTATTTATAGGCATTTTGAGGTTTGGTAAACTTTGCCCCTCCTGGTAGGAATGTATATCCCATACGTCACTAGCTCATGGACTCTTGCTAATATGAAAGAAATGAATTTATCAGGTAAGTTCTTACATAAATTATGTTTTTTTAATATTTGGATCTTTAATATTTGGATCTTTACTATTTGAGCTAACTAGTTATCTATTTATAACTGATCGTGGACACCATCTTTAGCCACATACCCCCCATCAAGGGTACTGTAGCGCTGTACTTTTGGCACTTGGTTCTACGTACTAAGTTTGGTTTCCTGCCTAAAGTTGTCTCAGTCAAAAATATATTAAACAATATTAATTGTTCCTTCTTTGTGTCCTAATCCTTCTTCTCATAAGGAATGTTTGTTGCATAACCTAGATGTTGTGCAAGCTCTGAAGTTCTATCTTCAGGCAACTAAAGACTTTAGTCAGTCGTCTGCATTGTTTGTTTGTTTTTCTGGGAAGCGCAAGGGTCAGACGGCTACGGCTACTTTGCTTTCTTTTTGGCTGAAGAGTGTTATTTGATTGGCATTTGAGACTGCTGGGCAGTAACCTCCTGAGAAAATCACAGCTAATTCCATGAGAGCTGTCTCTTCCTCCTGGGCTTTCAAAAATGAAGCTTCTCTGGAACAGATTTGCAAGGCTGCAACTTGGTCATCTTTGCACACTTTTTCCAAATTTGATAAATTCTATACTTTTGCCTTGGCTGAGGCTTCTTTTGTTCAAAGGTTCTTCAAGCAGTGGTGCCTTCTGTTTAGGTTCCCTGTCATGTCCCTCCCTTATCTGTGTCCTCTGGCTTGGGTATTGATTCCCAACAGTAATTGATGATGATCTGTGGACTCACCGTGTCATTAGAAAGAAAACAAAATGTATGCTTGCCTGATAGTCTTTCTTTCTTGACACGGTGAGTCCACGGCCCGCCTTGTATTTTTCAGTTTTATTTTTTATATAAACCTCAGGCACCTCTGCACCTTGCATTTCTTCCTTTCTCTCCTTTAATTTGGTCGAATGACTGGGGGTTGTGGGTAGGGAAGAGTTTTACTGTGGTGCTCTTTGCCGCCACCTGCTGGCCAGGAGTGATATTCCCAACAGTAATTGATGATGATCCGTGGACTCACCGTGTAAAGAAAGAAAGAAATTTATCAGGCAAGCATAAATTTTGTTTTTGTTCTATCTACATAGTGATATGGACAATATCCAATGTGTACACAGGTTTTTCATCCATTAGCTTTAGGAGCAAAAGGAAGGTAGACCAATATCTGCTGAAGAATGAAGAAGTCAAGAACTGTTTGCCAGGTGACTTTTATTCCAATGAAAAACAAAAAAAGGTTCATCCACAGACAGGGCTTGCAATTCGGAAACCATAAAGGATCTTACTATTAATAGCTCAAACAGTGAATTCATTAATGCATTCAAGACTAAAGGCATTCACATGAAGATGCTTAACAGGAGTATTATGAGACAAGGCCTGGAAATACTGCGTAACAGGATTCTGTGGCCATTTAATGCCAGAGATGGCTGAGATAGAGGGTTCTTGCACCTTGAATGTAGACGAAAGTCCATTTAAAAATCCATCCATAAGAAACTGTAAAAAATCAGTCAGAAAGGTGAGTCATCAGTAAAAACATTGTAATGCAATGTCCAATCAGATCCACATCACAAATTGTGTAATATGCTTCTGGGTTGTTTCCCTTCAAGCAGGACTGGGCTAATGCTGTGTCCATGTAATCCTCTTGAGTAAGAGTATTGGTAGCTGTTAGCTGCTGGAGGTCGCAGATTACTCTTTGTTATTTCTCCAGCAATCTATGCTAACCGGGAACCAGGGTTAGTTACTCAGCTTTCCTTTCATCTCAGGTCCCTGTCAGAAGTCTGGATGAAGCTGACAGACCTGGAAGTGCTGTGTCTGCTCTACAGTAGAAGACCCTGGAGGGTAAGTCCTTTTTGTATTATTTCTTCCCCTTATGGGGCTCCTGTGCAAGGGGCGGAGGGGGAGGGGAGGGGGGAGAGGGGGAGGGGGGGGAGGGGAGGGGGGGAGAGGAGGAGGGGGAGGGGGAGAGGGAGAGGAGGAGGGGGGGAGGGGGGGAGAGGGAGGGGGGGAGAGGGAGGGGGGGGAGGGAGAAGTCCGTCTGGAGACCCAATCAGAACTGGAATAAGGGTAAACAATCCAAAAAGCCTGCTGCTGCTGCTCCTAAGACAGCATGAAGGGGCGGCCCCCGATCCAGGACCGAATCTAGTAGGGGGCAGACTCTCTTTCTTTGCCCAGGCTTGGGCAAGAGATGTTCAGGACCCCTGGACACTAGAAATAGTGACCCACGGTTATCAATTGAAATTCAAGGACTTTCTCCCAAGAGGGAGATTTCATCTTTCAAAGTTATCTGCAAACCAGATAAAAAGAGAGGCGTTCTTACGCTGTGTAAAAGACCTTTTTACTATGGGAGTAATTTGTCCAGTTCAAAAATTGGAACAGGGACAGGGGTTTTACTCAAACCTATTTGTGGTTCCCAAAAAAGAGGGAACGTTCAGACCCATATTAGACCTCAAGTGTCTAAACAAATTTCTAAGAGTTCCATCATTCAAGATGGAGACAATACGAACAATTTTGCCAATGATCCAGGAGGGTCAATATATGACTACCGTGGACTTGAAGGATGCTTACCTTCATATTCCTATCCACAAGGATCATCATCAGTTTCTAAAGTTTGCCTTCTTGGACAAACATTATCAGTTTGTGGCTCTTCCCTTCCGGTTGGCCACAGCACCCAGAATCTTCACAAAGGTTCTAGGGTCTCTTTTGGACGTTCTCAGACCGCGAGGCATAGCAGTGGCGCCTTATCTAGACGATATTCTGATCCAGGCGTTAACATATTAACTGACAAAATCTCACACGGACACAGTGTTGTCTTTTCTGAGAACTCACGGCTGGAAGGTGAACATAGAGAAGAGTTCACTTGTCCCGCAGACAAGGGTTCCTTTCTTGGGAACTCTGATAGACTCGGTAGCCATGAAAATATTTCTGACGGAGGTCAGAAAATCAAAGATTCTGAATACTTGCCAAGCACTTCAGTCCATTCCTCGGCCATCAGTGGCTCAGTGTATGGAGGTAATCGGATTAATGGTAGCGGCAATGGACATCATTCCATTTGCTCGCTTTCATCTCAGACCACTGCAGCTGTGCATGCTCGGTCAGTGGAATTGGGATTATGCGGATTTATCTCCTCAGATAAGTCTAGATCAAGAAACCAGAGACTCTCTTCTTTGGTGGTTATCGCTGGATCATCTGTCCCAGGGGACTTGCTTCCGCAGACCCTCGTGGGTGATAGTGACAACGGACGCCAGCCTTCCGGGCTGGGGTGCAGTCTGGAATTCCCTGAAAGCTCAGGGTGTTTGGACTCAGGTGGAGTCTCTACTTCCATTCAATATTCTGGAACTGAGAGCAATATTCAATGCGCTTCAGGCATGGCCTCAGTTGGCTTCGGCCAAATTCATCACGTTCCAGTCGGACAACATCACGACTGTGGCCTATATCAATCAGGGGGGAACAAGGAGTTCCTTATTGATGAGAGGTATCCAAAATAATCAGTTGGGCGGAGGCCCACTTTTGTCATCTGTCAGCAATCCACATCCCAGGTGTAGAGAACAGGGAAGCAGATTTTTTAAGCAGACAGACCTTTCATCCGGGGGATTGGGCACTCCATCCGGAGGTATTTGCCTCATTGATTCGCTGATGGGGCAAACCGGAATTGGGTCTGATGGCATCTCGACAGAATGCCAAGCTTCCAAGATACGGATCCAGGTCGAGGGATCCCCAGGCCGAACTGATAGATGCCTTGGCAGTGCCTTGGTCGTTCAGCCTAGCTTATGTGTTTCCACTGTTCCTCTCCTTCCACGCGTGATTGCTCGAATCAGACAGGAGAGAGCTTTAGTGATTCTGATAGCGCCTGCATGGCCACGCAGGACTTGGTATGCGGATCTAGTGGACATGTCTTCACTACCACTGTGGAAACTTCCTTTGAGACAGGACCTTCTCATTCAAGGTCCTTTCCAACATCCAAATCTAACTTCTCTGCAGCTGACTGCGTGGAGATTGAACGCTTGATTTTATCGAAGCAAGGATTCTCTGATTCAGTCATCAATACTTTGATACAGGCTAGAAAGCCTGTCACTAGAAAAATCTATCATAAGATATGGCGTAAATATCTTTATTGGTGTGAATCCAAGGGCTACTCATGGAGTAAAGTTAGGATTCCTAGGATTTTATCCTTTCTCCGAGAAGGATTGGAGAAAGGCCTATCAGCTAGTTCCTTAAAGGGACAAATTTCTGCATTGTCAATTTTGTTTCACAAACGTTTGGCAGATATGCCAGATGTTCAGTCTTTTTGTCGGGCTCTAACCAGAATTAAGCCTGTATTTAGACCAATTACTCCTCCCTGGAGTTTGAATTTAGTTCTTCGAGTTCTTCAAGGGGTTCCGTTTGAACCTTTACATTCCATAGATATAAAGTTATTATCTTGGAAAGTTCTGTTTTTGGTTGCTATTTCTTCTGCTCGAAGAGTTTCTGAGCTTTCAGCGTTACAGTGTGATTCGCCTTATCTCATATTTCATTCTGATAAGGTGGTTTTACGTGCCAAACCTGGTTTTCTTCCTAAGGTTGTTTCAAATAAGAATATTAATCAGGAAATTGTTGTTGCTTCCTTGTGTCCTAATCCTTCTAAGAAGGAGCGTCTGTTATATAATCTGGACGTGGTCCATGCCTTAAAGTTTTACTTACAGGCAACTAAGGATTTCCGTCAATCATCTTCATTGTTTATTCTGGAAAGTGTAGGGGTCAGAAAGCTACGGCTACCTCTTTCTTTTTGGCTGAGAAGTATCATCCACCTGGCATATGAGACTGCTGGACAGCAGCCTCCTGAAAGAATTACGGCTCATTCTACTAGGGCTGTGGCTTCCACATGGGCTTTTAAAAACAATGCTTCTGTTGAACAGATTTGTAAGGCTGCGACTTGGTCGTCCCTTCACACTTTTTCCAAATTTTCCAAATTTGATACTTTTTCTTCTTCTGAGGCTATTTTTTATGAGAGAGGTTCTTCAAGCAGTGGTGCCTTCTGTTTAGGTTCCTGTCTTGTCCCTCCCTTTCATCCGTGTCCTATTGCTTTGGTATTGGTTTCCCACAAGTAAGGATGAAATCCGTGGACTCGTCATATCTTTGTAAAAGAAAAGTAAACTTATGTTTACCTGATAAATTAATTTCTTTTATGATATGACGAGTCCACGGCCCACCCTGTTATTTTAAGACAGATTTATTTTAATTTTTGTAAACTTCAGTCACCTCTGCACCTTTTTAGCCTTTCCTTTTCTCTTCCTATACCTTCGGCCGAATGACTGGAGGGGAAGGGAGGGGCTATATATACAGCTCTGCTGTGGTGCTCTTTGCCACTTCCTGTTAGCAGGAGGTTAATATCCCACAAGTAAGGATGAAATCCGTGGACTCATATCGTAAAAGAAATTAATTTATCAGGTAAGCATAAATTTACTTTTTCATTGCCAGTGTGTTTTTATGTTCCCCTTGCCAATGTATGGTACTCTGTACTTTATTTTATTTATCTCTTTTTTTTTTTAGAGGATTCCTAGCATCAGTTAATTCTGTATCGGGTCCTTTTTATAGAACTGCTTTTCTTTTGCAAGATGTACCGAGTCCACGGTTTCATCCTTACTTGTGGGATATTATCCTTCCTAACAGGAAGTGGCAAAGACAGCACCCACAGCAGAGCTGTCTATATAGCTCCCCCCTTAACTCCACCCCCCAGTCATTCTCTTTGCCGGCTCTAAGCAGGAAGGGTAAAGTGAAAGAGGTGATAAACTGTTAGTTTTTATTTTATCTTCAAGCAAGAGTTTATTTTTAAATGGTACCGGTGTTTTACTATTTACTCTCAGGCAGCAGATGGATGAAGACTTCTGCCTAGAGGATGATGATCTTAGCATTTGTAACTAAGGTCCACTGCTGTTCCCACAGAAGCTGAGGAGTACAGGAAAACTTCAGTGTGAGGAACGGTTTCTTGCTATACAGCAATGACGTATGTTCAGTCATTTTTTCTGTAGAGACTGTGATAACTCAGAAAGGCTGACAGTATCCCCAAAAGGGGAAGGGTAAACAGTAATCCTAGTCTTTGAAGGGGCTTTACTTGCTTGTATTAAGGGCTTAACTTATGGGCACTCAGTTTGAATGATAGATAACCAAACGTTTATGTGTTCTGGGAGTAACGTTTTTTTATTATTTGAAGGGACATCTAGATGAGGGTACACTTGGCTTTTTTTGGGTTTTGATAACCCACATGGCTGGAAAAACTCTTGGTAGATTTTTCTAAGGGCCTTAGCAACATCGAGTGCAGTGGGCGGGGCCTAATTTTGCGTCTCAGTTGCGCAGTTGTTTTATACAGTCAGGCAGCAAGCTACAACACCGGAGGGTCCTGGAGGAGTTCTTGGGCCTAATCGAAGCTTTATCCCCACATTATCTATCCCTAAGGGCAGGTAGGCGCCACAGCGGTGCGGTGGCAAGGTGCTGACGGGGGGTTTTACTGTTTTTTGGCAGTTTGTCAATCCGGTTTGCTTATTTGGGGGTTAAATGTTTAATTGCTTGTGGTGCAATCTTACCATAGCTTAGTGTGTCTACTGCAAAAATTTCGGAAAATTGAGTAATTTTAAGCAGTTTTGCAGTTTGTGTATGCATTTTTTTCTCTTAAAGGCACAGTACCATTTTTGAAAATTGTTGTTTTTTCATTAAATAAGGTGTTTTCCAAGCTTGCTTGTCTCATTACTAGCCTGTTCAACATGTCTGACACTGAGGAAACTCATTGCTCAATTTGTTTAGAAGCCATTGTGGAACCCCCTCTTAGAATGTGTCCCACTTGTACTGATATGTCTATAAATTGCAAACAGCATATTTTGACTTATAAGAGTTTGGCAATGGATGATTCTCAGACAGAAGGAGATCAGGTTTTGCCATCTAGTTCTCCCCAAGTGTCACAACCTGTAATGCCCGCACAAGTGACACCAAGTACCTCTAGTGTGTCTAATTCTTTTACCTTACAAGATATGGCCTCAGTTATGAATACTACCCTCACAGAGGTTTTATCTAAACTGCCTGGGTTGCAAGGGAAGCGCAGTAGCTCTGGATTAAGAATGAATGCTGAGCCTTCTGACGCTTTAGTAGCCGTATCCGATATGCCCTCACAATGTTCAGAGGTAGGGATGAGAGATTTGCTCTCTGAGGGAGAAATTTTTGATTCAAGAAAAATGTTCCCTCAAACAGATTCAGATATGACGGCATTTAAATTTAAGCTAGAACACCTCCATTTATTGCTCAGGGAGGTTTTAGCTACTCTGGATGATTGTGACCCTATTGTCGTTCCAGAGAAATTGTGTAAAATGGACAAATATTTAGAGGTTCCTGTTTACACTGATGTTTTTCCGGTCCCTAAGAGGATTTCGGACATTGTTACTAAGGAGGGGGATAGTCCAGGTATTCCGTTCGCTCCCCCTCCTGTTTTTAAGAAGATGTTTCCCATATCTGACACCATGCGGGACTCATGGCAGACGGTCCCTAAGGTGGAGGGAGCTATTTCTACTCTGGCTAAGCGTACAACTATACCTATTGAGTTGTGCTTTCAAAGATCCTATGGATAAAAAATTAGAGGGTCTCCTAAAGAAAATTTTTGTTCATCAGTTTTCTTCTCCAGCCTATAGCGTGCATTGTTCCTGTAACCACTGCTGCTGCCTTTTGGTTTGAGGCTCTGGAAGAGGCTCTTCAGGTGGAGACCCCACTAGATGATATTCTGGACAGAATTAGGGCTCTTAAGTTAGCTAATTCTTTCATTACAGACGCCGCTTTTCATCTAGCTAAGTTAGCGGCAAAGAATTCAGGGTTTGCCATTTTAGCGCGTAGAAGCGTTATGGCTTAAGTCCTGGTCGGCTGATGTGTCATCAAAATCTAAGCTTTTGACCATCCCTTTCAAAGGTAAGACCCTATTCAGGCCTGCACTGAAAGAAATTTCAGACATCACTGGAGGGAAGGGTCATGCCCTCCCTCAGGATAAGTCCAACAAGACGAGGACCAAACAAAATAATTTTCGTTCCTTTCGAAACTTCAAGGGTGGTCCCGCTTCCTCTTCCCCTGCTGCAAAGCAAGAGGGAAACTTAGCTCAATCCAAGCCAGTCTGGAGACCTAACCAGGCTTGGAACAAGGGTCAACAGGCCAAGAAGCCTGCTGCTGCCACTAAGACAGCATGAAGGGGTAGCCCCCGATCCGGAAACGGATCTAATAGGGGGCAGACTCTCTCTCTTTGCTCAGGCCTGGACAAGAGACGTTCAGGACTCCTGGGCCGTAGAGATTGTAACCCAGGGGTATCTTCTAGATTTCAAGGATTCTCCTCCAAGGGGGAGATTCCATCTTTCTCAGTTGTCTGTAAACCAGATAAAAAAAGAGGCGTTCTTACGCTGTGTAGAAGACCTTTTTACCATGGGAGTGATCTGCCCAGTTCCGAAAGCAGAACAGGGGCAAGGATTCTACTCCAATCTGTTTGTGGTTCCCAAAAAAGAGGGAACCTTCAGACCAATTCTAGATCTCAAGATCCTAAACCAATTCCTAAGAGTCCCATCCTTCAAGATGGAGACCATTCGGACTATTTTACCAATGATCCAGGAGGGTCAATATATGACCACCGTGGACTTAAAGGATGCGTATCTACACATTCCTATCCACAAAGATCACCAGTTCCTCAGGTTCGCATTTCGGGAAAAGCATTACCAGTTTGTGGCTCTTCCCTTCGGGTTGGCCACAGCGCCAAGAATCTTCACAAAGGTGCTAGGGTCCCTTCTGGCGGTCCTAAGGCCGCGGTGCATAGCAGTGGCGCCTTATCTAGATGACATCCTAATTCAAGCATTGACTTTCCAACTAGCCAAGTCTCACACGGACTTATTGTTGGCCTTTCTAAGATCTCATGGGTGGAAGGTGAACGTAAAAAAGAGTTCTCTTTCCCCTCTCACAAGAGTTTCATTTCTAGGGACTCTGATAGACTCGGTGGACATGAAAATATTTCTGACGGAGGTCAGGAAATCAAAGATTTTGTCCACCTGCCTAGCTCTTCATTCCATTCCTCGGCCGTCAGTGGCTCAGTGTATGGAGGTAATCGAACTAATGGTAGTGGCAATGGACGTAGTTCCATATGCTCGCTTACATCTCAGACCACTGCAACTATGCATGCTCAGACAGTGGAATGGGGATTATGCCGATTTATCTCCTCAGATAACTCTGGATCAAGAGACCAGAGACTCTCTTCTTTGGTGGTTGTCACAGGATCACCTGTCCCGGGGAATGTGTTTCCGCAGGCCAGCGTGGGTTATAGTGACGACAGACGCCAGCTTACTGGGCTGAGGTGCAGTCTGGAATTCCCTGAAAGCACAGGGTTTGTGGACTCAGGAGGAGGCCCTCCTACCAATAAATATTCTGGAATTAAGAGCGATATTCAATGCTCTCCAGGCGTGGCCTCAGCTGGCTTCGGCCAGATTCATCAGATTTCAGTCGGACAACATCATGACTGTGGCTTATATCAATCATCAGGGGGGAACAAGGAGTTCCTTAGCGATGATAGAAGTTTCCAGAATAATCCGATGGGCAGAGACTCACTCTTGCCATCTATCCCAGGGGTAGAGAACTGGGAGGCAGATTTTCTAAGTCGTCAGACTTTTCATCTGGGGGATTGGGAACTCCATCCGGAGGTGTTTGCTCAACTGGTTCAGCTATGGGGCACACCAGAATTGGATCTGATGGCGTCTCGTCAGAACGCCAAACTTCCTCGTTACAGATCCAGGTCAAGGGATCCTCAGGCAGTACTGATAGATGCTCTAGCAGTACCCTGGTCGTTCAACCTGGCTTATATGTTTCCACCTTTCCCTCTCCTTCCGCGTCTGATTGCCAGAATCAAACAGGAGAGAGCTTCAGTGATTTTGATAGCACCTGCGTGGCCACGCAGGACTTGGTATGCAGACCTGGTGGACGTGTCATCTCTGCCACCATGGACTCTGCCACTGAGACAGGACCTTTTGATTCAAGGTCCGTTCAAGCATCCAAATCTAATTTCTCTGCAACTGACTGCTTGGAGATTGAACGCTTGATTTGATCAAAGCGGGGTTTCTCTGTGTCGGTCATAGATACCTTGATTCAGGCTCAAAAGCCTGTCACCAGGAAAATCTATCATAAGATATGGCGTAAATATCTTTTTTGGTGCGAATCCAAAGGCTACTCATGAAGTAAGATCAGGATTCCTAGAATTTTGTCTTTTCTCCAGGTGGGATTGGAGAAAGCATTGTCAGCTAGTTCCTTAAAAGGACAGATATCTGCTTTGTCTATTCTATTGCACAAGCATCTGGCAGATGTCCCAGACGTTCTGGCTTTTTGTCAGGCTTTAGTTAGAATCAAGCCTGTGTTTAAACCTGTTGCTCTGCCATGGAGCCTAAATTTAGTTCTTAAAGTTCTTCAAGGGGTTCCATTTGAACCCATGCATTCCATAGATATTAAGCTTCTATCTTGGAAAGTTCTGTTTATAGTTGCTATCTCTTCAGCTCGAAGAGTTTCTGAACTATCTGCATTACAATGTGACTCGCCTTATCTTGTTTTCCATGCTGATAAGGTGGTTTTGCGTACCAAACCTGGGTTCCTCCCTAAGGTTGTTACTAACAGGAATATCAATCAGGAAATTGTTGTTCCTTCTCTGTGTCCTAATCCTTCTAAGAAGGAATGTCTGTTGCACAACTTGGACGTGGTTCGTGCTTTGAAGTTTTATTTGCAGGCAACCAAAGATTTTCGTCAAACATCTTCTTTGTTTGTTGTCTATTCTGGAAAGCGTAGGGGTCAAAAGGCAACGGCTACCTCTTTCCTTTTGGCTGAAAAGCATCATCCGATTGGCTTGTGAGACTGCTGGACAGCAGCCTCCTAAAAGAATTACAGCTCTCTCTACTAGAGTGGTAGCTTCCACATGGGCTTTTAAAAATGATGCTTCTGTTGAACAAATTTGTAAGGCTGCGACTTGGTCTTCGCTTCATACCTTTTCCAAATTTTCCAAATTTGATACTTTTGCTTCTTCGGAGGCTATTTTTTGGAGAAAGGTTTTGCAAGCAGTGGTGCCTTCCGTTTAGGTTCCTGTCTTGTCCCTCCCTTCATCCGTGTCCTAAAGCTTTGGTATTGGTATCCCACAAGTAAGGATGAAACCGTGGACTCAGTACATCTTGCAAAAGAAAACAAAATGTATGCTTACCTGATAAATTTCTTTCTTTTGCGATGTACCGAGTCCACGGCCCGCCCTGTCTATTCAAGACAGATAGTATTTTTTATTGAAAACTTCAGTCACCTCTGCACCTTATAGTTTCTCCTTTTTCTTCCTTGGCCTTCGGTCGAATGACTGGGGGGTGGAGTTAAGGGGGGAGCTATATACACAGCTCTGCTGTGGGTGCTCTCTTTGCCACTTCGTGTTAGGAAGGATAATATCCCACAAGTAAGGATGAAACCGTGGACTCGGTACATCGCAAAAGAAAGAAATTTATCAGGTAAGCATAAATTTTGTTTTTACTGTAGTCTATTATTTGGTCTACCACTCAAGGTAGAACTGGAAGTTTTAGATCATCATTTCCTCAGACTTTTTTTTGTTTTTCTATGGATGAATTTTTCATGTTTTTCTAGATGGACCTGGGCCTAATCTCGTAAAGGCCTAAGTTTCCTAGGTGATATTTGCACTGTTGTGCAAGCAGAATGTTTAGAATTAGGGGGCACTCTGTCATTTTCTTTTTTATGATACGATGAGTCCACGGATCATCTTAATTACTAATGGGATATTCACCTCCTGGTCAGCAGGAGGCAGCAAAGAGCACCACAACAGAGCTGTTAAATAGCTCCTCCCTTCCCTCCCACCCCAGTCATTCTCTTTGCCTACGTTAGTGCTAGGATGTGGTTAAGTGAGGCGTTAGATTAGATTCTTCAATCAAGAGTTTATTATTTTTAAAGTAGTGCAAGATTGTGCTGCTTTGTCCTAGGGTGTAGCCGTAGTCCATATCAGTCTCTTCAGTAGAGCTTTGGTGGCTTTAGAGCAATGGGAACTTGTGGGACATAATTCTCACTGCGCCTCCCATACTAATGCTGCCCTTACCTAGAAAATCTGAGGGATATTTACTCAGGACTTTCGTTATATTACAGGTCCATGTGAGGGAGAGGACCTCTTAAACCTGGAACTGCCTTGCTGTCAGGCAGAAAATGAGGTAAGTGCTGACTTTCTTTCTGGGGAGTAGAAGTAAACTCAGAAAAAGGTTAGACACTTTCGGCTAGATTACGAGTTTAGCGTTATGAGTAAAAAAGGCAGTTAAGGCTGCTATTACGAGTCTTGTAGGTACAGCTGTCCCGCACACTTTTTTGGCTGTACCGCAAATTAACGTACGCAATTTGTGTAAAGTCTATTCTTTCATGTAATTGGCAAGAGTCCATGAGCTAGTGACGTATGGGATATACAATCCTACCAGGAGGGGCAAAGTTTCCCAAACCTCAAAATGCCTATAAATACACCCCTCACCACACCCACAATTTAGTTTTACAAAAGTTGCCTCCTATGAAGGTGGTGAAGTAAGTTTGTGCTAAGATTTCTACGTTGATATGCGCTTCTCAGCATTTTTGAAGCCCGATTCCTCTGAGTACAGTGAATGTCAGAGGGATGTGAAGGGAGTATCACCTATTGAATGCATTGGTTTTCCTCACAGGGATCTATTTCATAGGTTCTCTGTTATTGGTCGTAGAGATTCCTCTCCTACCTCCCTTTTCAGATCGACGATATACTCTCATATTCCATTACCTCTACTGATTACCGTTTCAGTACTGGTTTGGCTATCTGCTATATGTGGATGGGTGTCTTCAGGTAAGTATGTTTTCATTACTTAAGACGCTCTCAACTATGGTTTGGCACTTTATGTATTTATATAAAGTTCTAAATATATGTACTTATATTCGCCTTGATTCAGGTTTCAGTATATTTCTTTTTGCAGACTGTCAGTTTCATATCTGGGAAATGCTTTTTTATGAAAATTTATTTCTTACCTGGGGTATAGTCTCTTTTTCAAATTGACTGAATTTTAAATTCGCGGGCAGAATTAGGCTCGCAAGGGCGCAAAATGCCATAGTTTATTGCGTCATTTTTGGCGCGAAGTTACGTTCGTTGACGCAAATTCGTAATTTCCGGCGTCTTAGTTGATGCAGAGTCCTTCACGAGGTTGCATCATCTGACGCGAGTGTGTCGTTTTCGGACGTTTTTGGCGCCAAAAAATATTTTTCTGTTTGTTGTGCGTCATACTTGGCGCCAAATATTTTCATTATTTCAGACCCCATTCCTATGTGCCTCTTGCCTTTTTCTATGTCAGAGGGCTATGCTGTTTGCATTTTTCCCATTCCTGAAACTGCTTTTACTATAAGGAAATTGATCATTTTGCTTTATATGTTGTTTTTTTTCTCTTACATTTGCAAGATATCTTAATTAGTGATGTCCCGAACTGTTCGCCCGCGAACATAGCTTGTTCGCGTTCGCTGCCGCCGCGGGTGAACATATGCGATGTTCGATCCGCCCCCTATTCGTCATCATTGAGTAAACTTTGACCCTGTATCTCACAGTCTGCAGACACATTACAGCCAATCAGCAGCAGACACTCCCTTCCAGACCCTCCCAGGTCCCGGGCAGCAGCCATTTTAGAATCATTGTGATGCAGCTTTTGAAGAGAGAGGAGGTTTATTGTTGCAGCTCCTGATTTTATTGGGAAATTGATAGCTAGGCTAGTGTATTTAGTCTCCACTACAGTCCTGAAGGACTCATCTGATCTCTGCTGTAAGGACAGCACCCCAAAAAGCCCTTTTCAGGGCTAAATTTTATTTATTTTTTGCATAGGGCTAGAACTCCAGTCATTTTTTGTTTGCATTTGCCTGCCTGCCACCAGCCTGTGTGTGAGCCTCACAGCATATATTGTGCCAACTTGCTCACTGCCACCACTCATATCTGGTGCTTTAACATTATTTTAAATTAAAAAAAAAAAAACTTTTACATTAGTTTGCTAATTGCAAGTTTAATCTAATTTCATTTACCATCAGGCCTGTGTGCCAGGCCCACAGCAAGCATATACTGTGATTAATTCCTCTGTGCCACCACTCATATCTTCTTGTTTAATAGTAGTGTAAGTGTACATTAAAAAAAAATAAACTTTTTGGATTGTGAAACATCAGTCTGCTTTTTTGTTTCCTGCTCACAGCGTATACTGTGCCCACTTGCCCAGTGCCACCACTCATAATTTGTTTAATAGTATTGTAAGTGTACATTTTAAAAAAAATGACAGGCAGAGGCAGGCCACCCCGCAGGTGCCGTCGTGGTGCTGTGATTCCTTTAGACCCTACAAATATGCACATTGTTCAGACGCCGGGTGCCAGGGGGGACGTGAAAAATTCTAAAGAGGACCTAGTTGAATGGCTAACACAGGACACCCAATCTTCTACAGCTTCCGCTCCTAGTCCTCCTAACCTTGACGCACCATCTACGTCCAGCTGTGCTTTGGGCACCTCTCAAGTGACCAGTGCCACTCGCCCGCCTGTCGCCACCACCAACACTAGCACCACAGCCGCTTCACTTGATCTGTCACAGGAGTTATTGACACATCAGTTGGAAGAAATGAGTGATGCGCAACCATCATTGACAGAGGATGTAGATAACAGTGATATGTCTTAGTCAGGCAGCATTACAGACATGGAGGTATGGTGTGATGATGATGATGTTGTACCCGCTGCTGCTTCCTTTCTTGATGTGTCAGATACAAGTGAAGTGGTTGATGATGATGTGTCGGTGGATGTCACGTGGGTGCCTGCTAGAAGAGAAGAAGAAGAAGAGGGGGAAAGTTCAGATGGGGAGACAGAGAGGAGGAGGAGGAGATGAGTTGGAAGCAGGGGGAGTGTGACAGACCCTTCTGTCAGGACTGAAGGAGTTAATTGTGTTTAGCTAAGAATCTAATTTCTAAAGACAGGTTTTCTGGCCTCAGCTATTGTGTGCTATAATTACATTTAAGTAATAAACAGGCCATTGTTTAATCACCCTCAGAGAGCAGACGCTAGGTGATAAGACAAGCCAAATGTGTTTAAGTTGTTATCTGCCTAAGTAAAGTATTTAAGTAATGTAATTCTACTGTTTCATAAAAGGGCGTCTTCCCCTTTTTATCTAAATGTACAAGAGTCTTTCAACCCCCCCATCTGGGGTCAAACCTGTATAAATACTAGGCATCTAGCCTTTAATAAATGTCATTCTGTTTTAAACCTGAAACTGGCTGGGTTGTGAATTGCTGATTCCCTATGCAGGACATTGTCATCTGGTATTAACCTTGGTACACTGTTGGTACCGTAACAATTGGTGGCAAGCGACGGAATGAACCTTATCGCCCAGAAGAGCAACTACACAAGCCAGTAACCTCAGGAAGAGGGGGATTATTACAATACTGACTAAGATGGAAAGAGTACCAGGAACAGAAGGAACCAATGGGCCCAGCATATCAGACAGAACCCCTGAAGAAGCAAGCTTTGATCGGGCGGTTAAAATAAGACTGGCACATTATGGCCCCAACCCATCTGCGGAAATTATCGACCGGGTCATAGCAGCTGTGGAGGCCAACCTACTTCGCCAAAGCGGCGCTGCAGCAGCCCAAGTCACAGCAACCCGAGTGGAAAAGGGAAAAGTAAATTTTGCAGCTTTTAAAAACTTCCTGGAAACAGAAGGAGAGATTGATGGGTACCTTGCGGATTTTGAGAGGCAATGTGCACTACACAAGGTACCCGCAGAGGACTGGGTCACGATATTATCCGGAAAATTATCCGGCCGGGCCAGTGAGGCTTTTCGGGCCATTCCAGATGAGGAAGTCGGGGATTATAATACTGTAAAAGAGGCTCTGCTCTCCAGGTATGCGGTTACACCGGAGGCATACCGGAGGCGGTTCAGAGACACTGTTAAATTAGCTGGAGATTCCTACCTTGAGTGGGCATGTAAGGTGCACCGCACAGCAGCTCACTGGATAGCGGGGTGCCAAGCCGTGTCTGGGGAAGAGGTGCTGCAGCTATTCCTGTTGGAACATTGCTTCGACAAGTTACCCGCAGGAGCTCGAGAGTGGGTTCGGGACCGTAAACCCTCCACCCTGCATGAAGCGGCTCGCTTGGCAGATGAGTATACGGATGCCCGCAAACTGGACACTGCTACCACTAAGCCCCCTGCTAGAGTGGAGTACAGACCCCCAGTCACCCCAGCAGCTGCCAGTTACCAACCCCCGGCGCACCGCTATACCACACGGCCTCTGGCCACGAACTACCCTCAGAGAGCCCGGTTCAATTCGCGGGGCTACTCACAACCGATTCGGTGCTTTGGATGTAAGCAACTAGGGCACAAAAGACCAGAGTGTCCCCTAAATGCAGCGAACCAAGCACAGTCCTGGAGAAGACCTGCCGGCGGAATCACACGTAACCCTCAGCCTGCGGCCCGCTACGTAGAGGCGCAAGAATGCTGGGGCATCCTACATGAGGCAGACCTTGTGCAAGCTGCCCACCGGAATAACCGGCAACTGGTTAAAGTGAATGGGAAGGAGGTCAGTGGTCTACGGGATACTGGTGCTACCATGACCTTGCTTCGAAAGAACTTGGTGTCTGAGAAACAGCACACAGGAGACACTGTGGCTGTGAGGGTAGCAGGGGGCACTGTGTTCCGCCTACCTGTTGCCAGGGTACATTTGGATTGGGGAGTGGGCGCTAGACCTGTGAATGTGGGGGTCATGAAGGATTTACCCGCTGATGTTCTCCTTGGAAATAACTTGGCCCCCCTTGTTTCTGCCTACGCTCCTATGGGTCCCGCTGATGTTAACCCTGTGACTACCCGTGCCCAGATCCGTGCAGCAGAGACTGACCCACCTGCTGCTAAGCCCCAGGACGCTGAGCTCAGTAAATCTCTATCCGCTATTGATACGTGGAAGTCCCGTTACAATGCGCTGATGAAGGAGAAGAGTCACGTAGAGGATAAAATGGTCACGTTAAATAACCATGTAACAGTGCTAGCGGGAGAGAAGAGGAGTGCAGAGGAAAAAGCACGTTTAGAACAGGAATCTCTGCTAGACAGGCTGCACCGACAGACTGCAGAAAACACCAGCTTGAGAGTGGAACATGAAACCTTAAAGACAAACTTAGCGACACTGGAGGAGAAGCTGACGCTGGCTCATAGTGAGGTGCAGCAATTCAAGGGCACCCTATGTCAGTATGAAGGGATTGTGGATACCTATAAAGAGCAGGTACAGAAAACTCGTAAGGAAGCTGATGGGATTTTGAAGGACTGTTTATCCCTAGTCTGGGCACTGAGGAAGTTGAACCCTTGTTTGTATGGACAGGAATTCTCTCTCATAACGGGAATACAGATGGATTGTCCCGGCAAACAGAGATGCCTACCACCTCCTAGTCCCGTCATCCCCAGGTTGACCCGCAAAAGGGTCATGCCGGGTCTGCCGGAGTGTTCCACAAGGGGGGAGCTATGTGACAGACCCTTCTGTCAGGACTGAAGGAGTTAATTGTGTTTAGCTAAGAATCTAATTTCTAAAGACAGGTTTTCTGGCCTCAGCTATTGTGTGCTATAATTACATTTAAGTAATAAACAGGCCATTGTTTAATCACCCTCAGAGAGCAGACGCTAGGTGATAAGACAAGCCAAATGTGTTTAAGTTGTTATCTGCCTAAGTAAAGTATTTAAGTAATGTAATTCTACTGTTTCATAAAAGGGCATCTTCCCCTTTTTATCTAAATGTACAAGAGTCTTTCAACCCCCCCATCTGGGGTCAAACCTGTATAAATACTAGGCATCTAGCCTTTAATAAATGTCATTCTGTTTTAAACCTGAAACTGGCTGGGTTGTGAATTGCTGATTCCCTATGCAGGACATTGTCATCTGGTATTAACCTTGGTACACTGTTGGTACCGTAACAGGGAGGTCGTCTCAAGGAGCTAGTGGCACAGTCAGACAGCATGCATCGGCACCCGGGGTCAGCCAGCCAGACAGCACGCTGACGACCATCAACGCATGCTGTTGCCACCACCAGAATGCCGTCATCGCAGAGCTCAGCAGTGTGGCATTTTTTTTGTGTGTCTGCCTCTGACAACAGTGATGCCATTTGCAACCTGTGCCAAAAGAAACTGAGTCATGAGAAGTCCAACACCCACCTAGGTACAACTGCTTTGCGAAGGCACATGGTCTCACATCTACTCCTCCTACTCCATCCTCTTCCATAACCTCTTCCTCGGCTGAGTCCTCTTCTGCTTCTGCGTCTTGCTCCACATCAACGGCACCCCCCCAGCTCCCCAGGTACTATTCAACATCCCGGATACGGCAGTGTCACGCCATCTTGGGGTTGACTTGCCTGAAAGCGGAGAGTCACACCGCACCAGCACTCCTGACCGCCCTGAACACACAGGTGGATCAGTGGCTGACTCCGCACCAACTGGAGATTGGCAAGGTTGTTTCTGACAATGGAAGTAATTTGGTGGCGGCATTGAAATTGGGCAAGTTGACACATGTGCCGTGCATGGCACATGTGTGTAATCTGATTGTACAACGCTTTGTGCATAAATACCCAGGCTTACAGGACGTCCTGAAGCAGGCCAGGAAGGTGTGTGGCCATTTCAGGCGTTCCTACACGGCCATGGCGCACTTGTCCGATATCCAGCGGCGAAACAACCTGCCAGTGAGGCGCTTGATTTGCGACAGCCCGACACGGTGGAATTCAACACTCCTAATGTTCGACTGCCTGCTCCAACAAGAAAAAGCTGTTAATGAGTATTTGTATGACCGGGGTGCTAGGACAGCCTCTGGGGAGCTGGGGATTTTTTTGCCAAATTATTGGACGCTCATGCGCAATTCCTGTAGGCTCTTCCTGGAGTGTGCCCTGCGAAGAGTGCTGGATCAGGCCGTAGATGAGCGTGAAGAGTTGTGGTGTCCATCACCACCAGAAACAGCCTTATCAGCATCGCTTGCTGGACCTGCGGCAATGCAGGAAGAGGATTGTGAGGAAGAGGAGTCAGAGGAGGAATGTGGCTTTGAGGAGGAGGAGGAGGAAGACCAAGCACAACAGGCATCCCAGGGTGCTCGTTGTTGTCACCTCTCTGGTACCCGTGGTGTTGTACGTGGCTGGGGGGAAGAAGATACCCTCAGTGACATCAGTGAGGACAAGGAACGGGACATGATTAGCTCGGCATCCAACCTTGTGCAAATGGGGTCTTTCATGCTGTCGTGCCTGTTGAGGGACCCTCGTATAAAAAAGCTGAAGGAGAACGACCTGTACTGGGTGTCCACGCTACTAGATCCCCGGTATAAGCATAAAGTGCCTGAAATGTTACCAAACTCCCGCAAGTCGGAAAGGATGGAGCATTTTAAAAATAAATTAAAAACTATGCTTTACACAGCGTATAAGGGTGATGTCACAGCACAACGGGAATGTAACAGGGGAAGAGATGAAAGTAATCCTCCTCCTCCTCCCACGACGGCAAAGACAGGACGCTTTTCTGACGTCTTTTTGATGGAGGACATGCGGACCTTTTTAACTCCTATGCATCGCCAGAGCCTTTCAGGATCCAGCCTCAGAGAGAGACTCAACCGACAGGTAGCAGACTACCTAGCATTAACTGCAGATCTCGACACTCTGAGAAGCGATGGACCCCTTGACTACTGGGTGTGCAGGCTTGACCTGTGGCCTGAGCTATCCCAATTTGCAATTGAACTTCTGGCCTGCCCCGCTTCAAGTGTCCTGTCCGAAAGGACCTTCAGTGCAGCAGGAGGTTTTGTCACTGAGAAGAGAAGTCGGCTAGGTCAAAAAAGTCTTGACTATCTCACCTTTATTAAAATGAATGAGGGATGGATCCCGAAGGGACTGACATTGGGCGATACATTTGAGTAAAAAAGGCCTGATGATGAGATGAGCTGCCTTGGGCTACAAATGGTACACACGCTGGCTTTTTTTTTCTTATAATGCAGGCTGACTTGCGTGACTTATCCGCCAACAACTAGTGTTCAAGCCGCAAGGTTTTAGGGCACTTTCTAACTGTTTACAAACATCAATTATCTCTATGCCATACCTGTACTCTATTGTGCAAAAGGATGCCATATGTGGTGTTTCATGCTGTTGTGCCTGTTTTGGGTTGTGGGCCATCGTATAAAAAGGCTGAAGGAGAACGACCTGTACTGGGTGTCCAAGCACGTTTTTTGTTCAATCTTCCCGGTTCCTCTAAATTATCTCCGGGTTCCTCAAATCAATGCCATACCTGTACTCTATTGTGCAAAAGGATGGCATATGTGGTGTTTCATGCTGTTGTGCCTGTTAAAGGTCGTGGGCCATCTTCTAAAAAGGCTGAAGGAGAACGACCTGTACTGGGTGTCCAAGCACATTTTTTGTTCAATATTTCCGGTTCCTCTAAATTATCTCCGGGTTCCTCAAATCAATGCCATACCTGTACTCGATTGTGCAAAAGGGTGGCATATGTGGTGTTTCATGCTGTTGTGCCTGTTGAGGGTTGTGGCCCATCATATAAAAAGGCTGAAGGAGAACGACCTGTACTGGGTGTCCAAGCACATTTTTTGTTCAATATTCCCGGTTCCTCTAAATTATCTCCGGGTTCCTCAAATCAATGCCATACCTGTACTCGATTGTGCAAAAGGGTGGCATATGTGGTGTTTCATGCTGTTGTGCCTGTTGAGGGTTGTGGCCCATCGTATAAAAAGGCTGAAGGAGAACGACCTGTACTGGGTGTCCAAGCACATTTTTTGTTCAATATTCCCGGTTCCTCTAAATTATCTCCGGGTTCCTCAAATCAATTCCATACCTGTACTCGATTGTGCAAAAGGGTGGCATATGTGGTGTTTCATGCTGTTGTGCCTTTTGAGGGTTGTGGCCCATCGTATAAAAAGGCTGAAGGAGAACGACCTGTACTGCGTGTCCAAGCACATTTTTTGTTCAATATTCCCGGTTCCTCTAAATTATCTCCGGGTTCCTCAAATCAATGCCATACCTGTACTCGATTGTGCAAAAGGATGGCATATGTGGTGTTTCATGCTGTTGTGCCTGTTGAGGGTTGTGGCCCATCGTATAAAAAGGCTGAAGGAGAACGACCTGTACTGGGTGTCCAAGCACGTTTTTTGATCAATATTCCAGGTTCCTCTAAATTATCTCAGGGTTCCTCAAATCAATGCCATATCTGTAATCTATTGTGCAAAAGGATGGCATATGTGGTGTTTCCTGCTGTTGTTTCTGTTGAGGGTCCGGGACCCTCGTCTAAAAAGGCTGAAGGAGAACAAAGTGTACTGGTTGTCCAAGCATCTTTTTCCATCTCCCGGTTCCTAAAAATTATCTCCGGGTTTCTAAAATGGATGCCATACCTGTACTCTATTGTGAAAAAGGATGGCATATGTGGTGTTTCCTGCTGTTGTTTCTGTTGAGGGTCCGGGACCCTCGTATAAAAAGGCTGAAGGAGAACGAAGTGTACTGGGTGTCCAATCATGTTTCTTTTTAAATTTCCCGGTTCCTAAAAACTATCTCTGTGTTCCTAAAATCGATGCCATACCTGTACTCTATTGTTCAAAAGGATGGCATATGTGCTCTTTCCTGCTGTTGTTTCTGTTGAGGGTCCGGGACCCTCGTATAAAAAGGCTGAAGGAGAACGAAGTGTACTGGGTGTCCAATCATGTTTCTTTTTAAATTTCCCAGTTCCTAAAAATTATCTCCGTGTTCCTAAAATCGATGCCATACCTGTACTCTATTGTTCAAAAGGATGGCATAGGTGGCGTTTCCTGCTGTTGTGTCTGTGGAGGGTCCTGGACCCTCGTCTACAAAGGCGGAAGGAGAACGACCTGTACTAGGTGTCCAAGCACGTTTTTTGTTCAATATTCCCGGTTCCTCTAAATTATCTCCAGGTTCCGCAAATCAATGCCATACCTGTACTCTATTGTGCAAAAGGATGGCATATGTGGTGTTTCATGCTGTTGTGCCTGTTGAGGGTCATGGGCCATCGTATAAAACGGCTGAAGGAGAACGATCTGTACTGCCTTGCTGCTCCTTTTAGGCAGGCCAGATCTTTGCATACATGCCCACAGACTCTGTAACAGATGCCTCTTTTAGGGAGAGGTGCAGCCATAATGCAGGGTCAGAACCTCTGTCTGCAACTGGTATACTTGATTGTGCAAAAGGAAGTAACCTTACCATGGTTCCCTGACCGCACGTCTTGTTGTTATATTTTGGTGAGGGTAATCATGCAGGCTATATAGACCTCCCCCGATAGGGGGAGTAACAGGGGTGAAAGTGCTAATAATAGTACTACTTTACACAACCGAGTTAGCCATGGGTCCCAGTCCAAGGCCGCATGTCTTGTTGTTTTATTTGGTGCGACTAATCATGCAGGCCATATAGACCTCCCACCATTAGGGGTTGTAACAGGTATTAAACTAATAAGAACAGTACTACTTAACACAAACTAGTTACCATGGGTCCCAGACCGCATGTTTTGTTGTTTTACTTTGTTAGGCTAATCATGATGGCCATGTAGACCTCCCCCGAGAGGTGGCAGTAACAGGGATGAAAGTGCTAAGAATAGTACTACTTTACACAACCGAGTTAGCCATGGGTCCCAGACCAAGACCGCATGTCTTGTTGTTTTATTTGGTGCGGCTAATCATGCAGGCCATATAGACCTCCCACCATTAGGGGTTGTAACAGGTATTAAACTAATAAGAACAGTACTACCGAAATAAACCTACTTAACATGGTTTCAAGAGCCCAGGTTTTATTGTTGTACTTTGTTAGGCTAATCATGATGGCCATGTAGACCTCCCCCGAGAGGTATGGAAGTAACAGGGATGAAAGTGCTATGAATAGTACTACTTTACACAACCTAGTTAGCCATGGGTCCCAGTCCAAGACCGCATGTCTTGTTGTTTTGTTTGGTCCGGCTAATCATGCAGGCCATATAGACCTCCCACCATTAGGGGTTGTAACAGGTATTAAACTAATAAGAACAGTACTACTGAAATAAACCTAGTTGCCATGGGTCCCAGACCGCATGTTTTGTTGTTGTACTTTGTTAGGCTAATCATGCAGGCCATATAGACCTCCCTTGATAGGGGGAGTAACAGGGATTAAAGTGCTAAGAATAGTACTACTTAACACAACCTAGTTAGCCATGGGTCCCAGACCGCGTGTCTTGTTGTTATACTATGTCAGGGTAATCATGCAGGCCATATAGACCTCCCCCGATAGGGGGAGTAACAGGGATTAAACTGCTAAGAACAGTACTACTTAACACAACCTAGTTACCATGGGTCCCAGACCGCATGTTTAATTATTATACTTTGTCAGGGTAGTTATATATCTAACAAATCTATCTATTTATCTTCTATCGATTCTATCTAACTATCAATCTATGTAAATCTATCTATCCTATCTATCTATCTTCTGTCCGGACTGTTTTGAGACAGCCACTTGTGTTTTTGACAAATTTGAAGTAGGAGGACAGACCAATCACAGGGATTAAACTGCTCAGAATAGTACTACTTAAAGGATTACTTTCTGTTTAATTTTTAAGCTAAACAACTAACATATTAAAGTTAATAAACATTAATTAAAACCTGCTGACCTATATTTTCTCCAAAACAAAGTTTCATAACGTTCTAAAAGTTATATCTTTTATTCGCCGATGTCACGTTATCCTGCCCACTATTTTCAGCACTGCATGTTCAAAATACTTAACCAATAACTTTGTGTTTAAAGTGCCATTTTGAAACCTAGGTACTGTAAACGGATTGGTACAGAGCTAAGGATACCCACGGAGTGGGTTTGGAAAACAATTAAATTTGCAGACAAGATTTCTGATATACGGTAGAGATATGTTAATGAAATGCTATTGATAAAAAGCGTATTTGGGGTAGTTAGTTAGTAACAGGCATAGAAAATATTTACTTACAGTGGCCCTTTAAGAAAACCTAGTTATACCAGTACCACCATGGGTCCCAGACCGCATGTTTGGTTGTTGTACTTTGTCAGGGTAATCATGCAGGCCATATAGACCTCCCTTGATAGGGGGAGTAACAGGGATTAAAGTGCTAAGAATAGTACAACTTAACACAACCTAGTTAACATTAACAGTGGTTCCCAGACCGCATGTCTTGTTGTTATATTTTGTCAGGATAATCAGGCAGGCCATATAGACCTCCCCCGATAGGGTGAGTAACAGGTATTAAAATGCTAAGAACAGTACTACTTAACACAACCTTACCATGGGTCACAGACCGCATGTTTTATTATTATATTTTGTCAGGGTAATCATGCAGGCCATATACACCTCCCCCGATAGGGGGAGTAACAGGGATTAAAGTGCTAAGAATAGTACTACTTAACACAACCTAGTTATCCTGGGTCCCAGACCGCGTGTCTTGTTGTTATACTTTGTCAGGGTAATCATGCACGCTATATAGACCTCCCCCGATAGGGGGAGTAACAGGGATTAAAGTTCTAAGAATAGTACTACTTAACACAACCTAGTTGCCATGGGTCCCAGAACGCATGTTTTGTTGTTATACTTTGTCAGGGTAATCATGCAGGCCATATAGACTTCCACCGAAAGGGGGAGTAAGAGGGATTAAACTGCTAAGAAAAGTACTACTTAACACAACCTAGTTACCATGGGTCCCAGACCGCGTGTCTTGTTGTTATACTTTGTCATGGTAATCATGCAGGCCATATAGACCTCCCCCGATAGGAGGAGTTACAGGGATGAAAGTGCTAAGAATAGTACTACTTAACACAACCTTGTTACCATGGGTCCCAGACCGCATGTTTAATTATTATACTTTGTCAGGGTAATTATATATCTATCAAATCTATCTATTTATCTTCTATCGATTCTATCTAACTATCAATCTATGTATATCTATCTATCAAATCTATCTATCTCGTGTCTGGACTGTTTTGAGACAGCCACTTGTGTTTTTGACAAATTTGAAGTAGGACGACAGACCAATCGTCTTCTTCCATCTCCCTGTTCCAAAGATGCAGGCCATATAGACCTCCCCCGATAGGGGGAGTAACAGGTAGTAGTAAACTGCTAAGAATAGTACTACTTAACACACCACGGGTCCCAGACCGCATGTCTTATTGTTATACTCTGTCAGGGAAATTATATATCTTTCAAATCTATCTATCAAATCTGTCTAACTATCAAATGTATATTGCATCTATTGATCGATGTAATTTGTATCTATAAAATGTATATTGCATCTTTTGATCGATGTAATTCGTATCTATCAAATGTATATTGCATCTTTGGATCAATAACATTCGTATCTATCAAATGGATATTGCATCTATTGATCTATGTAATTCGTATCTATCAAATGTATATTGCATCTATTGATCTATGTAATTTGTATCGATCATATGTATATTGCATCGATTGAGCTATGTAATCTATGTATCTATCAAATCTATCTCGTGGTTGTGCAAATGGACTGTTTGCGGTTGTTTGCGGTGCGTTACACTTGGAGTTTGGTCTGTCACTGTGAAGCGGGCATAACCCTTACAATACCTGATCGATACGACATCATAACTGATGTTTTAAAGCAAGTTATTGCAAACAATTTATTAATGTTAGGTGATTTAGGCCCTTCATGGGTTAAAAGCAGACTTCATCAACTATGTAATTTTCCATGGGAGTTTTGACATGGATCCCCCTCCAGCATGCCACAGTCCAGGTGTTAGTACCCTTGAAACAACTTTTCCATCACTATTGTGGCCAGAAAGAGTCCTTGTGGGTTTTAAAGTTCGCCTGCCTATTGAAGTCAATGGCGGTTCGCGAACAATACCGGAAGTTCGAGTCCGCCGTTCGCGAACCAAAATTTTTAAGTTCTCGACATCACTAATCTTAATCTGATCCTGTCTCAGAAATCACTGTTGGATCCCTGCTGCCTGATAACAGTTCTACCAAAGCTAAGTGCATTTGTCGTAAACTTGTGGAGATTATCCCTCCAGCTGTGGTTTGTAATAGTTCTCATGATAATCTTTTACATGCAGAAAATGTATCCATCAGTAGTAGTTTGTTACCTGTTGCTGTTCCCTCAACGTCTAATGCACAAGATATACCTGTAAATTTACAAGAATTTATTTCTGATTCTATTCAGAAGGCTTTGTCTGCCATTCCGCCTTCTAATAAACGTAAAAGATCTTTTAAAACTTCTCATAGAGTTGATGAAATTTCAAATGAGTGGCAATATACTGATTTATCCTTCTCTGATGAGGATCTATCTGATTCAGAAGATCCTGCCTCAGATATTGACACTGACAAATCCTCTTATTTATTTAAAATGGAGTATATTCGTTCTTTGTTAAAAGAAGTGTTGATTACTTTAGATATGGAGGAAACTAGTCCTCTTGATATTAAAACTAGTAAACGTTTAAATTCTGTTTATAAACCTCCTGTGGTTATTCCAGAGGTTTTTCCAGTTCCTGATGCTATTTCTGCTATGATTTCTAAAGAATGGAATAGGAATGGAATAGAATGGAATGGAATGCTGGCATGGTACTTCTTTTATTCCTTCTTCAAGGTTTAATTTTTTTATCCTTTGCCAGCAGTTAGATTGGAGTTTTGGGAAAAGATCCCCAAAGTTGATGGGGCATCTACTCTTGCTAAACGTACAACTATTCCTATGGAAGATAGTACTTCTTTTTAAGATTCTTTAGGTAGGAAACTTAAGTCTTATCTAAGGAAGGTTTATTTATATTCAGGTCATCTTCTTAGGCCTGCAATTTCTTTTGGCTGATGGTTGGAAACTTTAGCGCAACAAGTATCGGATCATGATTTTTCTAGCATTGTTAAGCTGATTCAACATGCTAAAAATGTCATTTGTGATGCCATTTTTGATATCATCAAAATTGATGTTAGATATACTGTATGTCTTTAGCTATTTTAGCTAGAATAGCTTTGTGGCTCAAATCTTGGAATGCTGATAAGTCCAGATTGATATCTTTCTTTCTTTCCAAGGTAATAAATTATTTAGTTTTCAGTTGGATTCAATAATTTCAACTGTCACTGGGGGGAAGGAAGTTTTCTTTCCTCAGGATAAAAAACCTAAGGGTAAATCTAAAGCTTCTAACCGTTTTCGTTCCTTTCGACATAATAAGGAACAGAAATCTAATCCTTCCCCAAAGGAATCTGTTTCCAATTGGAAGCCTTCATCAAATTGGAATAAATCCAAGCCATTTAAGAGATCAAAGCCAGCCCCCAAGGTCCGCATAAAGGTGCGGCCCACATTCCAGCTCAGCTGGTAGGGGGCAGATTAAAATTTTTCAATAGACTTACAGGATGCATATCTTCATATTCCGATTCATCCGGATCACTATCAGTTCCTAAAATTCTCTTTTCTAGACAAGCATTACCAATTTGTTGCTCTTCCTTTTGGCCTAGCGACAGCTCCAAGAATCTTTTCAAAAGTTCTCGGTGCCCTACTCTCTGTAATCAGAGAGCGGGGTATTGCGGTGTTTCTTTATTTGAATGATATCTTGGTACTTGCTCAGTCTTTACGTTCTGCAGAATCTCGCACAAATCAACTAGTATTGTTTCTTAAAAGACATGGTTGGAGGATCAATTTACAAAAAAGTTCTTGGATTCCTCAGACAAAGGTAACCTTTTTAGGTTTCCAGATAGATTCAGTGTCCATGACTTTGTCTCTAACAGACAAGAGACGTTTGAAATTGGTTGCAGCCTGTCGGAACCTTCAGTCTCAGTCATTCCCTTCAGTAGCTATGTGCATGGACGTTTTAGGTCTCATGACTGCAGCATCGGACGCGATCCCCTTTGCTTGTTTTCATATGAGACCTCTCCAGCTTTGTATGCTGAACCAATGGTGCAGGGATTATACAAGGATATCATAATTAATATACTTAAATACCAATGTTTGACTTTCTGAGTTGGTGGTTAGATCACCATCGTATAATTCTTGGGGCCTCTTTTGTTCATCCAACCTGGACTGTGAAAACAACAGATGCGAGTCTTTCAGGTTGGATCTCTGACAGCACAAGGGGTTTGGAAATCTCGAGAGACGAGATTACCAACCGATATTTTGTAACTCCGAGCAATTCTCAGGGCTCTTCAGTTTTGGCCTTTGTTGACGAGAGAACCGTTCATTTGTTTTCAGACAGACAATATCACAACTGTGACATATGTCAATCATCAAGGTGGGACTCACAGTCCTCAAGCTATGAAAGAAGTATCTCGGATACTTGTTTGGGCGGAATCCAGCTCCTGTCTAATTTTTGCGGTTCATATCCCAGGTATAGACAATTGGGAAGCAGATTATTTCAGTCGTCAGACTTTACATCCGGGAGAATGGTCACTCCACCCAGATGTGTGTTCTCAAATTGTTCAGATGTGGGGGCTTCCAGAAATAGATTTGATGGCATCTCATCTAAACAAAAAACTTCCCAGGTACCTGTCCAGGTCCAGGGATCCTCAGGCAGAAGCAGTGGATGCATTGACACTTCCGTGGTGTTATCAACCTGCTTACATTGTCCCGCCTCTAGTTTTTCTTCCAAGAGTGATCTCCAAGATCATCATGGAGCAATTGTTTGTGATGCTGGTGGCATGGTCCCACAGGTTTTGGTATGCGGATCTTGTTCGGATGTCCAGTTGCCAACCTTTGCCACTTCCATTAAAGGGACACTGAACCCAATTTTTTTCTTTCGTGATTCAGAAAGAGCATGACATTTTAAGCAACTTTCTAATTTACTCCTATTATCACATTTTCTTCATTCTCTTGGTATCTTTATTTAAAATGCAAGAATTTAAGTTCAGATGCTGGCCCATTTTAGATGAACAACCTGGGTTGTTCTTGCTGATTGGTGGATAAATTAATCCACCAATAAAAATGTGCTATCCAGAGTACTAAACCATACAAAAAGCTTAGATGCCTTTTTCAAATAAAGATAGCAAGAGAACAAAGAAAAAATGATAATAGGAGTAAATTAGAAAGTTGCTTCAAATTGCATGCTCTATCTGAATCACGAAAGAAAAAATTTGGTTTCAGTGTCCCTTTAAGGCCAGACTTTCTATCTCAAGGTCCGTTTTTCCATCAGGATCTCAAATCGTTAAATTTGAAGGTATGGAAATTGAACGCTTAGTGCTTAGTCATAGAGGTTTCTCTGACTCAGTGATTTATACTATGTTGCAGGCTCGTAAATCTGTCTCTAGAAAGATTTATTATAGAGTTTGGAAGACTTACATTTCATGGTGTTCTTCTCATAAATTCTCTTGGCATTCTTTTAGAATTCCTAGAATTTTACAGTTTATTCAGGATGGTTTGGATAAAGGTTTGTCTTCAAGTTCCTTGAAAGGACAAATCTCTGCTCTTTCTGTTTTATTCCACAGGAAAATTGCTAAACTTCCTGATATTCATTGTTTTGTACAGGCTTTAGTTCGTATTAAGCCTGTCATTAAATCAATTTCTCCTCCTTGGAGTCTTAATTTGGTTTTGAAGGCTTTACAGGCTCCTCCATTTGAGCCTATGCATTCTTTGGACATTAAACTATTTTCTTGGAAAGTGTTGTTCCTTTTGGCCATCTCTTCTGCTAGAAGAGTTACTGAATTATCTGCTCTTTCTTGTGATTCTCCTTTTCTGATTTTTCATTAGGGTAAGGCAGTTTTGCGGACTTCATTTAACTTCTTACCTAAGGTTCTGAATTCCAACAACATTAATAGAGAAATTGTTGTCCCTTCTTTGTGTCCTAATCCTAAGAATTCTTTGGAGAGATCTTTACATTCCTTGGATGTGGTGAGAGCTCTGAAATATTATGTTGAAGCTACTAAAGATTTCAGGAAGACTTCTAGTCTATTTGATATCTTTTCTGGTTCCAGGAAAGGTCAGAGGGCTTCTGCCGTTTCTTTGCATCGTGGTTAAAGCTTTTGATTCATCAAGCTTATTTGGAGTCGGGTAAAGCCCCACCTCAGAGAATTACAACTCATTCTACTCGATCAGTTTCCACTTCTTGGGCTTTTAAGAATGAAGTTTCAGTTGATCAGATTTACAAAGCAGCAACTTGGTCTTCTTTGCATACATTTACTAAATTCTACCGTTTTGATGTATTTGCTTCTTCGGAAGCAGTTTTTGGTAGGAAAGTTCTTCAGGCAGCTGTTTCAGTTTGATTCTTCTGCTTATGATTTTAGTTTTTTATTTTTATTTTTTGAGAATAAACTTATATTTGGGTTGTGGATTAAATTTTTTCAGCCAAATGGCTTTTTATTTTTATCCCTCCCTCTCTAGTGACTCTTGAGTGGAAGACTCCACATCTTGGGTATTGATATCCCATACGTCACTAGCTCATGGACTCTTGCCAATTACATGAAAGAAAACATAATTTATGTAAGAACTTACCTGATAAATTAATTTCTTTCATATTGGCAAGAGTCCATGAGGCCCACCCCCTTTTTATGGTGGTTATGATTTTTTGTATAAAGCACAATTATTTCCAAATTCCTTTGTTGATGCTTTTTACTCCTTTCTTTATCACCCCACTGCTTGGCTATTCGTTAAACTGAATTGTGGGTGTGGTGGGGGGTGTATTTATAGGCATTTTGAGGTTTGGGCAACTTTGCCCCAACTGGTAGGAGTGTATATCCCATACGTCACTAGCTCATGGACTCTTGCCAATATGAAAGGAATGAATTGATCAGGTAAGTTCTTACATAAATTATGTTTTTTCAATGGGACTTCCATAGCGCCGTATTGCAAGCTTTTTTTTTTTTAGGCCGAAAAGTGAGCGGTACAGCCTATCCCGCAAGCATTCTAAAGTCAGTAGTTATGAGTTTTATACTACAAAGCTGTAGCATAAAACTCATAACTATGATAAAAAGTACACTAATACCCATAAACTACCTATTAACCCCTAAACCGCCGCACTCCCGCCTCGCAAACAGTTAAATATTATTAACCCCTAAACCTAAGTCTAACCCTAACACCCACTAACTTAAATATAATTATAATAAATATAAATAAAAGCTACTATTCATAACTAAATAATTCCTATTTAAAACTAAATACTTACCTATAAAATAAACCCTAAGCTTGCTACAATATAACTAATAGTTACATTGTATCTAGCTTAGGGTTTATTTTTATTTTACAGGCAAGTTTGTATTTATTTTAACTAGGTAGAATAGTTACTAAATAGTTAACTACCTAGCTAAAATAAATACAAATTTACCTGTAAAATAAAACCTAACCTATCTTACACTAACACCTAACCTTACACTACAATTAAATAAATTACCTAAATTAAATACAATTACCTAAATTACAAAAAAACGAACACTAAATTACAGAAAATAATAAACAAATTACAAGATATTTAAACTAATTACACCTAATCTAATAGCCCTATCAAAAATAAAAAAAGCCCTCCCCCCCGAAAAAACCCCAAAAACCTAGCCTAAACTAAACTGCCAACAGCCCTTAAAAGGGCCTTTTGCGGGGCATTGCCCCAAAGTAATCAGCTCTTTTACCTTTAAAAAAAAAAATACAAACAACCCCCCAACAGTAAAACCCACCACCCACACAACCAAACCCCCCAAATAAAACCCTAACTAAAAAAACTTAAGTTCCCCATTGCCCTGAAAAGGGCATTTGGATGGGCATTGCCCTTAAAAGGGCATTTAGCTCGATTGCTGCCCAAACCCTAATCTAAAACTAAAACCCACCCAATAAACCCTTAAAAAAAAATAACACTAACCCCCGAAGATCCACTTACAGTTTTGAAGACCGGACATCCATCCTCAACGAAGCGGCAAGAAGTCCTCAACGAAGCCGGGAGAAGTGGTCCTCCAGACGGGCAGAAGTCTTCATCCAGACGGCATGGAGCAGCGCCATCTTCAAGACAGCGTGGAGCATCCTCTTCTTCCGACGACTCCCGACGAATGAAGGTTCCTTTAAGTGACGTCATCCAAGATGGTGTCCCTTAGATTCCGATTGGCTGATAGAGATCTATCAGCCAATCGGAATTGAGGTTGAAAAAATCCACGCTGGATGTCTTGAAGATGGCGCTGCTCCGCGCCGGATGGTTGAAGATAAAAGATGCCGTCTGGATGAAGACTTCTGCCCGTCGTTCATTGACGATGGATGTCGGCTCTTCAAAACTGTAAGTGGATCTTCGGGGGTTAGTGTTAGTTTTTTTTAAGGCTTTATTGGGTGGGTTTTAGTTTTAGATTCGGATTTGGGCAGCAATAGAGCTAAATGACTTTTTTTTTTTACAGGTAAAAGAGCTGATTTCTTTGGGGCAATGCCCCGCAAAAGGCCCTTTTAAGTACTATTGGCAGTTTAGTTTAGGCTAGGGTTTTTATTTATTTTGGGGGGGCTTTTTTTTATTTTGCTAGGGCTATTAGGTGTAATTAGTTTAAAGATCTTGTAATTTGGTTTTTATTTTGTGTAATTTAGTGTTTGTTTGTTTTTTGTAAGTTAGGTAAATTGTATTTAATTTAGGTAATTTATTTAATTGTAGTGTAAGGTTAGGTGTTAGTGTAACTTAGGTTAGGTTTTATTTTACAGGTAAATTTGTGTTTATTTTAGCTAGGTAGTTAGTAAATAGTTAATAACTATTTAATAACTATTGTACCTAGTTAAAATAAATACAAACTTGTCTGTAAAATAAAAATTAACCCCAAGCTAGCTACAATGTAACTATTAGTTATATTGTAGCTAGCTTAGGGTTTAATTTACAGGTATTTAGTTTTAAATAGGAATTATTTAGTTATTAATAGTAGGTTTTCCTTAGATTTATTTTAATTATATTTAAGTTAGTGGGTGTTAGGGTTCGACTTAGGTTTAGGGGTTAATAACTTTAGTATAGTGACGGCGACGTTGGGGTGGCAGATTAGGGGTTAATAATTGTAGGTAGGTGGCAGCGATGTTAGGGGCAGCAGATTAGGGGTTAATAATTGTAGATAGGTGGCGGCGATGTTTGGGCGGAAGATTAGGGGTTAATAATTGTAGGTAGGTGGCGGCGATGTTAGGGGCGGCAGATTAGGGGTTTGTCACGGATACTGGGCTGCAGCGGCTGAACCCTTGCCCCCCCTATAGACTTCACCCCAGCTGTTTCTCAGTGGTTTTGGGCTCCTCAGAGCAACCACAATCTCTGGAAGTTTTTGTTTGGTGTATGACCAGGAAAACCCTCCTAGGCTGGCCGGGCTTCTGGAACTCCCAGTCGGCCGCATCACAACGGACACCCGCCTAACTCCTCTCAGGCTGGCTGGGCTCCTGGAACTCCTGGTCGGCCACAGGACACCAGGACACCCGCTAATTTTACCCCTGGTCTCTCCAGCAGCCCTTTGCCCCAGAGCTCCGCTCTTTTGGGGATTGGTAGCCCCTAGGGAGGACAAGAGCTGTGGCAATTATCAGGGGGAGCTCCTTTGGGAACTGGGGTTTTTGGACACCCCTATCGCCATAACTTCAACGGACTGTAACTCCGGTCCCCAGTAATGAATCATGCTGATTTGTGCACTGTGGCATCTGGGGACCGAGAGCTTTAAAATGACACCCTGGAAGTGCCGCCGCTCCACCGGGATCACTTGAAACTGCTATTGGGATTATGTGAGACACTGGCTCCTATGGAGGTGCCGGGCTGTTTGGAGGGGAATGACGGGAAAATTGTGGGATTGTCCTTTGTGTTATCAAGATGAGATGTGTGTATAAAAGGAGTGTGTGTTCTCAATAAAATCAGTTCTTGTTCACCTGAAGGCTAGTCTGTTTATTTATTTGGGTGAGCTCCAGCTAAAATCACTTTCCTTGGCTACATAGCCACTTGTTCCAGGCAGAGGAAGGACCCGGTCGATGGTGCTACCCAGTCGGGGTAGCGGGGAAGTCAGTCACATTAGTGGCAGGGGTGGGATGCTTCCGTCTACCTGGAACGTCCAAACCACCAACTGAAGATCTTGCCGGATGGAGCAGTACCAGGCACTCCAGAAGGAAGAATTGAGAACATTGCAGCAGACTAGAGGGAAAGTCGCTGGCAACAAGACAAAGGCAGTGCGTGTAGCCGAACTGATGGAGGACGATCGGGCTAGCGAACAGGCTGGTGGGTCAGACAGCGACCAAAGCGGAGGACAGCCCAGTACAGCCTCCACTCCAGGGACTACCACATCCGACAAACAGTGGCAGGTACAGTGGCAACTGGCTCTCTATAGACCTAACCCCCCCGAGGAGATCATTACTCGGATAGTGACTGACGCCAACAAGATACACATGTTGGAGCTTCAGAAGTCTATAGGGGGGGTCATGCCGGATCCCCTGAACCCCCCTTCCCGGCCCAAGAAACTACCTCACGGGGCTTTCCGAACCTTCCAGGATGATGGGAGTGAGGATATCGACCGCTACCTACAGCTGTTCGAGACCCAGTGCCGGATGCATGGGGTCACTAATGCCGATAGGGTTACCATCTTAATTGGGAAACTATCCGGTAGGGCCTTGGAGGCTTTCCACACTGTCCCCTCCGAAGATCAAGGCAACTATGACCGGGTGAAGGAGCGCATCCTTGCTCGGTATGGACTTACCCCGGAGGCTCACCGGCTAAACTTCAGGGGACTACAAAGACAACAGGAGCAGCCGTACTGGATGCCACATCACCACCCTAGACGAAGCTGTTCAACCCATCCTCCTGGAGCAGTTCTGCAACCGCACCACAGGAAAGATAAGGGACTGGGTAAAAGACAAGGGACCCAGAACAGCTGACCGAGCCGCGCGCCCTGGCTGATCAGTATGGGGATGCCCGGCGCCAGGCAGCCCTAGACCCCCGGCCAGCAACCCGCTCCGCTCCAGCCCCAGCTTGAACCCCAACGTTCTTTCGGCAGCCACAGACCCGGCTGCCCCCTGTTTACCCGGCCGGGAGCAGCCATCCCTGGGGGTGTTATGGGTGTGGACACCCCGGACATGTTATACGGGACTGCCCTGCCAGACAATGAAACCCCCCAGCCCAGCCGCCAAAGAACCCTGCCTCAACCTCGTGGGGGTCTCTTCAAGCCCTCACCTATCAGGCCGCTGCCCATTGTGCCCATACAGCGAGCTCCGACCCCTATGCTGTGTGGACAGGAGAAGAAAGTGGGTGTCTTGCACCATGTCGGCTAAATGGACCAAGACAACCAACAACAACACAGGCAAGTTGTCTGGGTCAACGGGCAGGCGGCTCAAGGAATGAGAGATACGGGGGTCACCGTTTCTTTGATCCAACCTCACCTTGTTCCCCCCTCCGGCTGCATTGGGCGCACCCTTGCTGTGGGGGTAACCGGAGGTGAGGTCCTCAGAATTCCTACAGCCTGGGTCCATTTGAACTGGAAAACCGACTCCAGCAATGTAGAAGTGGGGGTTATGCACCACATCCCTGCCGAGGTCCTGTTGGGAAACGACCTCGGCCACCTTGTGTCCGCCTATGTGGGGGATGCCTCTCCGGATACCTGCCCAGTGACTGCCCGCCAGCAGGCCAGATGCCCCGCCACCTCACCAACTCTGGGGACCCAGGTAAGAACTACCACCCCGACACCTACCTTTCCCCAACTACCCATCCCCACTAACCCCAAACTTACTGACACCCCCTCCTGGGCAACCCCCTCTGACTTCGTCAAAGAAAGCTTGAGCGACCCGACCCTAGCCCCTTACCGAGACCGAGTAGGGGCTGACCCCCAGGGCCCTGGAGACGAACGATTCCAGTGGGAGGGAGAGCTCCTGTACCGGATCTCCAAGAGGAGAAAAGGACCAGTGCCCAAACGCCAGCTGGTCGTACCGAAGAAGTTTCGGTCCAACCTACTGAACATAGGGCATGATATCCCCTTAACCGGCCACTTAGGAAAGCAAAGGACCCACCACCGCTTGACTCAAACCTTCTAGCCAGGCATTACAGCCGATATTAAGGAATACTGTAAATCCTGTGAGGTTTGCCAGAAGGTAGGAAAGAGAGGTGACCATACGAAAGCCCCCCTACATCCCCTGCCCATTATTGAGGAACCCTTTAGCCGAGTGGCAGTAGACATTGTAGGACCATTAGCTCGGCCCAGCCCATCAGGGAAGAAATACATCCTTACAGTGGTGGACTATGCCACCCGATACCCCGAGGCAATCCCCTTGGCCAATATCACGGCGGAGACCATAGCAGATGCGATGCTCCGCATATTCACCAGGGTAGGCTTCCCTCATGAAGTGGTTTCCAATCAGGGAACACAGTTCACTGCGGAAATCACTCAACAACTATGGGAGTTGTGCGGGATTAAACTCCTGCACAGCGCCCCTTACCATCCCCAGATGAATGGGTTGTGTGAGAGGTTTAACAGGACCCTAAAGCAACTGCTTTGGATGTTCTCGGCCACTCACAAGGACAGGGAGAGATTCTTGCCGCACCTCCTCTTTGCATATTGAGAGGTGCCTCAGGAATCTACCGTTTTTTCCCCCCTTTGAACTTCTATATGGTCAAAAGGTTAGGGGCCCACTAGATTTGGTATGAGCCCACTGGGAGGGAGCCACCGGGGGGAACAGCACTCTGTTGTGGAGTACGTACTCCAGCTCAGAGACCGGCTGAAGGACCTGGCTGCCCAGGTACGCGAGAACCTTCAAGCCTCTCAGCACCGGCAGAAGCAATGGTACGATCGCAATGCCCGTACCTGAACCCTGATTGTGGGACAGAAGGACCTCGCTCTGAAGCCTGTCAAAACAGACAAGCTACAGGCCTCTTGGCAAGGACCTTACCGGGTTGTGGAACAACTAAACAACACCACATACCTGGTAGCGAAGTGTTCAGATGAAAGAATCCGTCGGACCTTTCATGTGAACATGTTAAAGGCATACATAGAGAGACCCAGATCTGTGCAAAGGCACTGGAGGACTCTGAAAGTCTTCCAATGCCGGAGCTTCCCGGACCTACTGACACCCCCCAGGGGGTGGATGACATATCCCTAGACGATAGGTTAGAGCCCGGACAGAAAAGGCAGGTCCGGCGACTCTTGGAACAAAGAAGTGACATGTTCTCTACTGTAAAAATCAAAAGTAGGCCCATCACTCACTATCCAATCTCAGGTGCACGCTACCAGGGCCTTTGCACTAAACCCATACTTGAATAACAAAAGTAGGAAGGGCAGCAGCCCCAAATTGTTGAATTTTAACAGCTTTTAATGTAGAGACATGCAAAAAACAAACAATGTTTCGGTCAGCACCTGACCTTAATCATGTTGTATACAGAAATGTCAATATACACTGTTTATATAGCCATTAGAGTAGGGGTTACAGATACCTGTGTGGGTGTGAGACTTTCTAGTTAACCCCTTCTTTACAATTCAAGGTACACGTCTCATACTCCCTCTAGTGGATAAGGACATTCCAGCTTAAACAACTATAGTAACCTGTAAAACACAATATATATTTACACTATTACACAACCATCAATAAATATGACATTGATTATTCCAATAGGTTACAAAAATTTCTATAAAAAATTACAAAAAATTATCACCTCATATTAGCAACCTATTCTAAACACAAAATTGTATCCAAAAATATATCACTCCTCAATGAATAATATATTCATAATGTTACTTGCCAGTTTATCTCCCTATTCATTCCAAGGGGAATAAGTGTTTGTAATGTGTAGATCCAATACGTTTCTCTACTTTTGAGGGTACACTTTCTATCACCTCCCCTTCTAGGTCTCCTGATCCGTTCAATGACCTGATATCTTAATTGCGAAATGGTATGTCCAGCCTGTAAAAAGTGATTGGAGACTGGGGCATCCCTATTCTGTGACAGGCTGCCTACAGGGTCCCAGAGGCCGTCAGGGACAGTATGCACCGGGAGCTCCGGGGAATGTTGGACCTTGGTGTCATTGAACCATCCAACAGTCCCTGGGCCTCCCCGGTAGTGTTAGTACCCAAGAAGGATGGAACTACCCGTTTCTGCGCTGACTACCGTAGACTCAATGACAGAACCACCACTGATGCCTATCCCATGCCCCGAGTAGATGACCTGTTAGATCGAATCGCCCGGGGCCACTTCCTGACCACCCTCGACCTATGCAAGGGTTATTGGCAAATCCCCCTCGGCCCTGAGTCCGTCCCCAAGTCTGCCTTCATCACTCCCTTCGGCTTATACCAGTTTAAGGTCATGCCGTTTGGAATGAAGAACGCCCCAGCCACTTTCCAAAGAATGGTAGACGACCTGTTGGATGGCCTCCAGGACTATGCCTGTGCATACCTGAATGACATCGCCATCTATAGCGAGACCTGGGAGGACCATCTGGTCCACCTAGGCATCGTCTTAGATCGTCTTCGAGCCGCCGGCCTAACCTTGAAGCCAGATAAGTGTACAATTGGGAGCTCGGAAGTTCAATACTTAGGCCACCGAGTCGGCTGCGGTAAGCAGCGACCCAAGCCGGCCAAAGTCGAGGCAGTGGCTAACTGGCCCACCCCCAGGACCAAAACCCAAGTCCTTGCCTTTCTGGGTACTGCAGGCTACTACCGGAGGTTTGTCCCTAATTACAGCACCCTAGCCAAACCCCTGACTGACCTGAACCGTAAAAGACTTCCCCAACTGGTCCTGTGGTCCCCCGAGTGTGAAAAAGCCTTCCAGAGTCTTAAGTCTGCCTTAATCTCTGCCCTAGTACTGGCCGCTCCTAACCCAGCCAAACATTTTTCTGTCCACACAGATGCCTCCATGTTCGGGTTGGGGGCCATTCTAAGCCAGGCGGACAATAAAGGACAGGACCACCCCATTGCCTACATCAGTCGCAAACTGCTACCCCGAGAAGTAGGCTACGCGGCGGTTAGGAAGGAGTGTCTGGCGCTGGTATGGTCTTTTGAAGAAGTTGCAGCCCTACCTATATGGGAGACCCTTCACCGTCCTTACTGACCACAACCCCCTAGTATGGCTCAACCGTGTTTCCGGGGACAACGGGAGACTGTTGTGGTGGAGCCTAGCCCTGCAGCCATTTAACTTTGACATCCAGTAATGACCGGGAAAGAGCAATGGGAATGCTGATGGACTTTCCCGGCAGACTGAAGTGGCATAAACTCCTCGGACATCCCCAGGCCGACCCGTGTGTGGATCTAGCCGGATCTGCGAACTGGAGGGGGGGAGTTGTCATTGATACTGGGCTGCAGGGGCTGAACCCTTGCCCCCCCTATAGACTTCACCCCAGCTGTTTCTCAGTGGTTTTGGGCTCTTCAGAGCAACCACAATCTCTGGAAGTTTTTGTTTGTTGTATGACCAGGAAAACCCTCCTAGGCTGGCCGGGCTTCTGGAACTCCCAGTTGGCCGCATCACATCGGACACCCGCCTAACTCCTCTCTTGCTGGCTGGGCTCCTGAAACTCCCGGTCGGCCACAGGACACCAGGACACCCGCTAACTTTACCCCTGGTCACTCCAGCAGCCCTTTGCCCCAGAGCTCCGCTCTTTTGGGGATTGGTAGCCCCTAGGGATGACAAGAGCTGTGGCAATTATCAGGGGGGAGCTCCTTTGGGAACTGGGGGTTTTGGACACCCCTATCCCCATAACTTCAACGGACTGTAACTCCGGTCCCCAGTAACAAATCATGCTGATTTTTGCACTGTGGCATCTGGGGACCAAGAGCTTTAAAATGACACCGAAACCGCTATTGGGATTATGTGAGACTGTGGCTCCTCTGGAGGGGCGGGAATGGCGGGAAAATTGTGGGATTGTCCTTTGTGTTATCAAGATGAGATGTGTGTATAAAAGCAGTGTGTGTTCTCAATAAAATCAGTTCTTGTTCACCTGAAGGCTAGTCTGTCTAGTTATTTGGGTGAGCTCCAGCTAAAATCACTTTCCTGGGCTACATAGAAATCACTTTCCTGGGCTACATAGCCACTTGTTCCAGGCAGAGGAAGGACCCGGTCGACGGCGCTACCCAGTCAGGGTAGCAGGGAAGTCCGTCACAGGGTTAATAATTAACTAATGTTTGTGATGTGGGAGTGCTGCAGTTTAGGGGTTAATATGTTTATTATAGTGGTGGTGATGTCCGGAGCGGCAAATTAGGGGTCAATAAGTATAATGTAGGTGTCGGCGATGTCGGGGGCGGCAGATTAGGGGTTAATAAGTGTAAGATTAGGGGTGTTTCGACTCGGGGTTCATGTTAGGGTGTTTGGTGTAAACATAAAATGTGTTTCCCCATAGGAATCAATGGGGTTGCGTTACTGAGCTTTACGCTGCTTTTTTGCAGGTGTTAGGCTTTATTTCAGACGGCTCTCCCCATTGATGTCTTTGGGGAAATCGTGCACAAGCATGCACAAACAGCTCACCGCTGACTTAAGCAGCGCTGGTATTGGAGTGCGGTATGGAGCACAATTTTGCTCTATGCTCACTTCTTGCCTTTTAACACCGGGTTTTTATAAACCTGTAATACCAGCGCTGTAGGTAAGTGAGCGGTGACAATAATGTGCAAGTTAATACCTCACCCCTCATAACGCAAAACTCGTAATCTAGCCGTTTATTTTTTATTTATACCTCATTAAATGCGGGCTCTTTATTAAAGGTTACAGAGTTAATTTCTCCTAGACGTTTTAGGGGACACCTTTGACAGTTGGACGCAGGCACTGGGGCTGTATGTGATACATTAGCTCTCCTCCCGGCGGTTTATTAATAGCCGACCGGGACATTGCATATTGATATAGGCTATTACTGCAAGCTCAATGTGAGGTGGTTCCACGGTTGAACTGTATGTCTAGGACTAACCGCTCCCCAATACATTGCATATTGATATAAGCTAATACTGCAAGCTGAATGTGAGGTGGTTCCACAGTTAAACTGTATGTCTAGGACTAACCACTACCCAATACATTGCATATTGATATAAGCTATTAATGCAAGCTCAATGTGAGGTTGTTCCTCGGTTAAACTGTATGTCTAGGACTAACCACTACCCAATACATTGCATATTGATATAAGCTAATACTGCAAGCTCAATGTGAGGTGGTTCCACGGTTAAACTGTATGTCTAGGACTAACCACTACCCAATACATTGCATATTGATATAAGCTAAATACTGCAAGCTTACTGTGAGGTGGTTCCACGGTTAAACTGTATGTCTAGGACTAACCGCTACCCAATACATTGTATATTGATATAAGCTAATACTGCAAGCTCAATGTGAGGTGGTTCCACGGTTAAACTGTATGTCTAGGACTAACCACTACCCAATACATTGTATATTGATATAAGCTAATACTGCAAGCTTACTGTGAGGTGGTTCCACGGTTAAACTGTATGTCTAGGACTAACCGCTACCCAATACATTGAATATTGATATAAGCTAATACTACAAGCTTAATGTGAGGTGGTTCCACGGTTAAACTGTATGTCTAGGACTAACCGCTACCCAATACATTGCATATTGATATAAGCTAATACTGCAAGCTTAATGTGAGGTGGTTCCACGGTTAAACTGTATGTCTAGGACTAACCGCTACCCAATACATTGTATATTGATATAAGCTAATACTGCAAGCTTACTGTGAGGTGGTTCCACGGTTAAACTGTATGTCTAGGACTAACCGCTACCCAATACATTGCATATTGATATAAGCTAATACTGCAAGCTTAATATGAGGTGGTTCGACGGTTAAACTGTATGTCTAGGACTAACCGCTACCCAATACATTGTATATTGATATAAGCTAATACTGCAAGCTTACTGTGAGGTGGTTCCACGGTTAAACTGTATGTCTAGGACTAACAGCTACCCAATACATTGCGTATTGATATAAGCTAATACTGCAAGCTCAACGTGAGGTGGTTCCACGGTTAAACTGTACGTCTAGGACTAACCGCTACCCAATACATTACATATTGATATAAGCTAATACTGCAAGCTCAATGTGAGGTGGTTCCACGGTTAAACTGTATGTCTAGGGCTAACCGCCACCCAATACATTGCATATTGATATAAACTAATACTGCAAGCTTAATGTGAGGTGGTTCCACGGTTAAACTGTATGTCTAGGACTAACCGCTACCCAATACATTGCATATTATTATAAGCTAAATACTGCAAGCTGAATGTGAGGTGGTTCCACGGTTAAACTGTATGTCTAGGACTAACCGCTACCCAGTACATTGCATATTGATATAAGCTATTACTGCAAGCTCAATGTGAGGTGGTTCCACGGTTAAACTGTATGTCTAGGACTAACAGCTACCCAATACATTGCATATTGATATAAGCTAATACTGCAAGCTTACTGTGAGGTGGTTCCACGGTTAAACTGTATGTCTAGGAGTAACCGCTACCCAGTACATTGCATATTGATATAAGCTAATACTGCAAGCTTAATGTGAGGTGGTTCCACGGATAAACTGTATGTCTAGGACTAACCGCTACCCAATACATTGCATATTGATATAAGCTAATACTGCAAGCTCAATGTGAGGTGGTTCCACGGTTAAACTGTATGTCTAGGACTAACCGCTACCCAATACATTGCATATTGATATAAACGAAATACTGCAAGCTCAATACGAGGTGGTTCCATGGTTAAACTGTGTGTCTATGACTAACCGCTACCCAATACATTGTATATTGATATAAGCTATTACTGCAAGCACAATGTGAGGTGGTTCCACGGTTAAACTGTATGTCTAGGACTAACCGCTACCCAATACATTGCATATTGATATAAGCTAAATACTGCAAGCACAATGTGACGTGGTTCCACGGTTAAACTGTACGTCTAGGACTAACCGCTACCCAATACATTGCATATTGATATAAGCGAATACTGCAAGCACAATGTGAGGTGGTTCCACGGTTAAACTGTATGTCTAGGACTAACTAGCAGGGAAGTCCGTCACAGGGTTAATAATTAACTAATGTTTGTGATGCGGGAGTGCTGCAGTTTAGGGGTTAATATGTTTATTATAGTGGTGGTGATGTCCGGAGCGGCAAATTAGGGGTCAATAAGTATAATGTAGGTGTCGGCGATGTCGGGGGCGGCAGATTAGGGGTTAATAAGTGTAAGATTAGGGGTGTTTCGACTCGGGGTTCATGTTAGGGTGTTTGGTGTAAACATAAAATGTGTTTCCCCATAGGAATCAATGGGGTTGCGTTACTGAGCTTTACGCTGCTTTTTTGCAGGTGTTAGGCTTTATTTCAGACGGCTCTCCCCATTGATGTCTTTGGGGAAATCGTGCACAAGCATGCACAAACAGCTCACCGCTGACTTAAGCAGCGCTGGTATTGGAGTGCGGTATGGAGCACAATTTTGCTCTATGCTCACTTCTTGCCTTTTAACACCGGGTTTTTATAAACCTGTAATACCAGCGCTGTAGGTAAGTGAGCGGTGACAATAATGTGCAAGTTAATACCTCACCCCTCATAACGCAAAACTCGTAATCTAGCCGTTTATTTTTTATTTATACCTCATTAAATGCGGGCTCTTTATTAAAGGTTACAGAGTTAATTTCTCCTAGACGTTTTAGGGGACACCTTTGACAGTTGGACGCAGGCACTGGGGCTGTATGTGATACATTAGCTCTCCTCCCGGCGGTTTATTAATAGCCGACCGGGACATTGCATATTGATATAGGCTATTACTGCAAGCTCAATGTGAGGTGGTTCCACGGTTAAACTGTATGTCTAGGACTAACCGCTCCCCAATACATTGCATATTGATATAAGCTAATACTGCAAGCTGAATGTGAGGTGGTTCCACAGTTAAACTGTATGTCTAGGACTAACCACTACCCAATACATTGCATATTGATATAAGCTATTAATGCAAGCTCAATGTGAGGTTGTTCCTCGGTTAAACTGTATGTCTAGGACTAACCACTACCCAATACATTGCATATTGATATAAGCTAATACTGCAAGCTCAATGTGAGGTGGTTCCACGGTTAAACTGTATGTCTAGGACTAACCACTACCCAATACATTGCATATTGATATAAGCTAAATACTGCAAGCTTACTGTGAGGTGGTTCCACGGTTAAACTGTATGTCTAGGACTAACCGCTACCCAATACATTGTATATTGATATAAGCTAATACTGCAAGCTCAATGTGAGGTGGTTCCACGGTTAAACTGTATGTCTAGGACTAACCACTACCCAATACATTGTATATTGATATAAGCTAATACTGCAAGCTTACTGTGAGGTGGTTCCACGGTTAAACTGTATGTCTAGGACTAACCGCTACCCAATACATTGCATATTGATATAAGCTAATACTACAAGCTTAATGTGAGGTGGTTCCACGGTTAAACTGTATGTCTAGGACTAACCGCTACCCAATACATTGCATATTGATATAAGCTAATACTGCAAGCTTAATGTGAGGTGGTTCCACGGTTAAACTGTATGTCTAGGACTAACCGCTACCCAATACATTGTATATTGATATAAGCTAATACTGCAAGCTTACTGTGAGGTGGTTCCACGGTTAAACTGTATGTCTAGGACTAACCGCTACCCAATACATTGCATATTGATATAAGCTAATACTGCAAGCTTAATATGAGGTGGTTCGACGGTTAAACTGTATGTCTAGGACTAACCGCTACCCAATACATTGTATATTGATATAAGCTAATACTGCAAGCTTACTGTGAGGTGGTTCCACGGTTAAACTGTATGTCTAGGACTAACAGCTACCCAATACATTGCATATTGATATAAGCTAATACTGCAAGCTCAACGTGAGGTGGTTCCACGGTTAAACTGTACGTCTAGGACTAACCGCTACCCAATACATTACATATTGATATAAGCTAATACTGCAAGCTCAATGTGAGGTGGTTCCACGGTTAAACTGTATGTCTAGGGCTAACCGCCACCCAATACATTGCATATTGATATAAACTAATACTGCAAGCTTAATGTGAGGTGGTTCCACAGTTAAACTGTATGTCTAGGACTAACCGCTACCCAATACATTGCATATTGATATAAGCTAATATACTGCAAGCTCAATGTGAGGTGGTTCCACGGTTAAACTGTATGTCTAGGACTAACCGCTACCCAATACATTGCATATTATTATAAGCTAAATACTGCAATCTGAATGTGAGGTGGTTCCACGGTTAAACTGTATGTCTAGGACTAACCGCTACCCAGTACATTGCATATTGATATAAGCTATTACTGCAAGCTCAATGTGAGGTGGTTCCACGGTTAAACTGTATGTCTAGGACTAACAGCTACCCAATACATTGCATATTGATATAAGCTAATACTGCAAGCTTACTGTGAGGTGGTTCCACGGTTAAACTGTATGTCTAGGAGTAACCGCTACCCAGTACATTGCATATTGATATAAGCTAATACTGCAAGCTTAATGTGAGGTGGTTCCACGGTTAAACTGTATGTCTAGGACTAACCGCTACCCAATACATTGCATATTGATATAAGCTAATACTGCAAGCTCAATGTGAGGTGGTTCCACGGTTAAACTGTATGTCTAGGACTAACCGCTACCCAATACATTGCATATTGATATAAACGAAATACTGCAAGCTCAATACGAGGTGGTTCCACGGTTAAACTGTGTGTCTAGGACTAACCGCTACCCAATACATTGTATATTGATATAAGCTATTACTGCAAGCACAATGTGAGGTGGTTCCACGGTTAAACTGTATGTCTAGGACTAACCGCTACCCAATACATTGCATATTGATATAAGCTAAATACTGCAAGCACAATGTGACGTGGTTCCACGGTTAAACTGTACGTCTAGGACTAACCGCTACCCAATACATTGCATATTGATATAAGCGAATACTGCAAGCACAATGTGAGGTGGTTCCACGGTTAAACTGTATGTCTAGGACTAACCGCTACCCAATACATTGCATATTGATATAAACTAAATACTGCAAGCACAATGTGAGGTGGTTCCATGGTTAAACTGTACGTCTAGGACTAACCGCTACCCAATACATTGCATATTGATATAAGCGAATACTGCAAGCACAATGTGAGGTGGTTCCACGGTTAAACTGTATGTCTAGGACTAACCGCTACCCAATACATTGCATATTGATATAAACTAATACTGCAAGCTCAATGTGAGGTGGTTGTCAGGGTTTTTTCCCTATTTTGTTTGCCATGTGCTGCTGGCAGCCATTTTACTCACCTCTCTTGCTGACTATGGTGCATTGTGGGGGATGCTGCTCATTTCCTGCACTTCCTTTTATGGCCAGTCTGGTGTGCATCATCCGTGTGAGACAGGATGCAGTCTCAGAATTGTGATGTCATCACTTATTATTTAAAGGGCCTCTGTTCAGTATGCTTTGCCTTTGCGTTGTCTCAGTCCTGTTTGTAAGAGTTCCTGTAAGCAGGAGGCATTCAGAACATGGTCTAGAAAGGGTCTTAAGCCGATATACCAACTTTTAACAGATGGACAAATAATATCTTTTGTCAACTTATATAACGCGACAGTTTGATTTATCGAGTAATAATTTTTATGCTTACTTACAAGTACACCATTTTATTAAGACAAAAAGGTGGAGAGGTAGTGGGACCGCTGCATGGTCTGAGATTAGATCCTGTATTGTTAATTCTGGAGTCAAGGCCCCTTCAATTTCTTTATTATATAGTATTATGTTGGCTAAACAAAGCCAATCTTTCATGGAAAAACTTAATGGAAAATGGAGGCAATTAATTTTAAATGTAGATCAGGAAAAAATGAAGGCTAGTTGTAAAGCATTAAATAAATGTCGAATACCAATATGCTGGAAAGAAGGACACTTGAAACTTATTAATAATTTTTATTGTACACCTCTTAAAATGTCAAAAATGTATCCTAGTCAAATCTTCTCCTGTCCACGTTGTGTATATACTAATGCAGATATTTTGCACATGTTCTGGTTATGTCCCAAGATTGGGCAGTTTTGGAAGAAGGTTGTTTTTTGGATTAATAGATTGTACAAAGTAAATATTCATCTTAATTCAGAGGGCATCTTCTTTCTTAACTGTGCCAATTACGAGTCCTCATTACAGAGAAATATCCTGAATATGATTATTTTGCTTATTAGACAACTCATATTAAAAAATTGGAAAGCAAAAAAGACTCCAGGCTTCTCAGTTTTCATTAAAGAAATCCAGTTGCAAATAATTTTTGAATCTTTCCATCTTAGAGAAGCAAAAGAAAGGGAAATCAGGAGATTTTTGATAGGATGGTTACCTATAATTAAGGCATATTCATTATGTGAACAAAAGACCATTCTATACCCATTTTTGAGCTCTGACAGTTTTTGTGAGTTGGTCTTGCTAGGTGACTTCCTGGCAGATTGGATATTATACACATGCAGGCCTCTATTTATCAAAGTCTGGCAGACCTGACAGTGCGGATCAGGTCCGGCAGACCTCGCTGAATGTGGAGAGCAATACGCTCTCCGTATTCAGCATTGCACCAGCAGCTCACAAGAGCTGCTCGTGCAACGCCGCCCCCTGCAGAATCGTGGCCAATCGGCCACCAGCAGGGGGTGTCAATCAACCCAATCGTACTCGATCGGGTTGAATTGCGGCGATGTCTGTCCGCCTGCTCAGAGCAGGCGGACAGGTTATGGAGCAGCGGTCTTTAGAACGCTGCTTCATAACTGGTGTTTCTGGCGAGCCTGCAGGCTCGCCAGAAACATGGGGCCTCAAGCTCTATCCGAAGCTTGATTGATATGCCCCACACACTGATACACACACTGATACACACACATATACTCATAAAAACACAGATAACACTGATACACATATACATACTCATACACACACACATACACACACTCATGAACACACAGATAACACTGATACACATATACATACTCATACACACATACATAATCATAAACACACAGATAACACTGATACACATATACATACTGATACACATATACATACTGATACACATATACATAATCATAAACACACAGATACTTATGAACACACAGATAACACTGATACACATATACATACTCACATACACACATACTCATGAACACACAGATAACACTTATACACATATACATACTGATACACATATACATAC